>NC_089876.1:7110000-7410000 GCF_040182565.1 Anser cygnoides | reverse complement strand
AATCCCAAGGTCATCCCGAGGAATTATCTTTCCATGGAAAGGGCACTGCACAAAGAAAGGGAAAAAAATTTCTAAGCTTCTGAATGAAAAGGTGTTTACATATTATCCAGCATAGCTTGTGCCTGGAATCAAGTCATAAAACTGTACACCTGAACCCCAGTCCTCCTTAGAAGGCATCAGGATCCCATAAGCATCATGTGTTGAATACATTCTGAATCTCAAAGAAACAATCTCTTTGTGATACGAATATTTGGTTTCAAGAGAACAGGTAGCACAACCTGTCATGTCTGGAACAAGGGTGCTCATCCTACATCATATTTGTTGTGTACACTACATCCTTATCACATAACAATCCCATCTGAAGTACTTCAGTGCATTCAGATCCTTCAATCTCAGATAATACAGGAAGAACAGAGATATTAGAACAAAGTATTTAAGCAAAAGATCTCTGCTCAGTAGAGCTCATACTTTGAGGTTGTATAGGATTTAGCTTTCATAAAATCTAATTTGCAAATAAAATCTCTTTGCCCCCCAAACACTCAAGTTTCTAAAAACAGTTTATGTCAAAAATGCTCCAAACAAGGAAATTTTTTAAGCAAGCATCACTGCTTCCCTGTGAGGTACTTAAATGTAACAGTAATAAATATAAATACCTATAACGAATGCTCAAAATATTTTAGAGTTCTTTAAATTTCTACAAATTTGTTACAGAAAGGGCGCTTCCTATATAAAACACACACCAACAGCAAACTTCTCCAGAAATAACTTTCGTTCAACCCCTTGAGCCATATTTACAAAGCAAAATTAACATTTGTAGGTATATTTTAATGACATCCTCTCCATACAGCACACATTCTGGAAGTTACGTTACTCAGTGCCCACCTTAATCCGATCTTGTCTTTCGCACAGACTTCCATCAGGCATGGGCGCTCGACATTTATGCTTCACTGGTTCAAACTTGCCAGCAAATGTTATATATCTAGTTTTTAACATTTCAGCTATTTCATTATTTTCCACCTCTTCCTCTACTTCACTGGGTGCCCAAAATCGATGTTCGGAAGTAAATCTGGGAAAACAATAAAAAAATGTATTTGTCTATAGAAATGTTGTGCCTTTCCTGTCCAGGCTTGCTGAGCCATCCGCATCAAACACAAGTTCAGCGTATATAAATCACATAAAGGGGCCAGCATAATCCTGTGGTAAACCTGCATGTAAAAGGAGGGGAAACTTTATAGTAAATTAGAAAAAAATAAAAATAGGAATCTACCACTCTTTTTTAAGACTCCCTTTCTTTCTTAAGATTCCCTTATTGTGAAGGCAATTTAAAAAATATTACCAAAACCTGTCTAGTGTCAATTTCTTGTTTAATCTGCTCACCTTCTACCAGTCTTAGCTCTAGCTGGTGACTTGGCATTGAGAGTCAGTTATTCAATATCCAGTTTCAGTGAATAATTTTGTAATTCTGTATTAATATTCTTCATAACAAAATACTTTTACAGTGAATCACAGAAGAGAGATCAGGGAGGAAACGGCTTGATCTTAACTTGCCCGATCTTATTCCTGGAAGCTCTACTCCTGTAGCAGCATTGAAAGAGAAGCTGAAATCAGGGCATATGGCAATATTTTGATACCCAGAAAAAGAGCAAACCCTCCACTGAGTCTTACAGATTTTTTTTCTTCTAGGTTCTGTGGGCTGTTCTTCTATACGGTGTTAATAACTCTGAGAAACTTATGAGGTGTTCCTCCAGGAAATTAAGCTAATCCATTGAAAATCTATTTTAAAATTAAAGAATCTTACCTGCATTTACAGACATATATATGCAAATAAACTCTTCATTATTTACTGTAAAGATTAGTATCAGGCCAATAGATGTAGGGAATGGCAGAGAAGGGAAGCAAGGATTTCATGGTGCAATTTAAGCAACGCTTTAAAAAGGCAGATTTTTGTTTGAAAAAAAGATGTATGTGACAAGTAAAATCTTTTCTTAAGAGGCGTGAGTAGGGGAACAGATGAGCAGCCAGAAGCCCAACACCTCACTCCTACTCACGCAATCTATCAGCTAAAGAAAAAATCTTTGAAAAACAATCTTCCCAATAGCTAGTCTCACTATCAACATTTTAAAATCTTTCTCATACATGCTGTTGGGAAGCATAGTGTTAAATAAGTGAAGGGGAAAGACTTTTCCATTTCAGATTTTAAAAATTCAAATTCCATACACACTCCATTGTTGTCTATTGTTGGTGGTTTCTTTTTTTTTTTCTAGGCATGTCTGTGAGATAGTATGTGTGCATATAGAAAAGTTAAAAGAGTTGGTCAATGACTATCTTAATTTTTCAATAAATAGATTTTACATCCAGGGGTCAATGCTATTGTGTGTGCACAGTTACTTAAATTATCTTTGGTTAGATTGGCATATCTGCAGTTATAGACCATAAGGTTCAGAAGTGTGCCCTCTATTTTAATGGGAAGCATAAAAATAAAACAGTACAACATAAGGCAGACAGGCAGTGAAATATGCTTCTGATTTTACTTATGGCTTGAATAACTCATTTGCAATGTAAAATAAAGCCTTACTACCTTTTTGGCATTAGCACAGACAAATGCTTCTTAAAGCCTTGCTGAAAATCGTAACCAGTCTTTGAAGAGCTTACACCTCACCAGACAGAACCCAAAGCTTGGAGTCTTGGAGTATTTGTGTTAAAGCACTATTACGTATCAAATTTCACTTGTTTTCAATAATTCAAAACATACTCAGCAGTTTATACAAGTGAGTACTGGTAAAAAGTTTTCCCCTTGATCCTTTCTGCAAACACTCTCTCTTTATAGCTAAATCAAGTTGGAGTGAAATGTACCCAAACCAATCTAACTGATGGAATTGAGGGGGTATTATCTTAAAAATGCACTGGAAAACAGAAAATTAGGCTCATTTCCAAAGCGTGGAAGTACACCTAGCTATTGTGAAGAAGTGAGGAATAAAAATGTTACATGATATAAGGCAGGGCAGAAGACCTTGTCATGAAAACCTAAGTTCCTCTGTGTCCAAATGTGGAGACGATGATGAAGTGAACCCCTTGGGTTCACACTCAAGCACCATTTCTGTGGGTTTTTTTGTTTGTTTGTTTTGCATAGCATTATTACTCCAGCCCATATAATGCTTATGGGGTTTTTATTTGATTTGTTTTAGTAAGAGAACAAACTAAGTTAAAGTAATACTGCTGAGAATATACGAGTTTGATTTGCAATTCAGCCAGTCAGTGATTTTTGCTTTATTCAAGCCAAGTATGGTACTAAGTTTCTGGTGGACTTGTATGGAATTTATACACATAGGAAAGACTTTGCAACCCAACTTTCATATAAAAATGCTAGTACTAAAAAACAGGCTTTAAAGACAAACTGCCAGAAACAAGTTGTGATGTATACCTCCTAATCTATTCTCCCCAGCATTGCTAGAGCTTTCCCCAAACCAGCAACACTTCATCTCCAAGAAACACAGAAACTTCCCAGACAAGGATGGAAAGTTAAGAGATTGAAATGCAAATCCTGTAACTGCTACCTCCTCTTGTGCGACTAAACAAGCATATCAATTTCCTCAGTTACCACTCTGTAAAGTCAGGAAAAATACCCCCTGACACCTCCCTGGTCTTTCTCCTGCCTCGTCTGTTATTTATTTATACTGTGAAGCCTCCGGCAGAGGGACTGTCTATCATGGACTTGCACAGTACTTTACATAATCAGGTACCGAT
Organism: Anser cygnoides; assembly: GCF_040182565.1. Lineage (NCBI taxonomy): Eukaryota > Metazoa > Chordata > Aves > Anseriformes > Anatidae > Anser > Anser cygnoides. Next base: position 7,406,256 of record NC_089876.1, on the reverse strand, counting down.
TTAAATTGGAGTGAGTGCTGCCATACTGCAAATAATACACAAACATGAAAAGAGCAGAAAAAATGTGCTTTGAAGCATCAAAGGATATTTAATTAGTACCACATCTTCTCAAAACAAATACCATTTTAAGGTAGAATTTCTGACTTTGTTTATGGGTCCTACAACACAAAGAAAAGAAAAAAAGTAATTATCAAAAGAAATAGCAGTCACCCCACTGCATGACCTCTGAGTAAAAGTAAATCTATGTATTTGTTTAATTTGTCTTAAAAGAAAAAGAGCATTTACTTGAGAATCTTCCCAGCGCTTGGCTGATCCTGTCCCCAGTAGTGAAGATCTAACCCAAAAGGCATGAGGGGAGCTTTAGCTCTTTCCTCTTCTAGTTTTCTTCTCTTACTGTCAGGCTCTTCCAAAGCTGCTGGCTCAGTAGATGCAGACTCGCTGGAGAAAAATGATGAAAAGTCAATAGAGAACAACCAAAATCACAACTTTTTCTCTGTTTACATTAGTTTTTCATACCAACATTAATATTAGCTTAGATCTAGGACTACAACTACCTTTCCAGGGTTGTCTTTTTTTTTCCCCCCCACCCCAAAGGATACAGACTGTAAAACCACACACTGTAAGTATAGCACAGTGCATCATGAAGCTTAAGTGCATATTCAGATAAAGCAAGCTAAAACATATTATACCATGAATGTAGAAGACTGCAGATCTAATGAGGGCAAAAGTGCTGTACACAGGTCATACATGCTGTACTGTAACAAGAGCTACAGATCTGGTATTGCAAACCATTTTCAGAATGATCTTGCTTCTGTAAAACTCATGCCCATGTTTGCATGACAGATGCACAGATTACAAAGTCTGTTTTTGTTGACAAAATGCCCTCTTGCAGACCTGTAATGCTCATTGTGCAACATCACTGCAGAATTCATTGGTTCTCAAGAAACAGCACTACTTAATTTGGGTATTCACTAATACAGCTTAGAATGGTCTTAGTCACCTTACTGAAACATTAACTTTTTAAAAATTAAAACTCAGAATGTATACCTGGTTATTCCAAACTCTGGAGTCCTAATGAAGTAAACCCCTTTCTCTTTCTGAGATCACATTCCGGTTTGCTAGGTTTTGAGGGCTTTCCCAAAGTGGCTTCTTTCGGACAACACAGAAGTGTCTTTTTAGGAACACACCACTAAGTAGATTACTCCAGACTTATCCCCCAGAGACTCACAGATAAATGTTAAACAAGATTAGAATTTCACCAAGCTTTGAATAGGATTGACAACAAATACTTCTTTGGAATCAGCACAACATGCCTCCAAACAGCACTGATAGCATAAGTCACTAGGAACTAGGAACAAGAGACTGCTGAAACTACTTTCTAACTTAACATAGGATACGTTCTGTTTAGCCACAAACCGAAAAATCCCCCCAATAAATGGGGCTGGCTTTGTTGGTTAGGAGATGGGATAATGTTTTATCTTTTCATAGAGGTCACTTAGACAAATCAAACCTAAATCAAGTGATTAGTAAAACAGTCCTTAAGGGCCTACTGCAATCACTAACAAACCCCTACATTTTAGGCAGTGAATGTATATCTGAGGAAAATAAATGTAATTTTAAGATGTAAACAAGACAGCCTAAACCTTAGCTTGCCCAGTTCAGGAGTACTTTTCTGTGACTAATACACACAAGTAAGAGCAAGAGGTTTCTACAAATCATAAGAATTAAAATGAAAATAACCTGGCATCTGGCGGTGTTAACTTTGGTAGTTTGTCTCTGATGAGTTTCAGTGTTGCAGCTGCACAAGTTGGGTCAAGTTCATCTTCATTCCCTTTCAGCTGGGCTCCGGAGCTCGCTGGAGCTGGTCCTGCTGGTGTCTTCCTTGCTGGTGCTTTTGGGGGTGACTGAGGCTCTAGCCCTGAAAAAGAACTCAATGGTGAGTTTTGCTTGAGGTTTGCTTCCCCTGCCCTCAATGCTTCACAACAGGGCCAAAGTGGCTCAGAAGGCTGACTACATGTAGAAAGCTGTCTTTTCAATTTGCATTAGACATCAATCCCACTCACAGAGTGGGATTTCTATCTCTGAAATTTTTCTTATTTTGGAACAGAAACATACTGAGTAACTAACTGCAGCAAATCAACTTGTAAATTGTTATGACATGGTGTGACAACAAGGAGTGATATTGCTTCATCTTGGGAAGAATCGTTTTAACAATACATGTTTGCCTAAACTGTGATGATACACGTTTCTAATGTTTTTTGTATTCAAGTTCCTACAATAGGAATCATCACGGCACAGCACAGCTGGCAGGGAAGCACACCTGGTGGAAAAACTGTGTAAGGCACATCCCTGTGCTTTGGAGATCCTCTGCTACCATACTCAGCCTTTAGAGCAGAGACTATAAAAGCAAATATTTCTTTTTTCTTATTGTTAAGAGGCACCACTGACAAGAGTTCAGTTTCAATTCCTAAATACAACCTCAAACAGAATTATCTAGGGAACGTTCTTCTTTCGCAGATAGTAAAAGATACAATTTGCCAAGATAAAATATCGGAGCAGCACAATGGTATAGCCACAGGGTGTTCTGAAGAGAAAATAAATGCATGAATGACACCTGAGGAACAAGCCCACACTGGAAGGCAGTGCCAGACACAGAAATTCAGCAGCAGCAGCTCAGTGGTGGGGCAACTTAATTAATTTATACAGCTCGATTAGACCATCAGCATGGACTGTAATGATGCAATTAGATAGACCAAGCAGTCAGACAGCACATACCTCTACCAGCTGAGCTAGAGAAGCAACTCCATTAGCTGGCAGTAGTTACAAGAACTTTTCAGCCAACGACAGCTAAAACGGGAGAGATGTGATCCCTCACACTAACATAATAGCATTTTATCATTCGGAAAGCTTTTTCATAAAAGAATTGGTTGAAACGCCACCCACCCAAAAACTATCACTAAAAAAAAGTCACAATTTCACATGACTAAAATTTTCAGCAAATATTCTCAGCTTTCTTACAAAAAGCAACCTGCATTTACCCGACATGTTTTAGCTGTTATTAAATTGGGATTTTCCTTCCATCTCTTGCCCACTTCTAGACAATCCTGAAGCAAGCGAGTCCCCCAGTCCTGAAGCTGTATCCTGAAGCATTCTTGCTTGGATAGTTGTTTTTTTTTAATCATTAATTATATCACAAGCTATCAACTAGAAAAGTTGATGTGGTATCTGTGACCTGACTACTACGTGACAAACTGCAGGACCAGCAGTGGCAGGTAGCTTTGGTGCAAAAATATTTGCAATGATAAAATTAGATCAACATGACTTTATACAGAGACCATATAGGCTTACATCAAAATTTGTCAGAGAAGATATCTAAGGTCTATTGCATGCTGTCTTTCCCTTCTTTGTTATCTACAATACCAAAGTTTCCATTGAGTGTACTCTGTACTTTATCTAATAGTCAGTAACTAAGCATTTCATAATTAAAGACTAAATCATATACATTTAAAAACATAGAAAGCTTTTGAGGACAAGTAGAAATTTAAACATCTGCATAACGCAGGCACCTGCTGCAAATTCTGTTCTGCAAGTGGAAACCATGAGACAAAAGTCTTCAGTGAGCCTCAAATGTGACGACAGAACACAGGGTCAAATTGTCCTTTATGCCCTGGGCAAGCCTCCCAGGCTGACACACACCATCTGCACCCACGCTGGGAGCTCTTACAATGCAAGCAGTGCATCCACACTACCCCCACACAGGACCCACTGAACAGGACATCTACCTTGCCAGCCCTGACCCCCCCCCTTTCCACCTTACAAGGTCTTTCAGTCCTGATTCACGTGCACCATCCTGACCTGGATTCATCTGCACCACACGTTCCCTGTAACCTACGGGGTGCAACCAGGCAGAAGGCATTGCCTGACTCTGGCTACAGGTTACACTGGTGAGCTGGTGACCTTATAGATCTGCCCCCTAGGTACATATGGGCCTACACTTTCCAAGTACCTAAATCAGGAGGCGAGTCCTTGTGCAGGGAATGACATCTCCTCCGCTCCCAAGGCTCCGAGCTCAGGGCAAAGGAGGAAGCCTTGTCAGCTCCCTGATTAACCCAGCTCTTGCACATCCTCTCTCTGCAGGGAGCTACAGTGCCAATCCAAACTCCACAAAGCTGAAGCCCCTAATAAAGAGAGGGTAAAGAGAAGAAGACGTCCAACTGGATCTGGCTTGTGTATATGTATGGCCTTTCAATTTTGCTATATACAGTCACTTCAGTCATTCCCAGATCTTCTGAATACAACTGATTCCACAAAGAAGACAGACACAGAACGCTCTCAAGGCTGAGGATTCTTCTAAGACCACTGGAGAACAAACGTCTCTCTCTAGTATGGTTTATGCTAGTCACAGCAAAGGAAAATGTTTTAAGAACAGGTGATGCAGGGCAGAGGTCAGTAACAACTGTGGCAGACGGCTTACCTTTCCTTTCACAAAAGAAAGGAGCAAGCAGGACTCAGAAGAGGATAAAAGCACTAGCCATCAGCAGTCAATAAGCACTCACGGAGACTCTCTTACTCAGCCATGCCCACATCATCTTCTCTAATGAAAGTGAGAACATGTCACATTCACCTTGTTGTCTAACTTTGATTCCTAAAGTCAATAAGGCTTTAAAGAACACTTTTTTTTTAAAAAAGAATCATTTATAAGAGCAACCAATACATTAGAAAACATTAGAAAACAGTCTCAAAATTAGCAGAAGGACCAGTAATAACAGAAATTATAATTAAGCATAATAGGATGGAACTAAGCAGAGGAATATCTAGGATAAACAGCAAAAGAAATGATCTCACGTCATTTATTCAGCTGTGGACTTGCCATTCAAGAGCTATAATGGTGCCTCCACAAAAGTGTTTTTAACAGTAGTTAATATTTCACTGAAGGGAGTAATTCTGAGTTTGTCTATCTGGTAAGCAGGAAGGATAGGACTGCACCTCAGCTTCATTGCCTAGAAAGGGAAGAAGCCCTTCTAAGGTGCTTTGTATCAAAGTGAAACAGAATTAACCTGAAATATTTTGTAATAAACTCTTAAAGCATCAGGATTTAGATGAGCAAACTTTCTTTTATGTTAGAAACAGTTACAAGCCAACAGAGCCTTTGGCATCAACAAGGTTAGCTGAGAAAAATGTGACGGACAGTACCTGTAATGCTTAGACTGTATTTGCATATTAAACATTTAGCATTTAAATGTTCTTTTTGTTCATCTTTTTCTTTAAGGACAAGAATACCTTTCTGAAAAGAGCTGTTCAAAGCAAATGTTTTGAGAGCACTTGCGTGTGTACCTTTTGCAAATTGCCTTTAAATCAAAAAGAAAAAAACAGGTATGCATCTCTCACCACACCTTTATTGCTCCTTCAGAGAGAATATGTGCACATGCGTCAAAAGTTCTCAGAAAATCCTCGTTTTATTCAAAAACTTTCTACGATGCTTATGGCAAGCATGATTGCTCATACACTACACTGATTTTGTTTGGGGGGAGAGAGGAGGAGCACAGCAGAGACAAGCACTCAGCAACACGCAGAAACGAGATAAATGGACAATGTGACATTTAGATAGATAAAATCACATTCAGAAGATCAATACAGGAATTCTTAAGAGTTACAAGAAAAACTATTTTTTCCATTGATTTCTTATTTTAAACCATTAACAGAAAAATGGCTAAAAGTAAATACCTTGCTACATCACCTCTACTGTGTGTGTGGTTGTTTTTAAGTCTCTGTTTATAAAATTAGTTCTTGCTAACCAGATAAAGAGTCACCATGCAGACACCGGTATCTGAATGGTATCCAATGTCAGGGTGGGTTTTGTTTTGAAGACACAGGTGGGATTAAGTGTGGTTTTCAAAGTAAAATTCCTCTTAAGATTTCTGCTGCTCTGTGTATTTTCTTTAATGCAAGTACAGTACCTAGGTTCAAATTGTTCCAATAGCAGCTGTTAGAAAGAATCATAAAAATGTTCAAATCCCCTTTTTTGTTTAAATTGACCAAATGGCACCTATTTGCCTGAAGCAATAAAGTAGACCGTGTTCACAAGACAAATCGATAGAAGGAAAGAGAGAGGCTGGGGTTTCAGCTGAAGTTAGGCTGCTGAATGCTGACATTATTGATTTTAGCTAGTTCAGCTGGCCTTGTAATTAAAATGTAAATTTGAGAAAGAGATTATGTCCTGACAGAAATGGTGGGATTAGGGGGAGATAAAAGCCCCTCAGTGAAAATTCAGAGAAAGAGCGAGCACAGGTTTCCTCAGCTGTGTGGATTTAGACGAAATCTAGCTACTTCAGATTCACTCAAGTTTAATTGAAAAAACAGAGATAGAATATAAACAAGTACTACTGACTTCAACTTGCCTTAAAAATACAGTAATTTCTGCTTCCCATTCGTTGAATCTTAGTCAAGCTGAATGTATGTGATTTGTATTAGTACAGACAACTCCAAAACTGTCAAGAAAATCTAGCAGTTGAGGTAAAATATTTATGCACTTACTCTCTACTGTGCTCACAATGAAAAAATCAGAATGTATTTTATTCAGGAGCCACAATAAGCTTTCCTGTTAAGTAAGCAGAACTTTGCAAAGCTTACTTTACATGGACTTACAGACCAGAGAATTTATGGCAACATCTGGGGCAGAGCTTCTGAACAGCTTCAGTGTTTAAGGCCAGTTTTGCTATCTCTCACCAAGCACAACTGCGTGTGTGAACACAATTATCATAGGTGATCAGGTGGTAGGAAGATTGCATTATCTCTGGTTCTGCTACTCATAAGGGATGAAACTTTGAATTACATAAATCATCCCTGACGGATAGCTGATCATTATGAAACCATTACAAATTAAAGGAATATTCAGTTGTTTTTTTAATTGGGAGAATGAGAAATTTCTCACTACTAGATGCTATAAGCAAACTCTAAAAAAAGTCTTCATACAGGGATAAACAGGTTACAACAGTTATCATTTTTTTGGGGTAGGAAACCTCCTCCTTAGTTTTAAAATTGAGTAACAGATACAGTTTCTTATCTTACCTTTGAATGCCACTAATCAAACTGCTGCCTGCTGCTGCTGTGGGAGGATGCTGAAATGCCAGAAGTGGTTTCAGCAGAAGTCTCACAACACAGGGAAGCCGTGCACACAACCCACGGCAACTTATCGCATGGTCAGCTGCACATTACTGTTTCTACATGAATTACACTGCTTTCAAAAAGTTGTTAAGACTTCATAATCTACGATTTTAAACAACCAAAAGAAATGCCCACAGCTGCCTTTTAATGCACGCACAATCATTTATATTTATCAAAAATTTTTTGAATTCTACTTTGGAAATTCAAATTTGGAAATTCAAATCATTCAAAGAAAAAAGGTAAGTTAGTTAACTACAAGAGTTCATTAACATTACATAAAGTGTTTAAGTATTTAAAGTATTTGTTTAGTATTTTTTAAATTATAGATTATGCTAATTTGTTATAATGATAATTGTCATTAATTAACCCTAATTTTTATGTTTTGAAATCATAGTTAAGAATCAGAATAAACCAAAGTGGCAGCATTTAGATTAAAACCTTTCTATTCCTTACACCCTGATCTTTCAGACTTCTTGCTTATACTTTTGCAATCCCTGGCCATTGCTTACTTCCTGTGAGGTACACTAATATCACAAACAACTCAGAAGTATTATCAGCATCCTGTACAGTCATTAATTTTTAAGAACTTCAGAAGGCATCCCATATATGCTGTGTCCTGTCAGATTTCCCGTGGAACTTATTTACATAGAAGGACCTTGCTTGAAAGTGAGGAAGGGCTTGCAGAATCTACTGATTAGGATGCATCAGAAGAAACATCTACAATCAATACTTCTACATGGATGTAGAAGTATTTTATTGGAATGTTTTTTCCATAAATATGCAGTTCTCTTCCTTTCAAATACTGTATTATGAAAGCTTTACTCAATTATTGTCCTAAATGTAGCTATATAGAATGTGTTTGCCTACATATAGATATATTCAAAATATTACTATAATGAGGTAATCTCACCAGTAAAATTGTAATTAAATACTTCTAATGTTGTAAATGCTAAGAAAAATTCAGACTATATGTCACATATTCAATTATAGCAGATCAGGACCAGGGTCCTAACTCCAGTGCTGATATCTGTTATCTACACATCTATGGTAAAACAATGCATGCTATTTCAATCATGTAACAACTTTGTCTGATTTATATTAAAGCACTTCTAGCAATATTAAAGGGAAAGAAACACAACTCTATGTGAACTGCCTTTTTTTTTTTTTTTTTTTTAAATTTGGGAAAGGGGATCCAAATTTCACAGATTACCAAAAGCTGAAAGTAACTAATTCTGCTTGTCTTTCCTCCTGCAAAAGCCGATTTGAGTTTTCCCATAAAAAAGTCAAGTAATACCCACAAGTCCTTCTTTAGCCTAACAGGAAAGAGCACAAAGCATTAGTAGTGATAGCATGGTTCCAAGTTTCAAATTCAGTTCCCGACAACTGTGTTCCATACACACTGAAGCCTCTCAGTTTGCCTTCCCCATGGTCCCCACTGAGCTGTTTCTCCGTGCAGAACTGTTCTCCATGTTCTTCACCTGTAGGAAGAATTCCCTCAGGAAGCTCCCAAGGTATGGAGAACAGACAAATCAAACCAGACTAAGAAGCCATCAGGCTTTTAAAGCAGAACCCAGAAAAACTGAGAAGCCATCGTTTCATTTCTTCTCGTTTAAAGAAAAGCTTAAGTGTAACTTTTAATTTCCGTTTATCTATCATGTGTGTGTCTACTTAGTGATTCAACAGTCAGCAGAACCTCAGCAACTTCATTCCCAGATACTAAAGCCATCAAAAACATTTCATTACAGCTGATGTAGAACACAATCTTTTGGTTAGTTTCAGTGATGCACTTTTTTTCATGTAGCTGATGAAAACAATTTGCTAAGCTGCTCTTCTGACATACATCTCTCCCCAGATAAACTCACCTTTCTTTTTGTATGAAACACAGCAACCTGTTGGCAACAAAAGCTGCTGTACCAAATCCACAGTGTTCTCTTACTTGCATTGACTCATCCTTAAGTCTAGCCATGAGAAACAAGCTCTCTCCTGTGGATGCCTAGGCTTGACAGAAACCGAACCATTTCAAAAGCCATTTCAAAATGACTTTCAGTAAGTTTTGCAAATATGCCTACCACCAGGGAACCATAATCAATCCTAATAACAGAAAACTAAACAAATTATTTTCCTGAAAGACTAATAAGTACTGAAAACAAGTCTTTCACTAAGTATTCAGACATGTTTAGATGCTCTACTTAGACGTGCTCAACACTAGGCACATAGAGTTTGTGCTTTTTCCCTGTGATTTCCAGATTTTCATGTATACCATTAAAAAACATGGAATAGAGAAATACCTAACTGGAAAAATCAACAGACAGTAGAAATGTAATCTGTTAGTCTATACAGTGTGTATATATATATATACACACACACATTTTGTTGTTGTTATTCCCAGTACAGGCTGTTAATGGTTATAGAAAATGCCAAAGCTGTAAAAATCCCACACCTTCAATGACTGGTTACAGCTGTGAGTTTATCCATGTTTCTAAAATGCTCAGGGAGCTGCGCTAGAATATTTTGTGTAGTCTGAAATATTCCAAGTTCTCTCGTTGTAAATTCAGGTGGTGAATTCTCTACTAAGGAAATAGTCTCGTTTTGTGTATATACTTGTCAAGTTGGGGTACAAGCCTTCTTTCCCGTGTTGCTATGACATTTCATAGAAGAAAAAAAAGGTACTTAACACACAGAAAAGACATGACCCAGACACCATCAGATTAGGAAAGGCAGTTTGGGGACATCTAACCCACAAAAGCACATCACACTGTGATGTGAAGAGGGAAGAATTTCTGAAATGGATAGAACTAACCCCTGGGATTTTAGAACTGCAGCATTGATCTTGATATGAAAAAAGCCCAAACAGATTTTAAGACACAATGTGAGCCACTGAAGTGGTTATCATGGACCTAAAAACATTTTAGTATGAGGCTTAAATACAAGAGAAATAATCTGATGAACAAGATTTGAAATAACGATTTATGTTCTTGATTGCACAGTCCTTTCCCACATAATTCTGAATAAAGGTTGAAACTTGACAACCAGTTGATTGCTCCCTAATCAGATGGCTTCCCCATGTCACCACTTGTAAAATGGCAATACCACTTCCCTGTGCCTCAAAGTAGTATCACAAAAATAAATTTGTGAATGCCTGCACTGAGACCCAGGCAAGAATTACGAGTCACGAGAAAACCCATTAGTACCTTGATATTACTTAATTAGAGCGGGATTCGGCTTTTAGACAAACACCCACATTTAACCATTAGACATAGGTGCCTGAGCTCTCTCTACAGCAAACAGAGATCTATGCAATATAATCACTGGTGTCAGGAGAGATAACAAAGGCCCCTACATTCCCTGAGTGGAACAGATCCCCAGACTCTGTGGCCCTCCCTAAGGCACCAGCAGCAGCAGAGAGCAGTTGCTTGAGGAGGTATTTTGGACTAGATCAGAGAATTGTTCTGTCTTCACCTGGAAAAGCACCTCTCTCAAACCTGATTGCTTCCCCGTGTGGTTCAGAGCTCAGCTACAGCAACGTCAGGGCAGGAAGGAATCTCTTCTCCCAGTGTCAGCTCCAAATTCTGTCTTTGGCACAAGAACTGTGTCATAAGCCACAATTTCATTCTTGCCCTTACCCACCTTCAGGCTTTAAGCCCTGACAGCTGACTAACAAAGGCTGGAATGTGGGAAATCTCACGTGGAAATAATGCTTTATATTCTTTAATTGTACTTCTTCTCTCCCCAAAGCTTGCTTTTAAATAAATAACGACTCAATTTTTAAGCAGTTAGCATACTGACCGTACAAGGGGCAGTTGCTCTTCAATAGAAATGAGCAACATTGGTGCAGAGCTCTGAGAGAACTGGAGTGCTCCTATGAAAATTATCTTCACAGTGCCATTTCTTTTTCAGCCCAGCATTTCTCTTTAACAACAAACTGCATTTACGACGGCTCTGTGGTACCACAGGACGGCTGGGCTCGTCTGTTGCAGACATCAGGTGCAAGTGTAAATAAGGATTATACAAATGGGAGGTCATTAAAAGTCTGGTAATGCTAATTTGGCATGACACCCCTAATGGGTTATATCTTCACACTTCAGTTATCTAATCACCTAAATTCTTTTAACAAATTTACATTTCATCTTACACATGGAGATTCAAATTGACTTGTTTAATTCTCCCTCCACCCAAACTATGCCCATGCTCAGTTTATCTTACATATTAAATATCACCATCAATTTTGGGATAATCATTATCAACTACATACACATGCATGCACACACACAGAGTTATTATTACACTTGTACATGGCTTCATGCTTATGCATACAAAACCTACCATCTTTATCTTTTCCTTTTTCACTAACTTTTCAGATCTCACAAGAACCAAAAAAGGATGTGGGTGTTATTGGAAACAGCATCTGAGCTTGAAAGGTTGTACCTTGTCGGTAGGATACTTCCATTTTCCTAAGAGAAGTGAAAGGCAATAAGTGACTTTTATATTAGGAATCTAGATGTCACATTCCAATCCAGTTCCACGGTCATGTTTTACATCTTTTTTTTTCCTGCTTAGTATAAAAAGTTAATTTGAGAAGTTGCTCACTTTTCCTGGTTTGTTCAGGTGAAGTAACACAAGCAAAAAAAAGCTTTAAATTGTTCACACCTTCTCCACAGCACTGAGAATGTATTTTACATGGAAGGTTTAATGTTGCAGTTAAGGCATTCTGCTTGCACAGACTTTCGTTTTCTTAGCTCAGCCTCTTCATGAACTGAACGTGAACTAATGAAATGCAGCAAAAACCCAACAGGATTATATTAAGATAAATCTAAAGTCCTCGCTATGATAACTGCGCTTGCACATGGAATAAAGAACCATATTTAATTAGAGAGGTGGCCATCTAACACAGCCAACTCTCCATGGTTAACATGCTACTTTGAAATCAATAAATTCTTGTGTAATATGGTAATTCACCTTTCTAAACAAAAATGTGCCAAAGGGATGCTTACTTTGCTTTTGCTCATTAAAAATATATACACAAGTGAGTCCAGTAGAGCAAACACTGTTCCTGATTTTACTCATGCAGACCTGAAGTAATTACAAAGAAGTCAGTTGATTTATGCAACACTTATATACTGGCTTCTGAAATTGATTTTGAACTAGTAACTGATAAGTTGGTCCAAGAAAGCACTTAAGCATGAAAAGATGGAAGAAAGGACATGCATAAAAAGACTACCTGAACAGATACTCTTTCCTGAACTGGGAGTTTAGGTAATAACTTTAAACGAAAGCTTAAATGACTTCCTAAATGACTTCAGGAATATCAAGAACGGTTCATATCTTTCAAAATGCTATTTTTAACAAACATCAGATAAAGAACAACCAAGTGCGACCATTAGCTCCTACATAAATGCATGCAAACAACATGAGAGAGGTGTCATTTCCTGATTGGCTTTTTCACTATAAGGTATGTTCCTATCAGCAACAGTTTAAATACAAATTGAGAATTTCTTAATTAATTGTATAGATTTTTAAAATATCCTTGAGTAGACGAGTATGACTGATAGGTGACCAGACTAAGTTATCATAACTTGTTCTTTTATCCTTTTCCACGAGCAGGAATTCAAATGGCAGCTAAGTGTTGTATTAGTGTGATACAAAGGGTGGTAAGATACTTTATTTTTTAAATATGTGTCCATGAGAAAGACAGGAGAAGGAAGGGAGAGAAGGAAAAGAACACATTTCACTTCCAGTAGAAGTTAACAAGTAATAAAGAGAAATTTCACGTCAGGACTCATCAGGCTCCTGTTAAAGATACAAAACTCAGGTTCCAGTGCCTGGAACTATTAAGGACCATAGCTATCTTAATAACCAACCTCATTTGTTCATTTATTTACTATCACCACCAACATTTTGTTTTACTCTTGTTAGCCATGCATGCATAAGAAACTTTTCACAGCTACCCAGAAGGCAGCTATCCCTTTCTACCATTATATTCTTTTTTTTTTGCAAGTCCCATTATTAGCAATAATTAGAACTTAAAGTTTATTGCAGGACTGAGGCAGGTGGGATAGCCAACATATACTGTCGTCCTTTTATCAAAATCTAACATCATCTTCCAAGAACAAAAGAACAGCTGCTCAGTTCCTATGTGTCCTTGTGTCCTCAGCCCTTCACCACTGTCCTGTGTTTGTTTCTAAAAAGCACACCCCATTCCCACGTCACTTTCCAGCCTCACCACTGTCTCAATACTCCCTGTTGCACTTCACCTTCCCCAGCCAGCGGCTGGACAAAGCACCTGCCTGTCGACTGTTTCAAGCAATGCATGTGCTAAAAGTCAAGTCAAACAACATTGCAGGTGGGGAAAACAGACAGGTGTGCAGTCTGATCAATGCAGGCCTTACGTCCAAGGGTGCCAGGGTGTCCTCGCAGGTTAACTCCAGATGGGTTAAGATGGACTGAGGCCCTAGCAGGGCCCGGCAGACCAGGAGATGTCCTTGAGCTGACCTGAGCCAATACAGGTTATCACTACCAAACATCTTTCGCTGTCTGTAGCCAAAACTGATAGCAGAAGACGGTTAAAAGGTCACCTGAGCCACATCTCCTTGGGTTTACGCAGGCACACCTCTTTGTTTTACAAAAAAGATACATTTGGCTCATAGAGATAATAGCTACAGCCTGAATTTTATAATGCAAACAGCAGGTAAATTACACATAAATATGAATGGGATCAAAAAAGGTAACACAGAAGCAGCCTTACACAAACACCTGTGGAGAAATGTAGGCACAAGAAACTTACTATGATGTCTAACTTTTTTTAACTTCTATGTAATAGCAGCTACCCTCTCCTCTCCTCTGAACCATAATCTTCTGACTCTTAAAATACGCAATGCTATACAGAGCTGCAAAGCTGCAGACACTTAATAAGCTAGATGGACAAAGGACAAGAAGTAACACACTGAGATTTAATTATTTGAGATGAACTTTCTTCAGAAATTTCCCTCTCAATTTCACAAAAATACATTACAAGTACATAATTTGGTTTTTTTTTTTTCATCTTTAAAATGTATTAAAAGAAGGCTTGCTTTATTTAAACAAAGCAGTCAAGACCAAGATTATATTTTGTCATCTGGTATGTGCTCAATGGCTATAATTCTGGACTTGAAGGTTGAGATCCTTTTCTTATCTTGTGATAGCAACATCCAAAAAAAAAAAAAGCCCACTTTGTGAGCTGTAAATTGGCTACCCCACAGGAGGAAGCAGCTGCACATCTCCAACTGCTTTTAATACTACTAATTGAGACAAAACTTTATCCCATCTCACCAGACTGTTACAAATATTTCTATTATTCAGGCTTGTTTATAGCTTCACTTTGCAATCCCTTTGCTCCCTGTGTTTAGCACACATATAAGCACACACAGTGCTGCTTCTGGCTCTAAACTCCAGTGGAACATGATGGAATGAAATAAGCTTCTAGTCTCAGTTGCTCTTGCTCCTAGAAAGTATTTGTTTATCTAGAGCCAATCACTGCTCCCCTATCTATGTAATGACTTCCCCATAGCAGCCAGAGAGATTACCCACACCACTGATCACTATATTACTTCATAATGGCTGTTTATTTACTTTAGTGCAGCAGTAACATGCAGGGATAAAGCTTTTCACAGCTGGGCAAACTCACCATATTCCTTACGCAGGTGGTCTGGAATGTGGGGCTCATAACCTTCCTTCTCAGGGACCTCCACAAATTCATCTTCGTCATCATCGTCATCATCATCTGAGGCTTTCATCTACAGAGATTTTTTTTTTTTAAATGTGAAGACAGCTTTTCATTTCCCTTCACATTGCAAATATTTCACAGACATCGTGATAGCTCTACTCAGACTCTGTGACAAAAGTATTTCCCTAATTATGTATTTAATCTTCATCTAAGATCAGAACTTTGCTTAACATTTTATCTCTAAAGCCATCCTCTATCCTAAGGGCTTCTTTAAAGATTACAAAAGATGCCATTGGTTAAGTCTGAGAAAGCGTGAAGCTATAAATAAAACCAAAAAAATCTTAAAATAATGTCAAGATTTTGACTTAATGAGCAAATTACAGCCTTATCTCTTTCTCCTTTGGTTGATTTTACTCATTCAGCCGCAGCCAAATAGTCTGTGGCATGTTATGTAGTACTGAAAAGCTAAAGGGCTCATAAACAGAGCAGACAAACAGGACAGGAACGATAAACCAGTAGGCTAAAGTAGGAATATTCAGATCAAAGTAAGCCTATTCAGTACGAATATTCAGATCAAAGTAAGCCTATTCAGATGTGTCTGCATACAACAGTGTTTTACTGTGTTTCTTCACAGCAGCACTAAAAATACTTCGATGTATTCATTTCTTACCTAATTCATCAAAACCTAACCATTCATGCCAACAGACTGCACAAATTACTACCCAGAAGACCAGCAAAACAGGATTTTTCAACTGTGAACTTCATCTATATTACACTCCAAAATGGAATCCCTATGAGTACCTGAAATATAAAAACGCAGTTCTTACCAATTAACTGGGTCAATTAATAACCTAAGTGACCTCCCATATTTCATTTCAGCCAGCCACTACTGTACACGTGCCAGCAAGCCTCTACATTCTTTTCTAAGCTTGTTTCATACCTGGAAGTGAATTGTTTTTGCTATAGTACGCGTAAACTTAAAGAATCTGTACCACCCAAACATGGCCTGTACGATCACAACTACAAAACAGCAAACACCTACTACTCTAAAAGGCAGCAGTGCTGAAGGTTTATGCTCTGTTTTGTTTGTCCATCTCAGGAATCATTTAATTCTTAACAACAATACAATTAGCATATTACTGTATGTTTTCCGTGCACTTCTATAAGTCTATGAAACAATAAGGGCATATCAACTAAAAGCAACCTCACCACAGAGCTATTACTTTTTTTTTTCCCCAACTTCACTGCAATAGATAAGGAAAGGCATCATTTTTTGTATTTTCAGCTATGTTCTTTACTTCTCCTGCTGCACCTGACTTATGTTGATATTCATATCAACTGCTCATTGTACAAGCATGGGAGGATACTGCAGGTTTTGCCTGCAGCAGAATTTTCCCAATTTATTTCACGACTCTAATCGTGTGTCACAGCTGCACAGCTGAGTTCCTTTAAATCATACATATACTCTGAAGCCAAAAAAACCTAGAAACCAATCTTGGTATATTGAACATAGTTTAAAAAAATAAATAAATAACAAAACACCATTTCTTTTTGGTCAGTATTACTTGCAAGCTGAACTGAAACTCATTTCTAATAAGCAACATTAATTGATATTAATATACACTTGAACTTACACTGAACGGATGGCGCAAGTTGAAAGTATGATTCTTCCCTTCGTTTAAAATATGACTTTAGGAAAACAGTAGCTGCAAGTTAAATTATATATATTTTCTTTCTTGAAGAACTGAGTAGATTTACTAGTGCGTCCTTGCAAGAGAATACCTAATTAGTCTTTATTTTAAAATTAAGTCCTAGCATAACCATGTTTGGAAGTATCCTGCCTTCAGGCCCCAACCAGCATGGCCAAGACAGATGCAAGCTAAACCTGACCTCTACAGCAGAAATCAAAATAGAGTTCTAATGAAAAGTCAAATACTCTACCACTAAAACTTGCGAAGGCACTAGATGTGAAAGAAGAGTATTTGTGTTAAACTGCAACCTTTAGAAGACCTTCCCAATGGCCTTTAGAAAGAAAAACACCATAAAGTTTTTTATTCTGTACAATAGGAGAGGGCTGGAGACTGAAGAAAAGTTTATTTGTATTTTGATTTCAAAATTCTGCTGGTGTTGTCATCCCCTTTTTATCTGTCAGGAGCAACTGAATTAAGTTTGGAAATAACAGACGTTCCTATTTCTCCAGCTAGGAGAAGGGCAACACCATGTTTTCCATACTCTGGTTCCATTTCTCATTTAGCTACCCAAAAAGACTACACCAAGCTAAAACTTGCCATCGATGATCTTAGTCTACAGCTTTGTTCCATAACATAAAAGCAGACTAACTTTCACATTATAAAACAGGGTAAGTACAGCATATTTCTATAGTATTTACTCAGTAGTCTGTTCACAAATAAACCGCAACAAGTTTAAGGAATTGAGGAATAATGTCACACTAGTAAGAAAACTCAGTTCAGACCGATCATTTAACTTAAGTCTCCAAATAATACCTAAGGTATCAGTGGGTATACTACAAACACTCATGTGCATGACAATCTGAGAAGTCTACAAAGAATGCAGATTACTTCTTTAGCTGAAATTTCCTCTCGTTTTTTTCACATGCCACTGGAGGCACATGGCCCTCTGTATATTAATATACTAAAATTAAGCAGGCCTCAACATGAAAACTGAAGCAGAAGCAACTTTACTGTATTACCTGCATGGTCTGAAACTTTAAAGCACGTGCCCAGCCTGACGGAGAAAAGGCATAATCAGATGCAAATTCACTTTGTTTAGGTACAATCCATGAACTGTGCATTCAAGTAGTATAGAAAACATTAATCATAGGAAACTGTAATTTTTGTTATCAGTCTAACACTAATCAAAAGGGAAACCTGTCACTACCGCT
This sequence comes from Anser cygnoides, assembly GCF_040182565.1. NCBI lineage: Eukaryota > Metazoa > Chordata > Aves > Anseriformes > Anatidae > Anser > Anser cygnoides. The sequence continues at coordinate 7,388,491 of NC_089876.1, read as the reverse complement.
GACCTGTGAAACGTCCCAATTATACTCTTCGGAAATGACAGGAGCACTTAACTTCCTCACTGAGTAAATGACGACGATCAATCAAGTTTGAATAACAATGAGCCACGGAGCTGAAAATTATTTTTTGTATAGAATCTACCCAGGAATTTATGAAAGGTGAAAAGCAACCCAAGGTTTTAGGGGCATTATGGCTTTCAGCGAGTGCACTGCATATCAAACACTAAACAGAATTTATGTGTTTTAATTTTCTAAAAGGTAGATGTGGACTTGGTGCTACAATGCATAACATATAATGCCAGATTTTAAATATGGGGGTCATTTTCATAAAATATTATGCTTATTGTTCACACCCTTGAATTTCACTGGGGTCTTCTATTAAATTTAGATTTCCTGTAAAAAAAATAAATTAACTGCTTAGCTAACTATCGGGAATTAAGCCCCCCTCTTTTTCTTCAAATAGACATAAATCTTTATTTCGATAACACCTTTAACAAGACAAATAAGTTATCTTCTTGCTCTCAAATACGAAGATCACCACTGGTAGAAATTCAAGAAGTTGCACAGTAGCAGTGGCTAGCTATATCTCAATTTATTTCACTCCAGTGAAATAAAACACTTTATAAGAGCCATCCAATTTATGTTGTTTTGTTCAATTCCCTTTCCTCAGAAAGGAGGAGAGCTTATGGGCAACATTATTAGACAGAAAAGTGTGTTTTTTTTTTTTCTCCAATTCCACTTTTCAAACATATAGAAAGTTCCAAAGCAAACTCTAGAGATGTCATATAAAAGTTCACCTGTTATTTACTTTTCCACTACAGGTAAACTTTTTTAGTAATTAAAAAAAAAAAAAACACAAAACTATCAACAGTTACTCAGAAGAAGAAATAAACGTTTAAGACCATATTTTTAGTGGCAGAATTAGTAAATTGCAATCAATACGAGGAAAGTCACCAACACAGCTTGGCAGTCTTAGAGAAACATTAACTACTTTCTCTCTCCCACCAGAGGATGGTCATCCAAAGGAAGACCAAACAGAGCCCCAGACACCCAAGGCTACCTGCACCACCACTGCTCATCAAGTCCGATGCAAAGGGGAAGTTTCCTGGTTCATTATTAATCTGCTCTACGACAACAGTGACATTCACTTGTAACTAAATGAATCATGCTTCCACAAAAATGTGGTTTTTTTTTTTGTTTGTTTGCTTGTTTTTCCTTCAAGTGGTAGCATTCCTGACTAGGTATCTCACTGTCGAAAGAAACAGGATTTAGCTAGACAAGTTCCAGATTTTTGGGCTATACTTATTTGCAGATAAGAATACTGAAGAAAAAAAATATAATTACAGAAAACACACATGCATTGTTTTCATTGTAATCAGTTACAATGTCTCCTCAATTCTCCTAACTTTCATTAAAACCTTAAAATAGTGCTGACTTCTCTGGCTAGACAAGTGCAATCAAACCATTTGCTCCCTAACTCATTAAAAAAACTTGAAAATCAACAGATGTTTCCTTCCCAATCTACGTCTTAAAAAAAGAATAATACTGAAAACAGATATGGGATGCCAGTAGAAATGCAATTGTATCTTCTGCTTTGGAGTCATCACTCCAAGAGCCTCCAGCTGTCAGCGTAGCTCAGTGCGACGGCAGATCCAGTTAAATGCCTTGCTCATCCATCCCATTTTGTAATAAATACAAATAAAAATAAATAAATAAATAAATAAACCTCCACCCACGATACAACACTTTGGAAGATGTAAAGGAAAGCCTTTGGTCCTCTTCCCAGTCTCATACAAATTGACTACTACATTCTGTTAAGAGGATTTAAAAACCTGAGCTTCTGCAATCATAATTAAAGCAAGCAATAAAATGGCTGAAACATACAATGCAATCAGTTTATAGTACTAGATGTACAGCATTCACTAATTATTTCAGAAAAAGAAGAAAAAGATAGTGTACGAAGAAGTCATATCTACTTACTAAAACACCACTTGCAAACTACAGCTGGGACCATTAAATAAATTTTGCATGGTCTAATTAACTTGGTTTGCAATCTCAATTACTTCTCACCCAAGAAATCACTTTTGTTCAGTTTTATGCGTCTGTTTCCCTTTCTTAAAAAAAATGATGTAAGGCATCTTCAGACAAGTGAACTCTAAACTTCATTTGTCTTTCACCAGGCTTGATGGCTATGCATTTAAAAACCCATTCTATCTTATAAACTAAAAATTAAATGTACTCAGCTGTGATGGTCGTCATTGCATCTGCTATTTATATGCTAATACCCTCACTGGAAGATCTTGCAAATTATTCCACCATGCCAATATCTCATGTGCACCTACTCAAAGCCAACTAAATATTTTTCTAGAGGCAGAAGATTTCTGGTTAGGGAACCAGAATATTTATCACCATAGAACCCAGCTAAAGGGGCAACCTTAAGTGAATACATTTTTTATTCAGCCACAACACTGAACACAGTTCAGTCATCCTCAATGAAATTTGGGAATGCTCTATGCAGTCAAACACTGACTGGGGAAAAAGAATTTCTTCAGTACCGGTAATAGAAACTGAATAGTCAAACAATGTATCTTACAGGGAAGGATTTCAAAGGTCCTCCTTTTCTTTCCTTTTATATTATCCAACACAGGGTGAGAAGTAAATAAATGCTGGCACCTTGACAGATTTCAGACCTGTGCTACAGTTTTCCTCAATGCAATACAAAAAAAACAAACTACTAGGAGAGCTACATGTATAGGGACCTCCCACACACATTCCCTCCCCTCTTCTTCATGATTTGAGCATAAATTCAAACTTAGATGACCACAAATTAGATATGTGGTCCAGGCAAACCCCATTTTATGTTTACCAGTAAAAGTATCACAGTTCGTTCTGTTTATATTTGCTCAGCAGCACATAGGCTGCTAGGACAATCTGACTTTTATTGGGGAGTGCACTTTTCACACTACTTCTTAATTTCCAGAAGTTAGCAGAAAGGCTTATAGGGCTTCTGCTGGACAAGTCAGAGTAAGTACAACGCTGATAAACCAGCATACCTTGCTGCAAATTGCTTTAGCAATAAAAAAATATCCAACTATTGTCACAGTCCTACAGATGCGAGCTTGAGGTCACTCAAGACTTGTGTCAAACCCTTCTCCTTTCTGGCCGGTGGTAAACAGAGCTTGGACACAGCCCTTGGAAGGACAACAGCAGTGAGGCACATTGCTCAAAACCTGTATCACTGTGTTACTAGCTACTGTGTCTCTGAACCTGAACAGGTAAGTAAGCTTTGGAAGGATTTTAACACAGGGCAGCAAAAATTGACTCAAAAAAAGACCAGAAGGTCTCAAGGCACAAGGGTTTTAAAAACCTGTTTTGAAATCAATCATTTAAAATGAATCATCGCTCGAAAGAAACGACTATGTCCAGTAACATGTGCATTTACAGTTTCATAAAGAATAAATGAAGTTACTCTGGAAAATGGGTGCATTTAAAAGCGTTATCTCAAGAAGATATTGCAAAGCAAGGTTAGTACTTCTTTAGCAGTAACCACTTTAGATGCATCCTCAGATGTACATTGTGCCCTACTGCTTGGGCTCCTATCAACCACCACAGAATCACAGAATCATCTAGGTTGGAAGAGACCTCCACGATCACTTAGTCCAACCTCTGACCTAACACTAACAAGTCCTCCACTAAACCATATCACTAAGCTCTACATCTAAACGTCTTTTAAAGACCTCCAGGGATGGTGACTCAACCACTTCCCCGGGCAGCCCATTCCAATGCCTAACAACCCTTTCAGTAAAGAAGTTCTTCCTAACATCCAACCTAAACCTCCCCTGGCGCAACTTTAGCCCATTCCCCCTCGTCCTGTCACCAGGCACGTGGGAGAATAGACCAACCACCAAAACCAGCAGTAGTCAGTTGCACAAATATCCTTAAGCCTTAAGAAAGTATATCAGAACAGCAAAGAACTCTTGCATAATCCCAGCTTTTCATAGAAGAAATACCATGTTCAGGGGTACCAAAGATCCCCAAGTCTAACAACACATTTCTTTTCCACAAGAGCTAAAACAGAAGTCTGCTACCTTTCATTATTAAAGCTAATAAAGTTCTCCAATGTAAAAAGTCTCCTAAAATTTTCTGCTGACCACCTACACTTGATACCTATATTTAACATGTAGCACCAAAAGTGACTGTAGAGTGCATTAATCCCTTGAATGTTTTTGTGTAATACATATTTAAAAAATTTACACCTCTTTTCGATGTAAAGGAATGTACCTCTCAGACATGGTTACTGTACACACCTCAGGCACAACATCTTGCACAATTATATACATACATATATATATATATATAAAAACAGTACAGCATTTTCTGCTGCTTTTTTCATCCAGTTTATTATTCACACTGGTAGATGAGCTAATCATATCTCACTCCATCAATTTCCAAGTCCTCTGACTAAATAAAGATTGAATTTCATAATCAGATGTGCATTACCTGAGCGTATTCAGTTATTCAAAGAGACAGCCCCACTGCTGGGCTTACTGCTTGTACAGAAATCTTTTTTCTGGATTAGGTTCCAGCAAGTTCAGGTCCCTGCAGCAATAGGAGCTCTGGTGCTGGTGCAAGGGAGGCACTGGGAACCACCACGGGAGGAAACAGAGACAGGACTGCCTCTTCTGATTGCTGCTCACCAACTTTAAGCCAACCCCAAAATCACAACCAAAATATATAAGCTGCTTCCCTGTTCAGCTCCCACAAGTAGTACAACAGCAACCTGTACAAAAAAAAACCAACTACCCGCCAAGAAGTGGATTTGGTAACTGCATAACACACTAAGAAATACCTGGTAGAATTTCATTTTTAATGTTCTGAGAATTATGGAACGGATGAAATAATTTTAAAAGGGGCAAGCATAAAATAGCATTGCTCATTCCTGTGCCTGGAAAAAAACAAACTTGGTTTATTCTTAACTCATGGGTTATAATGAGTAAAGAATCCCTGTAAAATGCCTACAATCTCTTATTTGTCTTAACATAAGGGGAAAGGTTTGCAGGTTTGAAGACTGAGGTGTGATGAAGCCAGCAAAGCTAGAGAATGAAGAAGCCAACTGACAGGAAATCCTGTTTAGAGTCCACGCTCAGACAGGAACATACCAGAGCAGCAATCCTGAGATGTTTTCCATTCCTAAAAGCAGTAGGAAAACCCTCATTTTTGTCACCAAGTAAGAAAGCAGCTGTCATCGAGCCACTGTCACAGTTCCAGTGTTACCTTCAACAGCCCATATGCTTCAGCTCCCTCTCCCTTCGTCTCCTTTCCTGACCAGGTATTTTTCTCTCTGGGCTGTTCCCTGCACGCAGGCCTAGCTGAAATTGTTCCAAGCTATTGGTTAACGCTGCAGTGGCCATTTCCATTCCTGAACCAAAAAGTTGTTGTATAGTCTGATAACTCAAAGGGAAACTAAATACTTGTTTCTTTTCCCCTCTACAGAGGAGCCTTTAGGTTTTCCGGTGCTTTTCAGTTAGTCCAAGTTATTTTTGAGGTGATGAACAGTATTTCCATAAGCCCCTTGAAATATTTTAGGTAGTGTTTTGAATTACTGAATTCCTTTGTGGCTCAGAGGCTTATACATGATTACAGCCAAGTTTTAGAGATGAAGAAAAAAAACTCATCACTAGTCATCATCTTTATGAAATTTTAAGAAATGTGATTTTCATCACAAATGTGATATAACAAGATTCCCATTAGCACTCATTCGTGCACTTGTTCACCACTGCATTTGACGGATTACCACCATCACTCAGACGGGATCAAACTCATGCTACTAAACATCTGTATCAACCCCCAGCGTCTATATCCTGACGTTGTATAGTTTGAACTCACATACACCATAAAATCAGTAACTAAACTGAAGTTTACTTCAATGATCTTATTTATGAATGAATCTGAACTACGTATTTGTTAAAAGTTGTTTCAGATGTTGTATTTTTAATAGACAAATATATGCCTCAGTTAAATAAACTAGTTTGCTGACTTGCTGCCTGCAATAGATTATCCTATGCAAGACACAGATAACCTTACTTATATCCCTGATGGTAGATTTTAGGCACAAAGATGTCATTGATGTGAACGTATTTACTTTAATATTACTGCACGTACTAAATTTAAATGAATTACTGTAATAAATACACTTGGTAATGTTCCAAACCTGACTTTTTTTTCCATTTTTTTTTTTAAATAAACACAATTAGCTATGTACTTTTTCTGAACTTCACATGTATATTCTACCCACCTCAATGTACAGTTTCTCCTTGTAAGGTACAATGGATGAAAGGCAAGAATCAAATTTATATCCACTACCTGCAGAACAGACATTGCTCGGCATTCAAAGATGAATCAAGGGAGATGACCCTTCGGCCTGGAAAACTTAAACACTTAACATAAGGGTTAACGTGATGATACAGACATCCTACTTTATTTTACACTCTATTAGAAGAGCTCCAAATTGCATTGTGCGACCTGCGAATCAGATAGGGATCAGAGGTCGTCACAGTGACAACTTTAAGAATTCATGACTAGATCTGCATAACAAGATATTTTTAATAACTTCGTAACAGCAGCAGGCTGCATAGCTAGTGCGAAGCATAAAATACACCACGGCAGCATCCAGTTCTGGAAAAGTAGATCAAAACAACGCAAAATATCACACTAGCTGATTAAACACTTGAAGAAGGAAGTAATATTTTGAGAATTAATTTTATAGTGTTTGGTTTTATGTCAGCCTTATTTCCCAGCAAGGCTTAGAAAAATAGAAAAGCTCTTTTATCTAAAAAGGGATTAAAAAAGATGTTTCATATATATAAATAGTTATCATATGAGTGTGAAAATGGGGGATAAGGGAAGAGGAATTCTAAGCAAACACTCCATCTGCATGATCTACCCAATATTTTGTGTTTACTTTTACAGTCATGGTTGACCTGACTTTTTAGATAAATATTATCTAGACAAAAAAAAAATTAAAATGTTGCCTGGGGTACTATTTTGACCCCTCAAATATTATTAAACTTTATTCTGAATACATTACATGCTAAAATGTATATAAACTGATTCAAGTATGATACTGATATATAATCTTTAGGTGTATACTGTATATATTCTTTAGGGGTGATGCTGATCTAATTATCAAATATTCCAAGACTTCTCTGAAGCTTTAGAAAACTTACAAACAATCAAATTACTATTTAATCTCAACATTAAACACTTCTGGTTTTCAAAGCACAACTTTGCCAGGGTTTTTGTTTGTGCGCAATTTAAAGGTATCAACTGGGGGAAAGATTTCTTTTACGAAGTGTCTCTCTTGCTCCTTGGGCTATGTTCTAGCAGATGTGGATAAAGGCATGGTGAGGGATCACTATGGAAAATGACTTACCCCTCAGAATCAACTTCTCTAAAATGAAGAGAAGAGGGAAAAAAAAGTGAGAATGTGAGCACAAGAAGCTGTTACACAGTGCAGAAAGCTGGCAGCTGGACCTTACTCTCTATGGCTAAAGGATGATGCAGAAAGGGAAAACAATACAGCCCTTGCTTTTGATCCAAAACTCAAGTGTGCTTTTTTTTTTTTTTAGTAAAAAAAAAAAAAAAAGAAGGCATTCACCTAACTAAATGAGAGACTTAAAACAGAGCTGGTTATAAAGCCACAAAATGATTAGGTAGAAATAACTCATTAGCATTGATAAAATGTCAAGCTGTAGTTAAAGATATGGGAAAAAAAGAAATCAGCAAACAGTCTAGCAGCCAAGAAACTGGTAGAGCTTTTGGCTTAATTTATTACATAGTAAAATTTCAATCTCCTTATGTATTGAAATATTTTAAGACTAAATTATGACCATCAAATATTTAGCTTGTAAACATCATTTACAACATTTTTCTGATATTGTTCTTCCAGAAAAAATCTGAGTTGTATTACAGCACGGTTTGGGGCTCAGATCAGGTTCTGGACTATACACGGAGAGCCTCCTCCGAATCTAATTATTAATGACATTATTGAATCCAGCCAGATGTTTCACATGGATAAAATTAAGTACATGTATAAATCAAGATCCAAGTGCACACTTAGATTTGACAGATGATAAGGAAAGGTGAAACAAAAAGTAATGAAGACAGTTAATGAAAAACTATATTTTCCTGGTTGTTAGTATAACTTGAAATTAAAAATGAAAAATGGAATAGACCTGTTAAATTATCACTCTGCTAATGACAAATAAGCAGGGTGTTTCTCACATCATATTGCTTACTAGCTTCTGTCTGGTCACATTTTAGTCAGCCTAAGTATTACATTTTTTACTGCTCCCCAAAGGTAACTACATAAGAGATAAATGTACCCTCAGTGTACAAAATATAGCCAACGAGCTACATTTCTATTAATAGTGTGAGAACTTCAAGTATTAATCCAAATGGGTAACCCTTTATGTAAGTGATGTAAATTAAAGGTAGTGTGCATGATTTAAAATACAATACAGATCTGTGCTGTAAATATCTTTTAAAATTGCAAGAGCATTTGCATCTAATCAGCTGCAAATCAGACATTAAAGAAGAAGAATTTTAAATATAGTATTTTAAAAAAAGGGGGAAAACATTACCAAATAAAATAATTCCTAACCACGAAAGATATTTTTAAATGAGCATTCCAGCCTTAAGCAAGTTTTTCCTACAAAAGGAAAACCTTGGGAAATAGGAATTTCTATTAAAACACCAATCTCAGCCAATAATTACAATTGTTCTCCTACAATAACTCATTTCAGTAGAGTCAAGAACTAACGCAAAGTATCTCTAGCATACTGCTGTTGTACTAAGTTTACCTGGAAACACAGACTGAGACGATGGCTGGCTTTGGATAAAGGTGGTGTAGAGAAAAATGTCGAGCATGCAGTATGCACTCCCTCTACTGGACACTGAGATTATCCTGAACAGGCACTGAGAGAAAGGAAAGGACATGTCCAGGCACCCAGGTATCGTGAAATAAAATCCTGTCATAGCGTCCGTACTCTTCCCTCAGATTCAGCTACAACTCAGATTCACAGAAAAAAAACAGATTTCAAAACTCTTGTTTATATTTCAAAACACATTCCCTAACAGAAGCTAACACCTGATTCACTCCCCAAACAAACACTTAACTACGGTGAACTTGTGTAAGCACACAAAAACTCACGTGCCTCTGACCAGTACATGAGGACTGCCACTGTCTGTCCATCTCCCATCCCTATGAAAAATAACTCTGGCAGAAAAGTGCTGATGACTTCTGATCTGCTGGGGGAGCAGAAGGAATGCATAGTTTGGGCAGCTGGGATGTATTAACATTTATAAAAGCTGTTGCAAAAGATTTGTTTTTAGATAGTCAAAAGCTAACCTTTGTCAGTCTTTTCCCTCCCACAGCTCCTGAGAGGTACAAGCAGAGGGGTCTCACAGCTTACTCGGTTGTCAGGGTCTAAATGTTCCATAGGAATGACAGCTCTCCCTATCATTAAGGCTTTCTGATGGTTTGAGCTCTTCATTGTGGAGGCAAAAAGAAAGAGGCGGTTATATAGCATGTCACTATAATCCATTGCAAGTCCAAGTGTTTCACTGCATAAAGTTCTGTGCCCTCCTTCAAGTGAGTTTGTGTAAGAGAACTTCCATAAACTTACAGAAAGTTTTCGCAGAGATTGCAAAGCAGCGGGGCTTCACGTTTTTCAGTAGAGATAAAGGCAATCTCTCGCTAAAACCCTCCCTTCATCAGTTTTCTTGATCTCAGTTTGAGGGTGGGAAAAGCCTTCCTCCCCACACATCCAAACAGAACCCTAAGAAGACATTCTAGCTCAAGTGGGGACAGAACAGAAAGAAAGCAGAGAACAAATGAGATGAAAAAGGCATTAATTAGAGACCAGAGAAACACAGAGACTGAGCACAAAATAAAACCAGAAAGTGAGGAGAGTGGACAAGCCCAGGTCCCCCACCAAATTTCCAAATCCCTACTGCTGTATTTTATATTTGCTGATAAAATAAAACCGCATTCTCCCTGAAGGTAATGTGGTACAGTGCAATAATTACACTCCAAGAAATGAGCAAGTACACAAACAATTCACCTTTATGCTCTCCACCTGACAACACACGTACTTCAGACTGTGATCATTAGTTGCCAGGAAAACTGCTATCACATCAAAATGTAGAGTTATCACAGACCAACTACAAACCAGACGATTTACAGGGGTCCCTCTGTGCTCAGACACTTCATTTGCTCACTCTCTCCGCTCACAAAACGTTCCCTTCGTTTCTAGACGTGCTCATCTCTACACACACACGCAGGTCAACAGCGCCCACTGACTCCACATGCTAACAAATGACATTTGTAATGCACTGAGCTCTGTTGGGCTGGGATGGCTCTGAGCCAGTGCTCGAAAGGACAGACTATCAGTACTTCTTTTGGATCGAAAAATACAGAATATAGCAAAACTCTGGCATGGCAAGAACTACAGTTCTGGCAGCACAAGGATACGAAGACTGAAGAAGCAACACATGATGCAAGCAGCAATGCTGAATTGAAAACGAGCTGAGTGTAACGTTTCATATGCTGACGTAAATATTTGACAGATTGGGATCTAATAATCACAGTCTAAGAGATGCTGTCGTTTATTTTGCTCTATCAGATTCTCATTTTACCGTGTTTTTAAGTTTCAACCAAGTCGTCTGACACATTATTAAAAGATAATTTAAACAGCCTCTTTCTGCAGCACAGAGCTGCATATGGTCAGGTTATAAATTAAAATAACTCAGCACTAAAAACAAATTTGGGTATTTTCTACTGGGAAAAAAAAAGAACAACAACTACATATAGTATTCATTGCATGAGTTAAAACCTCAAAATGCATTGCTTCATTTTGAATGTATTCTGTGAGAGCATTGCTAGATATTTTCCTTTTTTTTTCCTCCTTTGGAATGGTGGAATTTATTAGCCTTCACCCTTCCATACATAGCATTGATCAGTCTCCAGAAGTGGTAACAATACCACTTTAAACACATACACATGCACGCACGCACGCACACACACACACAAAAATCAAGGCTTGAATGTCCTTTATATCTTGCAAGAAATATAGCAACCAATATTCCATGCAGAGGTACAGCAAATGAAGGCCTGTCAAGCAAATGGCAGGAATGACAGCAGATGTCTGGATTCCTTCATAGCTGGTTGCATAAAGGTAGCACGCATATTTCACTGGGGGGAAAAAAAGCCTCTGACAAGACAGTCTAACAGTACTTTTTATTCATAGTTGGCATTTTTGACTGGTGTGGTACATCAGTAGGTATTAAGATGATGAGCCAAATTAATCTTGATAAAGCTTCATTTGCACAAGGAAAGCAAAGCCAAAACACTCAGTCATGGCTAAACCGGGCTACCACAGCTTAATCCAAGGTGTAACATCTGGATCAAGGTTCTTACAGTCCAGACTTTACTCTGCACCTGACCCAAAACACTTATTTTCATGTCAAACTATACAGTAATTCTGTCTGGTTGCAACCAGCAGAAACGAGCATTATGCAGCTCTGCTACTTTAGATACTCCAACAAGCCACAGACTTCTTTTTGGATTTGAATAAAGCATTTCATCTTTCAGCCTCCCTTTATTCATGAGGTTTACCTGTTTCACAAAAAGCTGTCATAGGGAGCTAATCTTTGTGCAGTATTTTGACACTTCAAAGCGTTAAATACCGACTACTTCTTTTGAAGATGTCCTCAGTCATATTACCTGCCACTGTAGTAAGTAAATGCTACAAAGCAGAGACACTATTTTCCTAAATTCAGAGACACTAGCATGGTTTTGCATGTTGTGAAAGAGTGAGAGCTATAGAGTGTTACTGAGAAATACATAGCTGCACAAATGAAGCTGAGGACATAACGTTGAAGAAATGAAGAAATTAAGTATATGAAATCTGAACTTAACCATCTCCCTGCCCAAAAAACCAACAGCGCTGTCTCACATGGTTTTGTCTAATAACCTACCCCCTGACATATACAGGGAAGTTGCACTGAACACTTGCTGAGTGAAGCTATGACCACCTGAATAAGTAAATCCATTAAACTTGTGTTTATTGTTTAAAGTTCGCCACACTGAGGTTTAAGTGCATTTTTTGTATACAACCTAAACATTACTAATGGTCCTCTTCAGTAACACAGAATTTTTGAAAACTCACCACATTTCTCTCCTTAAAGCAAATGTTCATTTCCTTGTATTTCTTCAAAGCAGTCTCCAGTTTATTTTTCAGATCAATGGCACATCTCAGCCGATCATCATTTATTCCTGCTCTGGTAAATAACTGCAAAGCAAAAAAATCTACATTGTTATTCTTTTTTTCTAGACACCTGAGACAAATATTATTTGGTTTTCCTGCATCTTTAACGAAACAACATTGTCACAAATTGCTTTATTTTACAAGTAGCAATTACTGAATGCACTGCTTTTCCCATCTAGAATATGAAAGCTAACAGCAACTACTAAAGACAAATAAAGAATGAAAAACTGCTATAAACACCTCCTGAGAATGGCCTTCAGTGGGCCAAATTCCATGCATGAAGCTCCTGAGCAATAATATCAATAGCCAGAAAGGACATTGTATTTTTCTGATACTGACATGTTTCACAAAAACATTTTTCAAAGAAGCTGTATTTTCTGAAATGTCTTTTTTTTTTTTTGTAATTTAAACGTAGCATACCTAATGATGAGAGCTGAGCCATGAAACAAGTTATATAGCTCCTATAGTCTCCTTCTGTCCACCCCTACTGAAACAGCAGCCTTCTTTTCTATTTGCACCAATGTTTCTTCAACCTTACTTTCCTTCTTGCTCACTCTCCCTCAAGCTTTACAGTGCCCACTTCATCTTTTTATAGGAAGTGAAGAAATAGCTCTCTATCCCACCTGAATCCAGGACTGCACGGAAGGCAAGAACTTATTTCTGAGGAGTTTGTGAGCATCCACAACATTGTTTATTACAGCAGTATTGTCTTCATTCTCGTGTACCTTTAAATCTAATCAAAACAGGAAAATAAGAGTTAGAGCATGGTATTTATAGTTTTAGCTTCTCTAGTGAAGATACTAAGTAGAAGGAGACATGAACCTTTCTAAAAGATTTGATATTCAATATTAATTATTCTACTGTTATTATTCTACATGTTGAAAAAAAAGAGGAAAAGATGAAAAGCTTTCAGTCCACTGTTGAGAGCTGTTAAGCCATCAGAACTAAGGAATCACTAAACAAACCAAAGACAAGTGCAGTCTTCCTATTTACATCACACCTTGTCCTACGTTCCCATCAATGAACCGGGCCTTATTGCACCAGTTTCTGCATATTCCATATGAAATGATCCTTGTCCCCCCATAGCAAAAGGCACTTGAATGTCAAAGAAGCCAAGTGTGCCACTACCCAAGTACAGATGGTACTTTTCACCTGTTAGTCACTTGCAAGCCCCCACAGATACCTTTCCAATTCTGTTGCCTGCAGGCACAGAAGTAGATACCCCGTCTCACTGGCGGTTTGCACTTGAAATTCCACTAGGAATCTATTTGTAAGAGATTTCTCTTGGACTAACAAAACACACTCTACGTTGATTTTTCTAGATGTAACTCATATTAGCAAAGTTATAGAGAAAAGATATAATCATAACCCTTAACTCTTCCTGGCAAAATACTATTTACTGCTTCTTGCAAGTTGTCAGTAACAAAGAAAAGCTTAAGAAGCAGTCAACTTGAGGACTTCTAAATTAGCAGCTTATACACAGGTTATAGGGAGAAGGAAAGAAGTGAATGGTGAAGCATATGGAAAAGAAAATTATATACGTTAAACAGATTGTTATTTTTTAAGTACTTGGAACTCATTACGATACTACAAAGCACTATAATATGTTTACAACAACTAGTATGAAAGTTCAATCTTAGAAACTAATTAATAAAATCTGTAAATCCCATGCAAGGGCATCCAAAACTAAGAATGGTTGCTAGATGAACCAGAAACAGGAAAGAACAATGTACCAAAATGGTGTTCAAGAACCTCAAACACTTAAGTCATAGTAAAAACAAAACAACTACAGAGCACTTCAGACAAAGACCGTTTCCAGCTGTTTGTGAAAAAATGTTCCAGGTACCTGTGGAGATTTCAAGGTCTAGAGTATACTTATGAGAAATAAGCCCATGGTTCCTAACAAAAGTTTCGTAATCATCATCGTGGAGAGCAAGGACACCAGATTCAGCTCCCGAGGATGTGCCTCCATCTAATTCTTTTTGCTCAGGCGTCTCCTGTTTGTCACCTAACTCTTCATTTTTCTCAGTTCTAACACCCTGAGAAGCAGAAAGGATGTCCTTGCTGCAGCACGGCTGTTCATCATCCAGGCATCCGACATACGACTGGGTAACTTCTGACTGGGAGGACAAGGAGGGTGCAGGACTGTCCTCATTAGCAGTCATTTCTTTGTGGGGTTCCAGAGTTGTGTCATTCACAGTGAACTCAAAAGGATCTGGCATCAGAAGCCGGAAACAGTTCTCCATCTCTGTCAGTGTTTCAGCAATCTCTTGGGACATTTCTATCAAGAGACAATGGTTTTAGAACACTGTTAAACAACGCGAAATGCTGATGTCTCCAGAGCAGAGACAGATCTACAAAACAAATACCACTGCCAAAGAGGTAATCCTTTACCTAGTAATCAGTCATAATCTATCCATACGTATCTCTTTCCCACGCAAAAATTGTCCTTATAAAAGTGACAACACTATTCTTAAGCAGGAAATCTAGAATTTTCTGAGCAAAATATTTGGGACCAGTGTTCCTCCTTTCCTATCCTCCCTAAAATTCCATTGTGTATCAAAGATGACTCAAATACCTCCATAAATTTGAGGCAGAAGGACAGTATTTGTAAGACACAAATATTCTCAGTGATGTCCGTGGGTACTCCTTGTGCAGCCATGAATGTTAGTTGTTTGTGGGTGCACCGATGAACGTATGCTACAGCTGAAAGAGATGCTACCAATAAAACTGACTTGAGGAAGGTTAAATCTCTTGAAAATTGCATCGTTGTGCACGGAAATGTTTGCAGCATGCAGGATAAATGCAGGCATAAATGCATATATTGCAGAAACTGAAGCAATTTAATTAAATAATCCTTTGTAACTGCAATTTAATACATTATCTCTGTTCTTCTTCCATGCTGCAGACATATGTTGACGTACACATATTGCTTAGAGATTCAGCTCCCAGTTAGACACATTGTTTAGCAGCAATATGCTACTTTTCATAGACTTCCTACACCACACCCAGGATTACTGCAGACCAGAGCTCCTTCTGGAACACACACAATGACTGTGTACACAATATAATTAAGGTTATCAGTCAAGAAGGTGTTGAGCAGCCTGTACCTAGTCATAGACAAAGGAATTGAGCCGCCAGCTCCAAACCACTTTGTGATATCATGGAATCACAGAAGCTGGAGTTAGAAGAGATGCATGAGGATCATTGTGCCCAACTCCAGACGTGCCTGCTTGGGATTACGCATTCACACTTTACTGAATTACATGCCACACCTTTACACAATACCTTTTTTTTTTTTTTTTAAAGCTTTTCATTCAACCTGGGCTTAAAGGACTGTCACTTTATTCTTTTAATTTTATTTATTTCCTAATAATCTTTACGTGAGAGAGACAGAGGGTCAAACACTAACAAATGTATTATTCTTGCACTCTGTGGTCAGCTATTGCTTGGATAGCTATTCTGTTGGAATCTGTTTTACGTAACCTCACAAACGGTTGCTTTAAAAACAAACAAAAAAGCCAGCAAAAGAACCAAAGCACTTTACCTGCCATTTCTTTTTCAGCTCTTTTGGCTTTTTCTTTGTAAATGTTATCCAATCGTTTTTGCTTCTCCTCTTCCCTCTGCCTTTCAGCCACGGTTCTGGCACGCACATCTTGAAAGTCCACCTAAGGAAATAAAGAAAAAAGTATAACATTCCTCGGAAGAAATATATAGAAAATCCATTTCCTAAGATCCTTATCTGTGTTGAAAAATCCTCTAACATCAGCAATCAGCCAGCAGCTCAGCAGCACTTCCTTTTATCTCTTCTCCTCCTGGAATCAATAACTACAGTAATTCTGAATGGAGGTTTTGCTTCTACTAATAAGGGACTGCGGAGAATCAATGGCTTTCAAAAAGGAATCATAAGGTAGAAAAACAAAGCGTTTAGTCCTACATCTAAACTGCAAAAATAAACTAGGCTGTGGGAGACCTCTGTCACAGCACTGGAGGCAGGGGTTAGGGAGTTGGGCAGGAAGGGACTACACAGGGTAAGTATTCAAGTTATATGAAAACATCACACCATCTCTACTTGCAGGAAAGGAAATTGAGGAGAATTTGCAAGCACTACTAGCACACATAACCAGTTACTAAACAACTTATAAGCAAGCAAAGTGCTAGGGATGATATTAAAACTTGTTAAATGAGATCACATTTTGGCTTTTACAATTATATTCATTAGATCTGTGGACCGAGGGAAAGGATATCAGTCTCACTTTACCTTCTGACTAAAACATAAACATAAATCTGAATGATTCAAAACACTTTCTTAAAATATTTGCAGTGGATTTTTTTTAGTTTGTTCTTAGACGGGCTTGAAGATTAAATATTTTTCACTTTTATTTCAAGGAAATGAATCCTAAATTGTGATATTAGATAAGAAAAGCCTTTCAAAAAGGAAAGCCACCGCATTTCCTTTTGATTGCCACCACATAAATTTCATTAATTTCACCACAGGTTACGCTGAGTGCTGGGCAAGCCCATACTTTACTGCTAATGAAGCCCACAGCCTCTCCAGCACGATTCCTGTACTACAAGCACCCACTGAACATTCATTTCCACTGTAATTGCTGGAAGAGAAAGCTTGTCAATATACAGTAATGGTTCCCAGATACTGACATTCTGCACCAACATTTTGGAGCCACGCAAGAGTAAAACAGTAAAATTATGGGGTAGAGGCCCATATGACGTTGGGATTGCTCTACACTGGACAATATCTCACTTTCTGTTTAGTCCTAGATACTACAGATACTTCAGCTTTCACACCAACTGACAGGTACAGTCTCCACCTCTCTAGACAGATTTACCATATTTACCAATCTCTTTTTTATTGGGAGAGTGGGGAGGCATTGGGAAGGTACAAAGAAATTAGCTCCACAACCTATAGCAGCACACGGCTCCCTGTGGCGAGCTTTTTGCTTTTCAGGATCTTATTTTTCTGCCAACCTTGTGTAGTTCTCCACACAGCAACAAGAGAAAGAGAACTGCCCAAGGATGCACCACTGGCTTTATATAAATCGACATCATCCACAAAAAAACGAACATACAGAACCCAAAAACTAAAGCTACCATTTCCAAGCATGCAGATTTGACTTGCATAGAAAACCAGAGATACCGAGGGCTTCCTAAACCTCTGCTTCTTCCCCATATCAGAATAACTGTAACAGAGCCACCTGCCCATTCTTTCCCTTTCTCTGTACCAAAAGGCAGCTACGGGCTGCTCTGCTGCGTTGTTTCATGCTGTGGTACTTGGCCAGAGGCTCCTCATACAGCTGTTAAATCATCAGGGTTTGCCATCGATAACGAAAGCACATCTCAAGTACTAGATCTCTATCACCAGCCCAGTCCATAGCACACACACAGCTTGGAGCTGCCCACAGCGAGGCACACCGGCCTTTTGCAGAAGTCCCACAAGGTCAGAATAACTTGGGGCCCGATTTATGGATGCACGCATGGACTCACAACCCAGTGTCAGTACAAACTCAGGGACTTGGTCAGGACACACCTGACCTCATTTACACAACACGGACACACACTAAAGTTGTTATTCTGCCTTTGCAGTGAAGCCTTTTCCTACTGGTCCATAATTTTTGAACGAGAAGAATTGTTTTCACCTCTTCACACCTGTTCTCTGTTTTGTTCTCATATTTAAATATATGTATAGGTATAGCTTCAACCTGCTATGTTTAAACCAGTGAGTAGCACTCTGGGTTTATACCCTAAAAGGGCAGCACTTGTCATTTTCTGACCAACTGTTTATAAGGTGGTTTTGGTGATGATAAACTGAAAAAAAAAAAAAAGAAAGACACAGCTAACAGTCCTCCAATCACCCCATACTATTGTGCTAAACCTGTAATACAAAAGAACAGATGTACCTGATTTCTGGAAAGAATCAGATTTCTGATTTCTAGGAAGAACAAGTGCCTCCTCAAGTCTTCTGGTTGCCTCTTGCAGTTCAAGTATGAAGCTGGCATAAGGCCGACTAGGTCAGTTGGCTGGTACTAACTGGTGCAAGAGTTGAGAAACTAGATTAGGTTGTTTCTATTGAAACCTGTGTTTCCTAGAAGTGCTCGAATTTGGCTGCCCTAAAAAATAGTACAGCCAGCCTTGCTGGGTAGCTCAGTCCCCATACACACACAGTGATCACCCTGTCAGAACTGGGGAGCAGGCACTGACCAGACGAGTACAGACAAACATGCCAAACCTCAGCTGACTTACTGTACGCTTGAGTATCCAGCCTAGGAAATCTGTGTTGTGTGTCAGAGATCCCTGCCTCAGTCCTGCATTTCCCTTTATCGCTTTTTTTTTTTTCCTTTATTCAATAAAACCATAAGGGAGGATGCAAACACAAAGGGAAGATTCAAATACCCTTTGTGATCAGATGCCAAAAATTATACAGAGAAAAAAACACAATACAATAAATAATAAGAGGAGGGGACATTATTAGCTTAATATGGAAACAGAAAGGCAGACATGCATCGTTTATCGCAGTTTTTTTTTGTTGTTGTTGTTGTTTTCTGTTTGGTTTTTTTTTTGGTCTGTTAAGAACGCACAGCACCCATCTTTCTGAAGAAACAGAATTAATACACTTCCTCAAAGTCTGGTGTTATCATTGCACATAACATGAATGCTAAAAAAGTGTTTCCAATTTCCACCGTCTGCATCTCAGAAGAGATATTAAAGCAGAAGGATGACCAAAATATAGTAATTTGAAACCTAGAAGGGAGAGCTAGAAGCGTTTACATGAGAAATTCCTCTTTAATAAAACTGTTGGTATGACACATGCTAGCACTGTGTTTGAGGAGGGCTGGCACCTACACTTTGTTGTGCTGTGAAAAAAGCCAGAACAGGACAGCTCAGGACAGAAATAAGGATATTTTAAGATTTCACATGATGACTTAATAGCTGATTATTGTCAGCTGAAGCTGTAAGTATCATTTCCACTCTGAACAGGTTGGACTTTATGGATTCAGGTGGAAATCAGCGGCTGGAGGCCTACTGGTGAGCAACGCTTATGCACACTGGGAAAGAGTTGGTTGAATCCCGCTCTTATTTCAAGCCTAGGATTTTTAAAGCCTTTTTGCCGTAACAAAAGATGTACAAAAACATCTCCCAATGGGTAATCTATTCCGATGTAGATGTGTCCTTTATGTTTTGTCCTAGATTGTTTGTTTTTAATCACTTTAAAGAAAGTTTTTCCCCGTTTATGTAGTTCAGCCCTTTCCACAAACACACCTTACCGCTATGTATCTGTCGTGCTGTAACTGAGGCTGGAGACAGACAGACCTTCTCTTCAACTCCAGTAGCTGGCCATTACTTAGGACACTTAATAATACATCTGGGCAAATTTAATCACTGAGCTGTAAGTTACATACAGATGGTATTCAACTGAGAAGCTTTAAAAAAAAAAAAAAATGGGAAAAGAATGCTGGAAAACCAATGCCTTCAGTCAGGATGCTGTATGGGTCTCGGTAAAAAGGCATCTGCCTTGAAAGTAGTGCCAGAACACTTAGTTCAGTTTCTGGTCAGCACTGAATATGATGTCAGTGCAGATGGTGAACTGTAAAACATTTCCTCTACCTAGCATTCACCTTGCTAGCAGGTTACAGGAAAGAACTAAAGAATGGCTTGGGTTGGAAGGGGCCTTAAGTATCACCCAGTTCCAACCCCCCCCCCCCCCATAGGCAGGGATGCCACCCACTGCATCAGGCTGCTCAGAGCCTCATCCAGCCTGGCCTTGAACACCTCTGGGGATGGGACATCCACAACCTCTCTGGGCACCCTGTAACAATTCAACTCAAAGATATAATGTTTTTGTAAATAGCATCTCACATTCTGAAAAACCTTTAGAAAATACTTTATGCCAAGAGATAGACATTTGCTAGCTTTAATTTGTGGAGATGTAAGAAGAGGGTTTTTGCTTCACGTGAGGGTAAATCACCACAAGTCTAACGAAGACTAGGTAATTTTGGGATCTGTCTCTTAGGGACGCCTCTCACAGAGAGCACTTGACTCCCAGCGGGTTTCCTTCCCAATTTATCGATTCTCTCCCTTCAGAGGCCTAGACCTCACCACCTAATGACACCCGGAGGCAAAGCCGCAGCCTACCTTCTTATTCTGCTTCAGATAGTGGTACCCCAGCGCCAGCTTCTTGTAGGCCTCCCCGTACTTGTCGTGCCAGTCCTGCACGCAGCGGACAGCAGCCTTCCTCAGCTTCTGCGCCACCTCAGCGGGCGGCGGGAGGGGCTGCCGGTGCTCGGTGCCCACCGCCAGCTCCAAGAACTCCTGGAAGTCGGCGACGAGCAGCGTGCGGAACCGGTGGGACCTGGCGAAGAGCTCCTGGACGGCCTGGAAGGCCGACAGGCGCACCTGGGCATGCGGCTCCCTCAGCCTCGTCAGCAGCAGGTGGTAGGCATGGCCGATGTGGTCATCCGAAGACCTGAAAGGAAGGGAAAACAGACAAAATTTACCACACAAATTGTCTGTTTTTTTTTTTTTTTCCCGTTAATTTTCGAGGCCGCCTCGTACTTGCAGATTTTCTTCAGCTCCTTCAGCCTGCCCGGCTCCAGCTGCGGCTCCCCGGCCGTGGTGAGCTCCTCCACCAGCTCGGCCAGCCGCTGCGCCATCGCTCGGGGGCCGCCGCGTCCCCCCCCGCTCCTGTCAGGCCGCCGGAGCCCCTCACGCCGCTTCTCCCCCGCCCCCCGGGGGAAAAAGGCGGGTGGTGTTTTCCGCACGCACCCCCCCCCCCGGAACGCGGCGGGTGGTACAGTCCGCGCTCCCCCCCTCCCTTCCCGGCGCCTACCGCCGCCCCTGCTGCTGACGGTATAACAGCGCGCGTGACGTCATGCTGGGCGGAGGAGGGGGGGGGGTTCTTAAAGGGACCGTGACGTCCTTAAAGGGACCGAGACTGGATTTAATTATGGGGGGGGATAAATTACAAAGTTTCCACAGAATTGATCAAAAATCCAGAGCAGGGCTGCGAAGCTGGTGAAGGGCCTGGGACACAAGTCCAGTGAGGAGCGGCTGAGGGAGCTGGGGGTGTTTGGTCTGGAGAAGAGGAGGCTCAGGGGAGGCCTCAATGCTCTCTGCAACTGCCTGAGAGGAAATGTGGGGAGCTGGGGGTCGGCCTCTTCTCACAGGTAACCAGTGACAGGACGAGAGGGAATGGCCTCAAGTTGTGCCAGGGGAGGTTCAGGTTGGAAATGAGGAGACATTTCTTCTCAGAAAGCGCAGTCAGGCGTTGGGACGGGTTGCCCAGGGAGGTTGCCCTGGCTGGCCCTGCAGGACGCTTGTGTCACGGGAGAGAAATGACATCTCCTCCCTCCCTGAGTGCCCGCTAACATTTAACGTTTCCATCCTGAGGTGCCACGGCTCCTAAAACTCACCTCCTGTCCCACGATGGGTGATTGGAGAGTTAAATCCTGTTTTTTTCCAGTGGTCTTCTGCCTCAATGGCCTTCCAACCTGCCACCCCCCTCTCTCTCTTTCCATAAGACACTAGATAAGAGGCAATAAGTAAAGCAAGGGGGGCAGGAAGCCAGCTCCTCCAGACACCACACAACCCGGTCCCACTTCACTTCTGCACCGGAAAGCAAATTTTGTTGAGTTGCTGCTGCTGTCCAAAGCCTGGAGGGTCTACGGAGCCTTTCTTTCACCACATGAAATGTCTTAATAACAAGGATTTGTAGGTTGGGGATGCATGGGCACAGTGGGGTGAGCGAGTAAGCAAGCACAGTCCAGTCCTTGCCAGGCAAAGCTACATTTTTTTTTCCAGTGCTTCGGCATGTTTGGCTTCCCCTTGGAAACAGACACACTTGGAAAGGGTGGATTTTCTCCTTGGGAAAGCTCCTCCACTTTGCAGTACTCGAAAACCAGGTTGCCTTTGGAGCATTTCACAGGTGAGGATTCTTGCGGTGTAGCTCTAGCAAAACGGTACTTCTGCATACCAGTGAGTTATGCCCCGAAGGAAGCAGAAGGGTGGGTAAAACCCAGCTGTCGGGACTCTCGAGGGAGCTTTTACAGCATAACTGTACTTAATGCGACACTTTCCACCTGAGAGCCTCAGAGCGCTTGGTGAACATTGTAGGTAACCCATCGGCATATGGAGAGAGAAGTTAATGCGCCTGTTGTATAAAATGATGAGACTTTAGTCTAGATAAATGGCTGTTTTCAGGTGGGCTGAGCAGCCAGATGAACTCAGCAGAGCACAGGGGTGCTTGCTATCACTGAAAATTAACATCTCCTTAGTGACTTCTTAAGGCGATCTATCAGGCCTACCTAATACTTGAGATGGCAAAATAGCTCCTGTGATCTCTTTAATTTCTATCCACATGGGTTTCCCAACCTGCAAACAAAGTGCAAATGTAAAAACTTCTCCTTGCCCAAACCCTGGCCTGCAAGATCTTCTCTACTAGGCAAGGCTAATAAGACCATCAGTAATTCCACATAAGACAAAATGTCTACGCGGGTCGCTATTTTGGAAGGCATCTGCAGCATCACAGCTTCGCTTCTCCCCTTTCTTTCCATTCTATGTGCACATACAACTTTCTGATCTTTTCCCTGCTTGTGTTTGATGCCTTTTAATCATAGTTGCAGCAGTAGGTGGCTGGTTGAGCCGAGGTACAATACGCTTTGATGACACACTGAACATGCTCAGTACAAGCCAGGAGGAGCCAAATAGCGAGAGGTTGGAAAATAGTCTGAAATGAGTCAATTTAGATGCAAGGGGGGTGGGGGGAGGGTGATGCCCTGCTCTGGTGTCCTCCTCCAGCAGCCACATGAGTGTGGCTCAGTTACTGGAGGTCGTGGGGCTCTCCTGGGTTCACTCGTGGCAGCACTTGTCCTCCTTTTGGTTTTGGGTGCCTCACTGGAAATGTTCTGCAGGCCCCCATTTCTGAAAGTGCTGATTAACCCCTGGGAAAGGCTAAGCCCTTGCAGGTGCTCACTTTGAACATCTCGAAGAAGGGAGACATTTAAAATGGGTATTCCCATTTGCAAATGTTGTCAGGTATTTGAAGGGTGTTTCCCTTAATCCACAGTTAAGGCGTGTGTTGAAAGCAGCATATGTAAATTCATATTGCAGCTCTCTGTGCTGGCTTCTGGGATACGAAAGACATCATTAAACACTTTTTACAAGCAGTGAACTCATATTTTCAAGCACATTTACTACAGTGAAATCATACACACGTTTTGCAGTGGTTCTGTTATTTTTGACTTGATATATGAAACTAATAGCATTTTACTTTTAAATAATGTTTTTCCTTCCTTGTTGCTTTCCATCTAGTAAAACGGATGTCCTACATTTCTGTGTGAAAACCACATACAATGGCACAGTTAATCTTTAAAGTTTAGATCCGTTTACTCTTTCAATATTTCTTATTCTTCTATTTCTTTTCTTAACTTGATTGAAAGTGCCTAAACAACTGCTTTCTATGAGATTATTGCTTGCAACAATAACATTGCTTTAATGTTTAGAAACAGTATTTCAAAAGGAGCCTCAAGCAACCTACTTAACATCTACAAAGTCACCATTTCATATCCATGCATAATGTTTAAGAAATCCCTGCAAGGAGCCATATGGTTTTTGCGAAGGATCGGTTGATGAATGAATGCTGAGTTGTGTAACTCATTCATGGTGGTCCCTTAGGCAAATCCCAGCGACAGCTAAGCTGTTTGTTTATTTATTTATTTATTTATTTAATCGCAGGCAATTACATAAAATTGTGTTTGCTCGAGTTGCTGAGTTTCTTTCCCCATCTACTTTTCAACGAACATGGTAAATATCCACCATTCAAATATTTCCGTGCTTCCTTCATCTGGACCAGTCTGATAAAAGGCCGAAGAGAGCCGGACCATTTCAGAATTCATTTTGCTGCAGAAGTCCCAACCACTCTGCACTTGCTTTGATTTTCCCTCCGCTCAGGGCGGCGCAGGGGAACGCAGGACACTGTGGGGTGCAGAGGCAGGAGCCAACAGCACCTGCTGCCCCTCAGAGCTTCAGCGCTGAGTCTTACTACCAGTTTACACCTGGTTTCAGCAAAGCCTGAGTCTGCTGCTTCATGCCACATGGATTGGGACAGGTTGTTGGTTCTATAAGTCCAGGAGTTTTGGCCAAATACATAGACAAAGAAACATAGGGCCACACAGAATTTTATCCATTGAAACCACTTTTTTGTGTCTGAGGGGTCTTGCATTAAAGGAGAGCCAGCTGTTCTGTCCCATATTTAAAATGTCAGGATGATGGCTCTAGGAAGGATTGTTTCAAACTTTCATGTAATATTCAATTTTCAGGTGTAGTCTTTTTATAAAAGAAAGATCCAGGTAGGAGACAGTTCCACCATGTTATTAGATGATTCTTTGCCTGGGATTGTTTTCAGCTGTGCAGTGAAAGAGCATGTCAGGCAGAAAGAAACCCCACTGAACTTTTAAAATAGCTGTCTTCAGCTTAATGATATGAAATTAAAAAGGAGGGTTTATTCTCCTGCCAAAATGGAACTTAGGCAAAAAAAAAGCTTTCCTGCAAACAATCTGGAGTTAAAATAACTTTGGTTTCAGGCCTGAAGATGCAGAAACATGATAAACACTGATATTAAGTTGTCACGGAGCTTGTGCCAGTTGGTTTGCAAAGAAAATACTGACCTCCTGTGTGAGAAGAATAGATGCTTAACCGCTAGTTTGACTCAAGCAAAAGGATGACAGTTATTTGAGAGCCCTAAACAAGCTCATAAGGGGTAAGGACTATATTTAAACAGATGTTCTCAAGGAAAAAATGCTCTGTTCATTAAACCATCAATAACGCAAGGCCAGAGATACTTGGCGACCTCCTGTAACTATGTGAAATATTGACTGTGACAACACTTCGGCCTATTGTAACATTTTATAATTCTGTCATAGGAGGAGATGAATGAACCTGCTCCATATGGTCTAGATCACTAATTAAATAACCATTTGTAAGTTGGATGGAGCAGGAATAGCTGCAGGAGAACCATCACAAATCAAGGAGCACCCACCTACACTTAGCTTATACTTGTGTCTAGAATAGGTTTTAAAATGATCCTACAGCATTTCCTGAAAACTCCAGGCCAGTAACAACAAATTGCTATTTCTTCCGTGGAAAAATCTAACTGGAACCTAAAGAGAAAGGCAAATAATGACTCCCAAACCAGCTGGCATTCTTCCAGGTTAGATAGGTCTACAGCACAAGTTAATATTTCTATCAGAATGCGCCCAAAGAAGAGCAACCCAACCTGCAAGCAAGGTCTTTGTTTGTTTTTGGGGTGTGGATAGCAGCCTTTAAGGCAGGACTCAGATCGGGTGGCTCAGAAAAGGAGGATTTTGTAACTTGTTACCATGTAGAAGAGAGAACAAAAGAGGAAATACAGCCCAAATTCTGCTTGAAGATCCCCTGCTGCTAAATTGCACAGTGACAGAAATGCCACATGTATACAGATGGGACTGCTTTCAAATATATGATATTAGCAGACATTTCTTAAACAACCTAAAGATACTGGTTTGGGTGTCACGTCGAGTCCATGACAGTGTATTTTGGAAGCTCTTTTTGCCTGACATCTGAGCCATCCCACCCCCAGAAAGCCATCACCTGCAGAAGAACCACAGTTGCTGTAGCTGGTCTCTCCAAATGAGTGGCTGTGCATAGTTGTGGTTTCAGATACCAAAAGGTATTGCTTTTTTCTTCCTTTCCTAAGGATGCAGAAAGGGGGAGAACTGCTCTGAAACTGCTAAAGGCCTCTGGTTAAAAGGGGAGGGTTTATAAATAATGCAGCTGTGAGGAGTTATGCCCCAATGTGATGTGCTTATCACAGTTTAGCAAGGTTTCATACACAACACCTCTAGATTAGGCCTAGGGGGGAAATCGACTCCTTTTAGCCTTATGAATGTGTCTACACCAGTCACCTAAGAAAACCACCCATTTAGAAATGAAATGTCTTGTTCAGTTTAGTCATCTCAACTCTCTGTATCTCAACTCGACAACCAGCAAGAGAGCAGCACTTCCACAGAGAAAGCCATGGAACACTGGGGGGACAATTGAGTGGAGTCTAACTCTTAATTGGCTCTGTTTTACCAGGATGAAGTCCGTTCCTGATGTGAAGCTGTTGTCACCTCCACCAGCCAACATGAACAGCATTGCACAAGCACTGGCTGATCGGTGCTGTTCCGTTTCAGATTTTTCCAGCCTTTTCTTACACCAGGTAGCTACAACCCAGTGATGCCATGATCATTCACTCACAGGAGCCAGTCCTCAGTCACCAGGCAACTGTCCCAAGCAGGCACGCTGTCAGCCTTCAGGCCTTTTTTTTGCATTTTCATCATCTTTCGTGAGTAGCGACCGAGAAAGCCACATGGATCAAAACAAGCTTTTCTAGGGAATTTCTTTTACTGCTACGATAAAAGAACACTTTGTCTTTATGAAGAGGTTATTTATACAAGTCAGCTTTTGCAGACAGAAGGAAAGTCCCTGGTTTGAGATTACGAGGTGGCTGGGACAAAAATAGAGTGCAAAGACCACAGTTAGGGAGAGAAGGAAATGAAGTATAATTAAAAGGAAGATGGAAGTATCATGAAAAGAAGAAGGCAGCAAGTTTTGTGAACTGTCTGGAGCCAATCATTTAGATGGATTTAGATGATCTCTAAGGTCCCTTCCAGCCCAAACTATTCTGTGATTTATATTTTTGCTTTTAAAGAGATGTTTTACACTTCCGTGGCTAGATATTTAAGTGGGAACAAAATGCAAAATGATATTTATTCATGTTTTCTTGTATTTGCACCCTCGTTTTTTTTGCAGCAAGTGCATCGTGACAGTGCCACTGACCAACATAGAGCTGTTCTTTTACACTGTGCACTTCTGAGACTCCCAAACTGTTCCACAAACTTTCAGGCAATTGAACCTCAACACAATGCAGAGCAAGAATTGTAGATGCAGTCTACATATGCAAAAACTAAGCTGACAAAAAGCCTTCCAGAAAAGCTGAGCACAGAGTTTGGAGCGCTGGCCCTGTTCCCTGGCTTGCAGCACCTCCAGTCACACGTCCCTCAGCAACATCACTCTCACAGCCCTGTGTTTCAGCTCGTTTCATGCAAGTGTTAAAAGGCCTCTTAAATGATTCATTGCTACTTTTCGTCATTGTACAAGTCTTAACAGTAGAATTGATATAAAATAATGAAAAAGCAGTTGTGGTGAATACACCTGGGTAAAACATACACAAAGTTTTCTTGACTTCCTATTAAGAGGGTCAACATTTCCAAGAGAGACAAAGAGAACAAGGACCAAAAGTTTTGCTTCTCTAATAATTTCCTGCATAAAAATGCATCAGTTTTTGACACATGTAGCTAAGGCGAGAGGCTTTTTTGCCAACAGAGTCTGTGTGGATCTATGATCTATGGATATGCACAGGGCTGCTCTGGAACCGTCATTCATCAGCTGCTGGCAGGGCTCAGCACTGCCCCAGGTCATGGAACTTGAATTCCGGGAAACATTTTTTCTTTTTCTATTTTTTTTTAAAGTTAAATGCAAACCTGGCACTCAGTAATTTCAGATGGACAAGTTATAGGATCAGTGCAGGCAGGAAACAGCACTGCCAATAGCAGTGAGCTGGATGGCTGTGACAGCATTCTCTCCTCTTAAATCACAGAAAATATTCTGTCACCACTTTCCTATGTGGCCACGAAGGAGGCACAACCACTGAGAACCACAACTTCCTCAGCTATGGAAAAAAAAAAAAAAAAAAGTTGTGATTGTTTAAGCACACAAAGCTACAGGAAGTATAAAGGGCTTTACATTTACAGATAAGAGTCAAAATGAACTTTATAAAGCCCTTGACTTCTTTGCCCTTTGGCAAAGGCATGCATAATGCTTGATAGGACGAGGTGTAAAAGCTTTAAACTAAAAGAGGGGAGGTTTAGATAAGGTATTAGGAAGAAATTCTTCACTCTGAGGCTGGTGAGGCACTGAACAGGCTGCCCAGAGGACCTGTGGGTGCCCCATTCCTCGAGGCATTTAAGGCCAGGCTGCATGGGGCTTTGGGCAGCCTGGTCTGGTGGGAGGTGTCCCTGCCCATGGCAGGGGGTTGAAACTATATGTTTTTACTGTACGATTGTATAGGGTTAATTATAAGCACAAACTAAAGTTCGGCGGCGTTTCGGGGCCGGGGCCGGCAGGTGGCGGTGCAGGGAAAGCCGCGGCAGGGCCGGAGCCCGGCCTCGGGCCTGGTCGTGAGGCGAGCGCCGCCTCAGAGAAATCCCGCCCGGGGTGTTACCGCGTCCCGCCCGGGATGCTGTCACTGTCGTTCCTGAAAATCCTTTTCACTCTCGGATGTTTTAATTTTGTTTTCCAGGATTTGAACCTACGGGCTCGGAGCATCGGCTTGTGGCAACAGGCTTGGCGTCCCAGAGGCAAAGCCTTAGGGTGACCTGCGGGCATCGCCGGGTGCCCAGGAGCTTTCAACAACCAAAGGTGGAAATTACCATTCTAAAATACACGTATACGCACACATAAATACATATATGCACATGACACAGATATATATTTAGCACATTACACACAAATATCCATATATACACAAACACATATTACATGTGTAAATATTGCCTATGGATTCTACCCACAACACATTCTCTTGCTGTACCTTCCATCCCTCCATAAGGCTACACTGTTTCCAGACCAGGAATTAGTCTTTAATTGGATCAGTCCTTAATGTGATCAGAGACTTGCAATAAAATCTATAGAATTTTATTTGAAAAACGCATTCCTGGGTATCACATCAAGGAAACTACTTTTAACAATTAAAAAGAGAGCACTTCTCTCTTGGAAGTAGCCAAATGTGGAGGCATTTCCCAAAAAGAACTACTCACCACTGTCCCTGTGCTTATAGACAACAATGGATGTATTAAAATTTTGGAAAAACATAGAAATATTAAAAATTTCTAGTGGCACATGTCGCCTTTTATATGAAAAGGAAAAAACAACAACAATACAAAAACCTTTAAGCCAATAACAACAGCACAGAAGATATTTAGACTTTTTGAAAAAAAACAAACAAACAAAAAATGAAGAAAGCTCATTTGTACGAAAAAGCTGATGAAGAAACTTAACTTTTCTTTCTCTGCATTAAAGAATAGTGAATAGAATAGGACCTGGTAGAATAGCGGTTCTTTCTTGAAAGGGCACCAGTGTTGAACTGAAATCACCACTGAGTTGTAAAAATGCTGCATGGGCACAGGTGGGTTAAAGCAACTCCAGTTCTTTCAGGATAGTCTAGCCCTATCTGTAGTGTTACAAGTTGCCAGAGTCCATGGCCTTGCTGGAACAAATAATGAAAATGCTGAGAAATCCAGAAAAGAAATAGCTGATAAAATGTCTTTAAAGATTTAAATCAGTTATGATTCTCTAAGAAACAGAGGTAATTTTTCAAAAAATAAAAGGATCTTCAGGGAAAGATGTATTATATATGAAAGAAGCTTTAATAAAGCACTGACAAACACAACAAACAAACGATGAATTCAAACTGGAAACAAGGCACATATTTTACCAGTGAGAAAACACATTCTTGCTTTCTTGATGATGTTTTTCTGACAGATGTGCTCTAACTGAACACAGCTCTGTATTATAAAAAGTTTGAGAGTGGTCATCTGAAATCAGGAGACTGTAGATACACAGCTCCTGACTCTTGTAAGTCATGTAGAAGACTATTTGTCCACAAAACAGAGGAGGCAGGACTAGGAAAAGCTGGTGATTTAGTTACACAGTAAATCTTAAAGCAGGAGCCTTGGCTACTCCTGTGGTTCAGGTCTCCTCCTAAAGAGAGGACAAGATAGAGGGAGAGTATTTTGCAAATATACATACATATATATTTTTAAAAGGGTATTACGACACTTTGAAGAGTCCCTGAGTTAAATGCAATGTTTCAGAGAATGTTCTCAATTTCAAGACACGATTACGTGAGGATATACAAGGGTGGCAGGAAGGTTCCTCTAATGGCTGGAAGCCATAAGAGCAGCTCCTCTGGGTGCTTGCAGGGAGGACTGGTTGGAGCAGATGAAGTTGTGAGGTTGCATTTTTAATCTTTTGGATTTTAACAAAGTTGATCCATACTGGTACACTTAGTGGGATTTGCACAAAGCCAGTTTTATAGTATTCAAGAAACCAATGAACTACAAGACTAAGCTTTAGCCTAGACATTTTAGTTTAACATTTAGTGCGAGACTTTTGAGAGAAGCCCGAAGTTCAACTACTTTCAATGTGTAACCAGGCATAATTTGTGTTCTAACAATTCTGATGCTTTGTTTTTTCTTATGGTGTGAAATCAGGAAAATAATCATTCATTTTAAGCTCATCAAATCCTAGGTGAAGGAATTATTTTGCAACAACATTTTTTAAATAGGCACCTGAAGATACAAGACGAGGGTTGTTGACCCAAAGGTCATAACTTTTTCAACCAAGAACACGAAAATGGTACCAGTACTGATTTCTTTTTATGCTGTTCCTAGAAAGAGACTGCTGGGAGGAAGCAATGAAGACAAACCCTGCATTCAGATTCAGCATTTCATCCAGAATCTCACATCTTCAAACATGGAGATCCCAGGCTATGTTATTTATGGTTCCCTGATGCAAGGAAACCAGTTGTTATCCTTTGTTAATTGGTTTAGAATAAGACAGGTATTTCTGGAACCAGCAACTGCTAATCTTACTTCACTGAGGAATTTTTCATTTTACCCACAAGTGGAGGGCTCTAAACATAGAGGTAGGTAATACACGGTAGCCAAGGGCAGGATAATCTGTCTAACAGGGCGGATGACATTCTTCCCAATTATTATAAAAGAAAAGACACGATAGGTGTTATGTCAAAGAAGGTCTGGTATTCACTGAACAGGCAAAATTTTATTTAAGAGAAATGTTTCAGCTGTGCCTACAGTGTTTTTTTTTTTTTCTATGCTTAGTAAACTGAATAATTTGCTGTCCTACAAAAATATCACCCTATTTATTCACTGTTTTTAGAAGTGGGAAGTGCATCACTGAAGCTAGAGCTTTGCAATGGGTATGACAGTGAAATTCAAAGTAAACAGGTATCACAAAGTCTGGATCGTCAGCGTATGCATACCTGAGACCAATATTGACAAATTGCTCCTAAAAATAAATAAATAAATGAATAAATAATAATAAAACACTGAATCAGCAACATCAGTTCCCTTCTATTCTTCACTGTGTGACCACCCAACTAGACGAGGTCATGTCCCGATGGCATTCAGCCTGTACCAGGGCCATGGCTCCTGGAGCTGGACGTGGCTCAGTTCACATGCACCCAGGTGAGCTGTGTAGCTGCTCAAAGCACTTCCATACCCAGAGGATGGTAAAATTGCAAATGCTCTGAGGGCAAGACCCACTTACAGACTCCCAGCTTCTTCCAAAGCGCTGTAGGAGATTAGAAGCCACCCATCAGATTAACGGGATCAGAGCTACAGAAAACACTTTATATAATAGTATCATTAATGATTACATCCAGGGTGACTTGAGCCTCCCTAAACCTAATTCCCCACCCCTTCAGTTTTTAGCGAAGTATTTCTATTGTTCTAGTCCCTAAAACTGCTGCTTTAAACAGAGGAGACACCTCCACATGGGGCATGCACAGGCACCCTGAAGAACTGCCCGCATCTCTGGTCTTGCCTCGTCTGAGCAATTTGTCTTGCTGTGGTTTGCAAAGGAGGAAAAGGAAATTGTCTGCTGATTTTATTATCTGTTTATTTCCTTTGGGGATTTGTCTATACGATCCTGCTTAATGTCCATGGGTGGGGAACAAAATATTTAAGTTAGTTAACGATCTTTTTGTCCTGAATTGAATGGGCTTTTATCATCTTTCTCTCATTCTTCCTTCTGGCTCCATCAGGAAAAGGTCCTGGCTGGGAACTCAGGAGGAGCTCCCTGGGAAAAACTGCTCCTCTGCAGGGTAGATAAAACTATTGCCTTAAGGAATGGACAACATAAACGTTAATCTCATGAGATAGGAAACAGGGTCCAAGGTACAAATCCAGTTATAGTACGCCCTTGGGTGTTATCACCCACTTAACCAGCCTTGGTTTTCCACAGGAATTTGGGAATAAAGGAAGCGTCTTATGCAGAGCCAGCTGGGCCAGGAAGGGATTTTTGGTTCACCCCGGTGACCACCGTAGCAGTCTCCCTCTGCTCCAGCTTCAGTGTAAGAGAGCCATTTATGCAGTCATTTTGGGTTTGCATTTCTGTTTCAAAGATATAAGACGGAGGCTCAAAGCCCTCCACAGTCACGATACTTAATGAAGACTCTTTCATGTGAAGTCCTAATCAACAGCTGAATGAACTCCAGTGCTAAAACCATCTCATCTATTTGTTATCCCACGCCTCCAGCTTATCTGTTGTACTTCCTGGGTAATATTCTAGCATCCTCCGGACTGAGGTTGTTTTTGTTATGAGCACATTCCTGTTTTTTGTGCAGCATCGGTAATGACGGAGTATCAACTCCGTGACAGGTGCCCCAGGAACCCTATCAGTTACTTTGCCCTTCACACTGCCGATTTCATCATCTCTGAGCCAGATCCTCATGCAATTTCTAATTCCCATCTTCTCCAGCTATTAGCCAATGCACGTAATGCTGCATTACATCTGTACTTTGTTTGAGAAGACTGATCCTAACAGCAGCGATCATCACAGCTGTATGGCATAATGAATCCTCAGGAAACATCTCCCCTTCACTCTCAGTTATCATTCTAGTGCATTCTGAAGTGCAGCACATTTTGAGAATATCTGGGCAGCTCCAGGTTACTTCTTTTTCCTCCCTTCCCCTGAAGATGGATCTACTCCAGCTCTCCATGCAGGTGATACCATACCCAGGCTGGATACTCTAACAGCTTCTTCCCATTAAAACCAAGCAATTAAGAACTCCAGGAGAGAGATTACTTGTTTTCTACAATTTGCACACATTTTGTTTTTCCCCACTTCCACATTGCCAAATTATTTCAGTTCACCATCCACCAACGTTGATCATCACCTTTATCAGAAGCGAGAAGCGAGGCGCTGGGTGCAGTTTTGCAATGAAGTCTGGCTCTCTACAATGCAGTTACGCAGTAATTTCATGTTACTTTTTTCCTCTTACTTACACTTTCCAAAAAAAATTTGCAGTTTTTTCAATTGCTGTGAAAGATAACTGGCTTTTAGCCATCCTTAACTCCACCATGACACCCTGTTCTCATTTTCAGTAAGTCAAAACAAAAAGCTGCTCTTCTTTATCAGCCCTTTCAATTTCTTGTTCTATTTCCTAATGTTCTTTTTGTGGTACTAACACTCCTGCAGCTGGCTTTCTCTGGCTTAAGATACAGATCTCTGGCAATTTTAACATGGTCAAATAGTAGAATTCTGTGGTGGAGTTTGAAATATCTTACTCAAAACCACGAGCTCCCCAGTGAAATTATCATTGCTAGTTAGCAACAAAGTAAGAAAATTTCATTGAAATGAAGAACTTCCTTTTATGGAGTCTTAAAACTTGAGTTCAGACTAAAATCAGGATTAGACCTTGAGTTTTTTTTCAATGAGTAGCTCAGATACATGTTGAACCTCTTACAAAAGTCAGCTGTAATTGAGAACTACTTTCTGTTGGCTCCATAGCTATCGTGCCAAAAACCACTCCTGTCCTCACATCCAAAAACATCAGGGCCCTACAGCTGCCTGCTCCCTCTTGCTGGGCATGAGTGCAGGTTGTCTTTCCCTGACTATTTGCCAGAGGGATTTTCTTCTACTTACAGAGCCCACCTGGCCATGAGAAGATGTGTTAGTGAAGAGCTAAGAACAGATCCTGCTGACCGCCTCTGCCCATCCTTGCTCTTTTCCTAAAGCAAACAAAGTTGAGCTGCATTCCTTTCCCAGGCAAGCTTAGTTAACAGAGCCAAGTCTTTACTAAAAATGCTGCCTTCCAGCCTGGCTGGGAGTTACACATATTGCACAACCAACCTGAAGACGAGTCTTTAAAAAACAAAAGGGCAGGGAGATCGCTTTCAGCACTGAACCTGCAGATGCCTCTTGTCATCAAATAAAAACAAGCTGTTCCTGCAGCATTCAATAACCAGAAGAAATGACTCGCAGCTTACTTGATCCAAGGATCAGATAAAGATCAGATTTTATCAGCTGTCCTGTGGATCTGTACTTATTTGGTGCGCTAGTTCAGAAAGCGTGGAGCAGGACAGCTGGAGCAGCATATTGTCACTAATACCTGGTTTTGCCTTTAAAGATGCAGATAACTTGTACCAAATGCTGGAAAGTCATGCTACAGAAGAGCAACTGTTCAGAGCCAGGTAAACCAGGAAAAATGGCCCTCAAGTGGAGTATGTTGGAGAATGCAACCGCGAACTCTGGCCTATGGAGTACAAGATTAAAGCAGGGATGGCAGGAAGACCCATCGGCCTGCCTCCGGGACAGAGCATGCGTTGCTTTGCAGACTTCGGATAGAGCAGGAAGAAGCAACATGCTGAGCAGAATCTGACACCTCGTTACAGAGCAAGGAAGAACAGCAGAGAGCTGACTACAGCTAGGCCTTACAGGTACTGATGTTCTTACAGCAAGGGACCTCTGTACAATGCTACAGAAGACAAATGTGTATCACAACGCAGCCATGAGTCCCAAAACCTGCCTTGATGAAGTACTTGCTCTAGCTCTCCCAACATACTCTGCCCAGGCTACCTGACACAGGAAAGGAGAAAAAAAGCCATATATATATTTTTTTTTTTTTTTTCCCCTCCTCTCAACAATTGTCTGTTAAGAATGTTAAAAAGGCTTTCTTTTGACAGATTACCAACTGTTCCATAACGTTTTCATTCTTCCTCTCCCAAATCAATCCTCTCCCCCTTCCCAAAGTAATCTTACTAATAGAACAGGAACGGATACACTTAGAGTATTAAAAACAAAACAAAACCCAACAACAACAAAACCATACCAGCCCTGGAGTCTATAATACTTCCTGCAAAGTGTTTTGCCTGAACATAGTATCAGCTTCATTATTTCTCACCATAGAAAGTGTTGCCATCTCAGTATCTTGAACCTTCTGTACCCTGATGGGTAATGGAACACTTCAAGCTCAAACACACTGAAGAAACCCATGGGTCAAGTCACCTGCTGTGACAAATAGTACCATTACCTCTCTCCCTGTTTGCGATATTCAAGAACCTTCAGCTCTGACAAGTGATTTGGTCCACAAGAAACAGAAAAAGTTAAGGCAATTCTCGAGCTCTGTGTAACTACAGAGATAAATCTGTTCTGACCACATCTGGGACAAACCGTTGCCACTCAAACATGAGCACCATAACTAAAATCCAGAGCCTCAAGTCTCACAAAGGCTGGCAAGGCTGAGAAAAGGTCACAGCACTTCCCAGTGTCATAAAGGATAGAGCTCATTTCCAGCTCAGCCAGATCCTGAGAGAAGATAGCATTCACTTTACTAATTAACCTCTTCCATTTCAAAAGGATGCCCTTCATCACACAGGCAGTAACTCGTTCCCTTAAGGAAACAAATGAATTGTCTTAGGTCTTCTGCCTCAGCATATTGCCAGGCATTTAGATGATGCAGGTCACCCATAAAAGAGACTGCGAATGTCATCTAAAGTAGCTGATGGCCATTTTTTGACTGATGTGAAATGCAGGCATCGCTGGTGACACAAGCCATACAATTGGCAGAACAGATCCAGTTTTCAGACAGCAGGATATGACAATATTTGTGGAGTTTCCACGTACGCTGACAGTCAAGTCATATGACTGACTCCTCACCGTAAAATTTGATCTTAGTGCTATATAAGATACTGCTAGAATGGGACAGGTTTTGCAAACCTTTACCCAAACTTTCATCTGTTGAGGAAAACATCTCTGTAACTCTGCCCTACTTTCAGTCTTATACAAACGGTACTTCCAAAACCCTCTTCCCACTGCACACAGAAGCAGGAATCAATGCTGTGTTGACCCAGGATGTTGACAGAACATACCCAAACTATACTTACAGCCAAAAAGATTATGAAATGCAAGCATACACAGGATATCCCCTCTGTTGACACACAAAAATCAAGATGCAGAATAGCAAAGCAGAGTATAAAGTTATTACAATACTGTTTACAGGCAACAAGCTTATACTTGCTGAGAATCCCACGCCACTCTTGGTTTAATGCTTGAAGGCACCAGAGATAAGAGCTCTGAACTAAGACCTCTGCTGGACTCTAAGCTCCAGGCTGCAGAGAGCAGTCAGGGAACACAAACCAGAAATCCAGGCTGCAGCCCAGCAATCCTCCCCTGCAGCCATTTCTGACCCCCATAAAGCTGGAAGGCTTCTGGAGCCGTGCTGGAGGAAGCCAGAGAATGAAAACCAGCCTATAGTGCATTTACTGGACCCCGTCCACAGGGGTCAGCCAGGAGGCTACGGTTGCTTGGAACTAACTGGGCTTGCTGTAGTCAAAGCAGGTGGTTTGACTGCAGATTTCTGATGCGAGCAATGACAGCTAAGAAACAGCTCCTTCTGGAGTGCCTTCTTTCTAAAACACCACTAGGGACATAGCCCTCAGGCTGGCACATGGCCTGCGGAAATATTTTCTGTAAATGGAGGCTCTCCTATTGCTGGATAGAAGCTCTCCTCCCCTCGCTTCCCAAACTAGTTTTATGGAAGTGTGGATTTCTGAGGAAACCACAGTTCTAACTAGCACTTAACAAAGCAAAAGCAACAATTTCCATGCCTACAATTGTTAGGCAGTTACCATCTGCATTTCCCCAGGACTTACTAAAAAATTAAATAAAAAAAAATCAACCCCTTCCTCCCTGCTTTGGGCTTCTATGCGTTTCTGCAAAGCAGGGAGAAGTGAGGTTGCCATTCTTAAAAGTTCTCCTTGCCCTTCTCCTGCTATGATGCTGCGCAGAGTCAACCAAAGGAAAAATGGATGCTGCTCCATTCGGATTTCAGCGATGCTGCTCCCCAGGGCACATTTGAGTTGATGATGCTTCTGCTCTTGCATCAACAGGAAGGAAGAAATCAGTTAGTGCTTAACTGATAGCCAATTACTCCAGTTACTGATGCAAGCTCCCATCATCTGTCTCCATCTAAGAAGAAAAACAAAGCAGGAGTCACCTGTATCTGCCACTTCAGAAAATGAAGAGGGAAACAAGACACTTCCAGCAGCAAGCGCAAGAAAATCTGCTCTCCGCCAAACTGACAGCTCTGCAGTGTTCCAGATCTACCAGTTCTGAAGCATCAATAATGTATGCTTATTGAAAAGGGGACCTTTGAAGACATACCTTACTGGAGGTATTTACAGATTCAGAGTAGCAGACACATACAATCTGTTTATATTTTTGTAATCTATAAGTAAAATTGTGGTCTTTCCAGTATTCGTTGTAGCTTTCTTTAAAGCACTCAGTGATGCATCAAAACCTCATATCTAGCATCTCCCACAAAATCATTTTAACAGAAGATCTCCAGGACATTAGGGAATCTTGTAGGAAGTGACAGAATTGACAGGAATGTAGACTACGGTGTATGGTTCATGAAGAGTTTAAACCAAAAATAGATATTTGACTGAGGTGCACTTATTTATAATTTATCTTGCAGAACAGTAAAAGACACATGGCAGTTGTATTCATTTGGAGACCCTTATAAAGATTTTTTTTTTTTTATGTTTAAATACAAAGCAACTTTCTTATTTTATATAATCAAGGAATGGAAAACAATTTTTATTAACATGTTTTACATTTACAATCTTTTATTAGCTAATCAACATCAACATGCAAAAATAAGCGCTAAATACAAACCTCTACAATATGGTTTTGTTTAAACTACAATGGTTTAATTCTTTTCAAAAGTCATAAGGATGTGTTCTGTAGTCAGTAAAATTGAACTATTAGTTTCAGTAATGAATACTATTTAGACCCTAAAATTATGTAATCATCCTGCAAGGCATCTTCAGAAAACTTCGCCCAACACTTAAGAATACCAGCTCATTTTCATGTGAGTACATTCTCAAAGCAAGAAATAAGGCAGTAGCACTAATGATTTCATATTGAACCCTATGCACATAACTAATAACTTTAGAAGGACTTTAACACTATGGTAGACTGGAAAAAGAACATTTAAACAAGCATTGGATTTTGCCTGAAATGTTCTCGGTTCCTCTTGATACTTATGCAACCTCCTTAAAATATTTGGGTTTGGAAAAAGACTTCATACTCCTTCAAACCAGTCCCTAGTTGATCCTCCAGAGAAGCCAGTCTTGTGTCAATGACATCAACATCTTCCCATGGAAATAAGTTACATGATTCATGTTCATGATTATTCACGTTCATGATTACTTCACGAGAGGATCATAAAGAAGGCAAAGAGGAGCTTAAAGGAGAACATATTTGTGGTACTGAAATCTTTCATAACAAAAGGGTCTTGGACAATTGTGAAGAAGAGGGAAGAAAAATGGATTTAGTTTCAAATCTGTTGCAACTTTTCCCCCAGTGCAAGTGTCCATCTTTAAAGAAAGTTATCCTTTAGAAGATGAAAGTACTTTTGAGAAGAGTCCAATTTTTGACCTTATGTTACAAAACCTTAACAATCAAAATTTGTTTTTGTTTTTATTCAAGTACAAACTTAAGTCATAATTCCTCTCTCTTTTTTTTTTTTTTTAAACGAGTGTTTATTGTTGCTTATTGATCTTTGGTCGCAAGAAACAATTAATGCCACCGACAGGTCTGATCGCCAAGGTGGCAGGTTTTGCTTCTTTGCCACACATTAAGGCCCCCCCCTTTACAGGGTATGCCAAGATACACTGTGTCAAAATTCCAGCGGCACTTCAACGTGTGTTTTACGGACCTACATGATGTAGACTTTCTCAGCTTGTGAGAAGTTGAAGACTTCTTTGGTTCTTGGGCAAATTACTTTGTCATCTTGACGAATAGAAAGCAGAGACTAGAAAAGAGTGAAATCAAAAGATAACATTCACAACAGAAAACCAAAACATCAGTAATTCAAAACATTACTTAACTGTTTAGTAAGTAACATAGTAAAAAAAGTTATACCCTGAGGTCAAAATATCTTTGTCCACAAAAGTTACTTACTCTGTATTAACACACTCCAGAAGAGAAAATTTCCATTGCCATTTGATATCATGCTATCAACTCCTGCATTCAATCATACATTAGTTTCTTTAAAAAACAATTTTATCACATATAGTCCCTTAAAAATTACTGTTAAAAGTTACGTATCTTCTGCTAATAGAGATGATGCTTCCGTCTGCCAAACAAAGTTTAAAAGCTTATTTTTATTAGGAAGTTCCTGTGACCACTTCAGAAAGTCATTGATATCAACACTTACATTGTATCCATAGACATATCCATTTGGTAACATCATAGGAGGATTATTTTCATTCATTACATCCCCCGAAATCTTGCAGACTAGTCGGGAGTTGGCACAATGTGCCATAGGCAGAGGCTGAGCCAGCTTGTTCAGGGATTTGCTACACACAGGGCAGTCTGGGTTTTTTGAACTCCCGTCCTCTTTATAACACTGTCTATTTAACAGCAAGTTAAGGCACAACCAAAGAATGCAACATGAATTAGTTTAATTAAATACATTAGAAAGGCAGTAAATTGTGCAATATAACATAGGTTATAGAATGTACTTAACTATTCAAGTGTAATATATACATATAAAAATCAAGTGCTTGGTTTCAAAAAAACAAGAGAGAGCAAAAAGTACCAGCCACACTCCACAGGTTAACTTCCCACTCCAAAGCATGTCAGTAGCATCAGTACTTCTCTAATACACCAGAGTGTGTAGGAAACCTCAGTTTCCAAGGATGCAGGATATATTTGAATATTCATATCAAAACCAAAAAGGATAAATTTGTAAGTATTTTTAAAAAATCATAGTTCTGATCCAGCTCACCAACCTTTGCAAGTATATTATCTTAGGACAGATGGAAAGATGGCCTAGTATGAAAACAGCATAGATTGCACTTAGTTTTTTTTTCCCACCTCCACTACCCCCTTTCTTTAACCTGTAAGGCCATTTATTACCATCTGCCCTTAATTTAATAGAGGCTAATTCATACTTCACTTAAACTCATGAATAAAAATATTTAAATGCCAGATTTCCCCTTTGAGTTCTCTGAAAAGCATTTGTAGAAGGAAAACCATTTCTGTGCTTGCCGGCAGTATGTGCATTAAAGGATACGGTGTTTTTATAGCTGAAAGGCCTGCCTGGAGTGTTATAGTAAAAACAGAATTGTTTCCCAGCTGATGTAGTCTGTAGTTATCATATCTAAACTGCTGGATCAGCATTCTCCATCGAGCAGGGTCCAAGAGATCCTGTTAAAAATACACCACAGCTATAAGTTGTTTTTAATCTAGTTGTCCTGAAAGGGGTAAATTGTACAGAACTCACTAGACTGAATCCATTACGAATTAAAAGTATACACGTTAATGCACAGCATGAGGGTACTTGTTTAGAAAGGACCTTTTAACACTAACTTTTAGAAATTTAAATCGATTATTACATAAAATAGATGACTGATATTCCACCTCCAAACTTACTTTTCATATTTGTGCACATGAGCTTCTAATGCCATCAGATCTTAGCTCAAAGAAAATGCTTTAGCTTTTACAGCAAACACAACTATGTTTAAATTAAATGATTCTGTGATAAGCGTTCTGTACCTATGCTCTTTGCTCTATCAAAAGCGATCTAATTGCAGATTTAAGTGTTATATCCACCCTCCCCCACTTCCCCATCTATCCAGTGCTCTAATTAAGGTACGTAAATCCCGGTAAGGCTTTTCTTTTTTCCTTTCTAGAACGCCAGTCTACTTATGAAGCAACATTAGCATGCGGATGTTTGTTCTACAGCCTCTGCACCAACATCATACTGGGCAAACATCTGTTGAATAATTAGAAGCTTTCTTATTTTTTACCTCAACTCAGGCTAATTCTACTGATACCTCTTTGTGATGTACTATATATATATATATATACACACACATATACATATATATATATATTTACAGAACTTCATATCACTTCTGAGGGGAAGAAGGGTTTTAAATCGAAGAGCTGGCACAACTCCAGGTTAGAGGATGCTATGCATTTAAGGACAGAATTAATACATATTGTAATGCTGAGAATTACCCTAAAGAACGGGGAATGGTAGCTAATGTAACTTATATTTAAAAAACAAACAAAACAAAACAAAAACAAAAAAAACTAAGCCCACAGAGTCACGTAGGAAGTGAAGACTGAAGATATACTTGTG
Source organism: Anser cygnoides (assembly GCF_040182565.1). Lineage (NCBI taxonomy): Eukaryota > Metazoa > Chordata > Aves > Anseriformes > Anatidae > Anser > Anser cygnoides. The sequence continues at coordinate 7,346,833 of NC_089876.1, read as the reverse complement.
ATATTTCCTATATACAGGTAAAGACCTTCTCCTTTCCTCCTTCATATTCATAACCTGCAGTTTTTGTTATGAGAAATGGCAGTGCTGACCACTCTTAGAAATAAGCTCAATATTATCAACTGCACATTCTACACTTGGAGGCAGCTAGAAGAAACAGTATTTTTAGTTTATTAAGCATGTTTTTAAAGAAAGTTATTTGAAGACTTAATGACAGACAACACACAGAGAGAGCAGCAGCGAATTCAAAACACGTTATACCAAAAGTCACTAGGCAGTGACATCACTGTGATGCAGACATCAGTCTTCACGCTTCACTCTGTACCACCTCAGCCCTCTCTACCTCTCCTTAGTTTGCTGCTCATGCAAGAAAAGAGACTGAAGAAGGATGGACTCCAGCACCACCTTCTCTTGTAACCTGTACTCTTGAATTCCCCCACCCTAGAAAGATCAGACTGGCATGAAATTATATATATATATATATAATATATATATAAATATATATAAATAAAAAGGTATTTTATGAATAAGTCTTTCATTGTTATTTTAAAGTTACATGTTAAAAGAACTACATTTGAAAGAAACTTAGGAAATATGTTGCAGAACTGCAAAAGGCCAGCTTTTAGGTAAGTGCTAGAGTGGACTTGGAATGACCTAAGCACAGAAATTTCTCCATCCCTTCTGTAACTAACAACAGAGCTACCTGAATAGTGTGGAGAACTGGTTTACATATAACTTTTAAGTGTTAATACAGAATGAAATTGTGTCTCCATGAACAGAGGCAAAATGACTATTGGACTGGAGACAGGATCTGCAAAGTTGACATTTTTTGGGGTTTTATTTTTATCTAAAGATGTTCCCAGTTTAAAAAAAGGTAGAGAACAGATGCAGCTCAAACCAGTCCTGGTTTGTTTTTCTGACGAGCATTTGGAGAGTGGAACTACACCGAAGATGCAAAACCACCAGGAATAGTAGATGAGAGACAGAAGGAAAATGTCTCTCAGAAACAGTTGGACCAACTGTGGGTCTACAGTGAAAAAAGAAAAACAGCACAAAGGAAGAGGTGACATGACACGAGCAAGCAGCAGAAGAACATTCAGATGTAAATGCATGGGGAAGGAAAGAATCCTGTAGAATCTATAAGGAAATATTTGCCTGGCTCTAAATGCTCCAAATCTACAAGTAAAACTGAGGCTGAGAACTCATACAGATGTAGGCAAGAGTTAAGGCAAGAAATGTGTATGCACTTAGTAAAGCAAGAAGCATTATTTCTGCCACCAGACTGCATAACTGTTTGCTCTATCAAATGCCCCATCTAGGACCGGAATGTTCCCAGAGTTCTAGCTTTTGTTCTGACCTTAAGGCAATTTCTGAGAAGAGTCTAAATTAGATCCCTCATTAAGAGCAAAAGTACCACAAATGATCAAGAAAATCCTATGACTGAGAGCGTAGGTGATCGGACACAAAAGCAGTCACTAAATGCCCAGATGGAATAATTCTAGCCAGAGCCACACAAGCGTGTTCACAAAATATCAAAAGAAACTAGCTTGTTTTTCCACAACACTAAAATGTCCATCTTTCTACAAGTTTTCCTCAAGTACTAAAAGACAGGACAACAAGCTGGAGAAAGTTCATTTAATTGGTTGTAAAGAACCTTCTTCCCCTGGGTTAACAAAAATCAATTCATTAGAGATGTCTTTTCATTGATTTAAAAGTAATTCTACTTAAAGCTATTTTAAGGAGCCATTTACGCACACAACTCGCAGTCAACATGCTAAAAGTATCTCCAAACAAGCTTAGACTGATTCTGTTTTATCTAGGTAATTATTAGAGGACCAAAACCATAACTTACATGAACTAGAATTTTTACATCAGATTCATAAAGAATAGTAGGAAATTTGTTCCAAAAGGATGGCTGTATGTGAAACAATACTAGCTTTTTTTGTTGCTCTCTCTCACTGAAACACTCCATCTGAAATCCTCTATTCTGCTTCAAGTGCTGGTTATTTCCTGCCTATTTCTTTAACTAGCAAAGCAATAAAGGCTGTCTTACATCCAGTCTTTTACATCATCCATGTTCTTTTATCAGGATGAGGGGGAATGGGCTAAAGTTGCGCCAGGGGAGGTTTAGGTTGGATATTAGGAAGAATTTCTTTACCGAAAGGGTTGTTAGGCATTGGAATGGGCTGCCCAGGGAAAGTGGTTGAGTCACCATCCCTGGAGGTCTTTAAAAGACGTTTAGATGTAGAGCTTAGTGATACGGTTTAGTGGAGGACTTGTTAGTGTTTGGTCAGAGGTTGGACTGGGTGATCGTGGAGGTCTCTTCCAACCTAGACGATTCGGTGATTCTGTGATCATACGTAGAATACAAAATACCAGGATCCTTCTGGGACTCCAGGATTAGCAAAGAAATTGACCTTAATTCTGTTTGTTTTTAAACCATTGATTTCAGCATCAATTGTTTAAAAAACATGTTTATATTGACATTGCCACATATTGGCATGGCATTTCACAGGATTCTTGTCTTGCATTGCCAGCTCTACTCTCGCCTACCTTCTGCCTCCAATACAACATTAAAAGAAATTGAAGAGAATTAGCATGATCACAGAATAAACTTGCTATCTGTAAGAACAGTAACTGCCTATGAATTTCATTTAATTCAAATTCAGATGTAGTTATTACCACTAATACCTACATTAATTTGTATAACTCAAATAAATGAACCCCTTTAAGCATTAGAAACACTCTTTTCAGATCATCCAAATGATCCTTCTTCATCCCAACCACAAGAACATTAATTTGAGTTCAGTAAAGAACTACTGCTAGTATATTAAGGCTACAGCCTAATATCTTTTTTCCTTTTACTTCCCCATCTTCTGTCTCTTGCTGTAGATTTGCATGTCATGTTTCCGGTCCCCAATCTTTAGTGCTGAGATTGTGTTATTATTAAGATCCAACTGCAACTATACAAGTACTATCTGTATTAATATAAAGGCAAGCATTGGTATTAAAATTAAGGACTATAAAGACAGATTTTAAAAAGACGAACTAAAAAACCTATTTTATCTACAGATTATCACTGCATTCTCCTGTGAGGAAAGAATTACAAGTATGTTTTATTATTCCGCTCTATCAGTGAATTTCAAGCATAATATTACCTTATAGGGGGAGATATGAGTGTCTGAAGGAAAGGCCAACATTCCCATCACTTGTCGAACCTCATCCAGCTGGCTTCCCTCAGCCTGACTGAAATGCTTCCTTGCATGTCTGAAATACAGAATTTAGACCTTTTAGATACGTTTGCTTCTAAATCAAGTAAATTAATATAGTTAAGTTAGAGTTCAGAGAAAAACTCTAGATTCTACTCCCAATACACAAAATCAAAAACACGGTGCACTTAAGGGCTTTAAAAATGTCCTACAAATGGGAATGCAAGAATGACATAAGCAATTTTGTACTGTAATTTTTTTAGAAACCAGAACTTTCTCCTGTAGCACGAAGTCTAACCTCACCTACACCCAGAATGACGTGTCCGTGACCATTAGAAGAAATGTCTCCATTTATGCAAGCTCGATGCATCACACTCCTTTTGCAAACACTTGCGAAAAGGAATGTGGTCTGATAACCAGGTATTACAAACCAGTAAAAATTTTAAACACTTCTGATTTTATCTTGTTTATACTGACATTTGGGAGAATGCTTGCTTTTGAGTAAGTGATTTTTTGGTACAGGCTAGAAGGCAGTGTCACTTTCTGTACAGACCACTAGAAATTGTAGGGTAATGCAACAAAATAAGCTTCTTAGTAGCAGCTTCTTACTTTTTGCCTGGGAAATGCAAGCGTAACCTATAATCAGTGTGAACTTGTTCTTAAGAGATTCACAAGACTGAAAACTTGGATATTTGAAGGAAGTGACAGAATTACTATCAATATCTTTCAAGCAAAAAAATTCAGGTATTTCACAACACTAATACCAAGAAACTAGAGAATTATCAGATAAGGCTGACTACTCTAAATGCTGTATGGTAACTTCCTTATGAAGTCTTTTTAACATCGTCAACTTTCAAGTTGGAGTTTAAGTCCGCGGGAGAACCCTCCAGCCTTTAAACTGGATGATTAGTTCAGCTTTTCTGCCAAAAGCCTGTTTTCAGTGCTGCGCAGACGTTGCATAGTAGCCTGAGTACAGAATCAGCTCTGTATTGAATTTCTGGCATTGCCTAAGTGCAGAAAAGTCTTCTCTGTGCTGTATTTCTCCCTAGTTTGTATTACAGGGAAGCCACAAAGTCATCTCTGAAGCACTCTGGTGAGTGTTTGTTCCTTCTAAACTTGTTAAAAAATCTTTTAAGATCTTTTAGAAAAGTACAAATTGTTTTAGAAGCATATGGTGTTCCTTAATTGTCCAATTCATGGGCTGAGTTTAAAAAAAGAAAGATCTAGATAGAACTTAAAGAGCTGTCTTCCACTTGCTGTGACTGGGTCACCAATACCACGAGAACAGGCTCTTCAGCAGTGTTTCAGAGCTCCTACTTCCTCTCCCACCCAAGGCAGGAAGCAGGGGAAGTTATGCAGGACAGACTGTTTCCACTCAGCTTCCTATTCTGGGTGAGCAATTCAGGAATGTAAATATTGCTCCCCAGGTGATTACTGGTATGAGAGCAGAAGTACAAAATCCGTGGCTTGAGAGCAGAGCCGAGGCAGGGTGAACACGCTGGAAGAGAGCTAAAGCGTTTGTGCAGCCCTGCAGATGAAAGCGAGAGCCATTTAAAGAAAGCTCAGGGAAAGCAAAAATTCAGCCCTACCAGCTGAACTGAATTTTTGCGTGCACACTCACGAGGGAGAAGAAAAGTCATCTTAAAATGATCACCGTGCACTTGTGTTCCGTGATGTTAAACAGAAGCGGTACTTTGGCTTTGCACCATCCTTGTTAGCACTGCGGTCCTCCTCCCTGTCAGGCCTCGACAATTTGCTCTCATATCCCCCTTTTCCAGGAGGACTCTGAGCTGCAACACGCAAATACTGGCCACACAACGCACGTGTTCAAGAAGGGCTAGAATAAATATTTTGCTGCGTGTATAAAAAACCCCACTACATGGGTGCTAGCCTTTCAAGTGAGAAGTGCTCAGCAACCCAACACTTCAATCGTTTGAAAAATACTGAACAAATTGCGGTGTGGAGGCCTTCTGGGGTTCAGCCAGAAGGAATTAGGTTTTCTAAAGTGACCTTCTGTTAGTTTTCACCTCCTGACTTTCCCTCCTGTCTCTGCCCCTTAAGAAAACAAGGAAGTCTTCCCATAAGGCTTGAGATGCTGATGTCTGGACTGACTTTATCCTCTGACTGCCAGCAAACAGAAGTACAAGTGAAGTAAGATAGCCTTTAGAAAGAGAAGCAAGTTTGTTAATTCACAACGCTTTTTTTTTTTTTAAAACATTGGGAAGCAAGAAGCAGTACTATGAGTACTTGTGACTGCAGAATGTTTAAATAACGCCTTATTTGCTCTCGTGCCATTCTTTACCCCTTCCCTTTTCATTCTGCTGTTCTTCTCTTCTCTATCCTTATCCAAATGTTATGCTCTTGGACGTGTATATGAACCTCAGAATACTTATTTACAATGATTTTAGCACCACTAGCACATATTAGTCAGTATAGCTACAGCAGTGGGCTACTTTTTTTTTTTTTAATGATTATCAGTGGACCATCTTTGAAACCACTAACTGAATTCTTGTGACAGATCAAAGTAATAGGCAGGAAGTTTTTTCCTTTCCTCAAATCCCAGAGCGATTCTGTAAACTCTACAGAGACAAAGTCATCTTCTGTTTGTTTGAAATTGCAACGCCTCCTTGGGCTGGAGAAACAGCTAATGGTGTACTTGACAAATCCAAAAAGGAAAGGGTATTTATGAACACTAAGACTTATAGTCTGTCTTGTAAGTGTCCAGTGATTTTTAAAAAGCTTTTAAGCTATGGAATGTGTGAGCATCTCTAGATGCCTGAATACTTGAATTAAAGTATTTATCAGGAAGAATCAATAACTGAACACAAACATAGGGTGTTTTCAAGGAAGGACTTGTTCTTTCTGCTCAGTCTTTTTGACCCACGCCTGAACGCCCATATCTCAGAGACCATTGTGACTACTAGCAAAATTTATAATCAAAGCACTCAAAAGTATTTTTTAATTGGTAATTATTTTTATGCAACTGTTCAAACCCCATCCCCTCTCCTTTCAAGGAGATGGAGATGAAGGAACAAACTGTGTATATACACTCTTGCAGGAGGTAAGTAGACTGAAATTTAATAGACTGTGGCTGTTTTCTCCTTCTCTGTACATCACCAGCTTTTTTTTCCTTATTATTATTACTACTTTTCTCCTTTATGTCCTAAGAAAAAGAGTGCAGGATGTTTTGTTAAGCCTTGGCTAAGAATGTGCATCTCTAGCCTCCCATGAAAGCAAAGTAGCAGAATGCTCTCAGATTTTCCCACCTGAGGTTAGTGACAGCCCTGAAAGCGTGCAATTAGCATCATCGGCCATCCGCTGCTACCGCAATATGTACGAGCTTTCCAAAAACTTGGAGAGACCGTAGGAGTTAAAGGCTGATCATACAAGGCTACAAAAAACTTTGTGATGTACTTAAGCAGAAGTGATTTACTCTTTGTATTAAAGTAGTAGTTTTTGTACATTCGCAAAACAAACTCTCTCAAGACCACTCTGCTAAGCTACCTTAGAGCAAGGTCGGTTTGTACATATATTCTAAAAAGCTACAGAAATTCAAACACTTATTATATAAAACATATATTTTTAAGGCTCACATCCATTTTATCCTAAAAGCAGGATGCCACTTCAGAGGTTCTCAGCAGGCAGTAAGCAAAGCTTTCAAACTTATTTAAACACCAGCTGCGTTTCAACAAAATGTCAGCTCTCCCGAGTTCCACTCATACAGGAAACTACTTGGTAAACAGCCTCTTTCTCTGCTTTCTAATGGATGCCTGACCTATTTATTGCACCTCGGACACAATACTGAAAGAATCCCGCTGCAGGCACTTAACAGAAGCAGGCTAATAAAAACAACAGTTGCAACAGTTTGCTATAAGCAGCAAGATTTATGCTACCCCTTTCTAAAATATATATTGCCTTACTCGTTAGGCGTTTATTTTGAAACAAAGTAGAACGTAATGGCAAAAGCTAACGTTTTTTAGCCATGTTCTTTAAAAGGACAGCATTGAGAAGCTGAACTCAAAGTACAAAATTATCAAAACTTATCCTGTTAAAGAGTGAACTGAGAAGGCCTTCAGCAGCTCCTTTTACATTTATGAGAAGTTAAAAAGTTAAAGCAGCATTATTACCACTGGTAAGTTATAACTGCCAAGTATAAAATATACGGGGACCCTGAATTTCAATAGATGTGTGGAATATACGTGCCTTATCCCTACTGACACAATATATGGAGATTTATTTGCAATGTAGGTAGGACCTGTAGGTTTTAAATCTCAGGAGGACCTAGATATGTTTTAATAGACATTTGGAAAGAAAGCCCCAAAGGTAAAGAGGAGGAGCCATAAAACAATAAAAGCCTATGCTAGTACAAATTATCCCATGTCAAGAGCAATGGGTCCTAAAATGCTGAGGGTGACAACTAGCAAATTTTTACTATTTCTATAAGGAAAAAGAAACAGAAGGAAACAAATTTTCAGTAAACATATAATACGGAATGACCTTAATTCTTTGTCCTAATTCTCAGCCCATCTCCTTATTTCAGCTCTGGTTTCCAAGCTACATAAGGAAGTTGCAGCTCAAAGAAAACAGTTTTTAGAGCATGGACTATTTATTGTTAAGATGCATGACTGCACATTTGGCAAAGAGGCAAAAAGAGGGTAAAGCTAAAGACACAGAGGCACAGTATTCACTGGATAAAGAGCACAATAGGCTTCAGAAAACAGACCAAGCAGTTGAGTCTCTCACCCTTTTCATCTGTACCTGACTTAATTCCTTAGGATCGAGAGCTCTACCAAAGGGTATGCGCACACCTCTAAGTGACAGCACGTAGGTCCTCCCCTCCAAATTATTAACATGCTAAAATTAGCTGCAGTTTTATCAGATTGCACATTTGGGTGCGACCAAAACAATGATCGTTTAGGTGCAAGTAGGGCAAAGTAGTAATGATGTGAGGTAGCTGAAAGCAAACACGAGGTATGAACAAAATTAGAAGTAACAATCCGTAATAACCCCTTAAAAATAAAAGGCAAGTCATTTTGGTGTAGGTGTTAGCATTAGACTGACCTCTCAAAGTTGTACTGCGTTTTCCTTTTTTCATTTTTTAAACTAAGATTCTCTCACCCATTTTATTAAAACAAAGTCATCTGGTTCATCGTGCAGGGGAATTTCTCCATCTAAAGCAGAAAACTGAGCTAGAACGCTTTCAGTCTATGGTTATGTTATGATACTTGATACGTTTCCTATAGCTCTGCACTCCTCTGACCAAAAAGGAGCTTTTCCACAAAATACAAGCCTCCTGCCGGTTTCCATTTCTAGCACAGCTTTAAAGGCAGTAAGATTTGCAAATCCCTTAACATCAAACTTCATGGAAATGTTCAGGTACAACAGTGTTATCATCCTGATGCATTAAAGCATCAAGTCTGGCCATTAAAACTTGTCATTTCACCCTAGGTTTAAAAGTTCTTATAAACCAGAACCTGCTGTGACTTCCTTTTCCCCCTTTGTCTGTGTCTAAGCTCCAGTAGCTCTGCCACCTGCATCATATTTTATGGTGCTGGCAAGATCACTGCTTTTAAGAATTATCAACACATTTTATAGTCCCACTACCAAACTTCCACTCATTTCAGCAGAACTGGTTTCCTGCGTTATCCTGGGGTGTTAGTGGTCCTGATTTTTAGGGTTTAGCAATAACTTAAAAGCATAAATTGCCTTATGTGCTGAAATTGCCAGGAAGATCATCTTAATGGTTGAAGTCAGATTGTGATTACGTCTAACTAGTTCTCTGACTCATTCACATCACCTTGGGCAGTGTTGTTGTCTTGTTCTCAAAGTCCTAACACTGAATAAGTTCAAAAGAGCTAAAAAAGGATATTGAGTTTGTTCCTTTATTCGGGACTAAGGGAAGGGAGTGGGAGAGGATAACATAGCTTGTTATCCTCACATAACAGTACAGAGTTGTATGAAACGTTAAGTATGAGATAGGCATGTCATTAACCTTTTAGTATTTTTATGATAAAATTTTAGTATTTTTATGATAAAATTGCAATGAATTCCTATAAGAAACTAGCTGTACCTCTTGAAAATGAGTTTAAGGTAAATATGTTCATTACACATCACCAGCATACACAGTTGTTTTATAAACAGATAGCTTCCTAGCCCTTGATTGAGGAGTAAAAAAGATGCAGAGTTTAAATGACAACAGTACGTTGTTAAAAAGGTACGGTGTCGTTCCACCTTCAAAAAATTCAACCCCAACTTAAATGCAAAACCTGATCACAACAGTGCTAGCAAGATCTTTTGCAGCAGTGGGGCTTCTGGGTATTGCAGTAATAATCACATGTTACTAATGAAATATTATACCATCTTATACCATCTTATTAAGAAATTTGTTTGGTAAGCATCCTAATTTCATACCTCACAGCATCCAGTCTCTTGTTCTGTCGAATGAGTTCAATGAACTCCTGAATCCTTAGGCTGAACTCCAGACAACTCTGAGATTAAAGACAAGACAGGGTCTTAGACGGTGCCACAACTGCACTGCACAGTATGTTAAATACTATGTGTGCACAACAAAGTGTTAATAACATGCAACCTTTTTTCCTTGCTTTTAGGCATTCATGAAATAGTTGAAATGCTGATTTGTGGACAAGACATCAGCACAGAATTCCCTAAAAGCAAACAAAACTCCTCCTGCCTCCTTCAAAATTTCAGTACTTAGCAGGGATAAACTTCTTCCTAATGATTGAAACCATCATTATCTGGGATGCAAGTGAGAGTAACAGGCGGCTAGTTTCTTAGTGCTATCTTACAGTCTAAAGTAGCAGACTGAACAGAAGTCTGGGGCTATGTGATAATTTAAACAAGAGAGGTCTGCCCAGAAGACTGCAACGAAGAAACAAGTCTTTGAACCCCTTCTACTAATAAAAAGCAGCACGGAGTTTAGCTTACTGCGATCATCTCTCCCCCTCCCTTTCTTCAAACTTCTATCCTGCTGCTGCTGTCAAACATCTAAAAGCCATGCTGAAGACAAGTTTCAAACAAGAAAACCAAGTGCCATTTACCTGTTTTGGGACAAGGGTAAAATTTGAAGCCTAATGAAGTTGACCGTGTCCCTTTAAATCAAATTCCATCACCAGTTCACAAAATCTATAAAAAACTTTGAATATATGGAATTAAACAGATTCTCCCCACCCGCCCCCCTTAAAAGAACAAGTCACTATGCTTCTTTATAGGGACACAGCCAACTGTTTTATTACCTTAAGAACACAACCAAAACCTAAAGTCCTTTGAATCTTGAAAAGCAACTTTATTCCTTGAGTTACCGTGCCCCATTTGCCAAGTGTATTTTCTCTTCCCCCATGCTTGTAATGAATAGTTGCCTTCTGTTTATTGTCCGTCAGCACAATAATATCAAAATTCCTCAGTGACTTCACGAGGAATTTGAGCAACTCCAAATTTGTATCAGCTAACTGCCTGGGGTGACTAAGGCACATATTTCAGTGATTTGTTTTAAGATCAGAAACATAGCCATTTGAATGTAAGTGATGCATTCTGTTACTCGTTAAAATACAGTTGTTTAAGGAACAGAAGAATTATTTTCCATTTACACGTTTTTCTCTACTTGTATGTACATTTAGCAAAGAATAAAAATTTCTTCTCTACTTTACTTGGAATTTTCAAACAGAATTACATTAAAATTCCCTTTTGTTGAGATCCACACAAAAGCCTCATTTAGAATTTTAGCTAAGTTTGTTTCTATTAATAAAATTAATCAAACTTTCAAATGGTTTTAATACCAAATCCTAGGGCTTGATATTTCCTTTAATTATTTCAGCAGCAAAAAACCCACAGCCTAAGAAACAATCTTCAGTCTTTTTTTGTTTGTTTTTAATAAATCTTCAAGTAAGCCACAAGTCAATGGCTCTATCAGTTCTGTAGACAAGTGTAACTGAAAGAAAAGAGTCCTGAACAGTCAGATGATGCACGTATTTCAGCTTTTCATACCTTCAAACAATTCCACAGAAGCTATTCACAAGAGTTCAGATGGCTCACATCTGTAAAGACTACAGAACTACATGCTTTCCCAGGCCAACATTGTTTGATTTTTTGATTTTGCTCACTTTTAGATGGTGGCTTGGGTTTTAGAACATTAACATTGATGAGTAGCTAAGCAACCAGAAACAGAAGAAATGTCTGTGTTTCAGAAAGAAGCATAGGGACTTCTTTTCTTCCAACTCTGATCTTTCACAGCCTTAGATTTTTAAATATCTAAGAGTAGGGCTTGCAGAAATATATATTCTTTTTTTTTTCCAAGAAGAGGGATGGGGAAGATTTTTCCTTCCTTGTTTGTTGAAGATTGGTGATGAAAAAATAGGACATTCAGATTTTTATTTCTTATATTGCTTAGCATATTAAGATTATAATTTATTTTTTTTCCCCAGCAGCATAATTATGCAATAGTGTTTACATACCAATTCTGGTTTTCCTTTAATGGTTTCCATAACAAGTTCATCACTTTCTTTAGAGTAATCACTGGCCGTTTTCCTTTCGTGTCCCATCTTCAGTTCATTCTCATTTTGGCACCCCTGAGTGACACAGAACGTCACTCTTTGCTTACCTTTAACTGCACTTAAACATTTTTGGTTAAAGAAAGCACTTAGTTTTAAAAAAAGACATCTCTGAAGGAGGCAGGGGTTTTGGTTAATATAGTTATAAAACAGATTTCTGCAAGCCCCATAAACGATTACAGGATATTGTAAAATGCAGAATTTAAGGGATAAGGAAATTTAAACCTGCTGCAGGGATGAATATACAGCACGTTCAGGTCACAGTATTCAACGGCAGACAACATAGTGCACTTATTCCTTTATTAGACTTCTATTTTTCAAGAAGCTTCAATTTCTTACAGGTTATTTCTTTACTCAAGGTGTTGTGTGTGGGTTTTTTTTTTTTTTTGATGTATACACTTCAAAAATACTAACACAAATCTGTATTAGATTTCTTTCAGTGATAAGCTTCAGGACATATGTTTACCGATTCATCTCACTCTTAAAATACCTTCATATATAAACTAGGAATTGTGTTCTCAGCAGGATGCAAGAAGAGCTATACACACAGGCTCACATGCATCAAGACACTAAGCACATTTGCTTTCAGGTTTGGCATTCAAGTGAGCTAGTTTAGCGCCAGTAACCTACACCTTAAAAGATAGATTTTGTACTTACTGTCCTTACTTTTATACAAGGCCTCATTCAAGACCTATAATTTAAACCAAATTGACCGCATCAAATATCCAAGTAGTTTAGAAAACCACTACTTAAGCAAAACATTAACAACACTACATTTTCATACCTTCATTTTCCTGAGCCTGGATTTGTTATCGTGACACCAAGCCAAGCAAGTCATAGTCTCTTGTCTTTCCAATGACTCTTCCACTTCTTTAGCAGTCAAAAACATCTCAATATTTACTAAGTCCTTCAAAAGCAAAGCAAAAGGAAAGTAGGGCTTGTTAAACTGTACTGATACTTTACACAGCAGTCCATGCAACAGAACCAAAAGACAGAGATACAAAAGACATTGTTCTAGAGACCTCTCTTCTAGGACAATACTTCCCTAAAAAAGTACAGATCTCCCAGGTTATCAAATATTTTTTCCCATATATTTTTTCTTTAAAAAAAACATAGATGTTTCCAAATAATGTGAACGAGAGCCATTCTGAATTGGCACCGCCAGAAGTTATTTCCGAGCTGCACAAACACATCATGCTGTGACAGTTCATACTTTGCTGCAGAAAATACACTGTGGGATACCATAATTCAATACACAAACAGTAATCCAGTACTAAAATATTTGATTAGCACACACTTCAATTTTGAATAAGTTCATTTTTATGTAGACTTCACAGCAAAGTTCTGAAAATTATACAACTGAAATGTTAAGTGACAAACATTGTAGGAGTTGCAGTGAACTAAACCACTCAAATAGGTGGCATTTTCAGCTGTTAGGACAGCTGAAAATACTTAGTCTAAGACCTTCCCATGACAAAGATAAAGAAACAGAAGCAGCAGCAAACTTACCACATTCCCATTTTGCTTTTCATTAGCCAATTTTCCCCTTTAAATAACCCCTATTATTAGGAAAACATACCACATTGCACTAGGTTTGTCAGAATGCTTATTTAGAGAAGTGTAGACATGCTCCATGTATTTCTAAATCACAACATAAGTGGTTAAAAATAAACTTTTCCTAAGGTTTTTCTCTCACATGACTTTAAAAAACAAAATATTAAGGGTATCTTACATGCAACTAGATTTTACAAAATATATGATGACAGCACTGTATCATCAGAAGAATAAAGGGTATCACACAGCTCTAGTGCTATCAGATCCAGGTATGTCAGACTGAAGTCAGACCCCAACTAGTTGCACCCCAACTAGTTGCAAGTTTACAGAATTAAATTAAAATTAGACAAATACTGAACCTCCTATCCCCTTAACCTTTTTTTTTTTTTTTTTAAATCAATGCCTTCTCAAATCAACTGGAAGAATGGCAGTTGGTTCCATAAAAAAAATATAATTTTGCTTTTTGATAGTTCGAAGCACTTCCAATTATATTCTCAGGTTAAAAAAGTGCATTGTTCCCGTGCCTGATAATATGACCACCTAAAAACCTCTTGCCCATGTAACTCATCTGTGTAAGTAATTTGATATATGATGCCACCACTTTCATTATCTTGTCTACATATTTTTCCATACGGCTCTGAATGGACAGACGATTCAAGTTAAAAATAACATCTTCATACACCTCCCCACACTTATTTGTGCTATATGCATCCCCTTAATGAGCAGCATTGGATTTTACACTAAATTAAAACAAAAACATTTTCATCTACTTTTTTTTTTTTTTAAAAAAAAAGATCTGGATATGCTATGCAGATGATAAATCACGGGTTTGTTAATAAATCACTGATCTGTTAGCCTTTCATAGCTTAAGCTTCATCAAAAAAAACAGTTTTATTTATTTTTTTAAGAAGCATATGGGCAGCATTTTAGGTCAATGAGCTAGTGAGAGAATCCCAACTGAATGCATTTATCCATGAGGTGTTAGTATGGCAATCCTCAGCTATGAGACGAAAAGACTGTAGTTGCTGCTGAGGCAGAAAAAAAAAATCCCTTGTAAGCAAGAAGAATTCCTACATTCCTTTTGCAAATTCAAAATAAAAAGGTTCTATTTGGTACAGAAATGCTAATTAGACTTGTGTTTGCCAAAAGAAGTCAAAGCTTGGCAGTCATCTCCATTAAATAGACAGTATGTATCCAGAAAACAGAGGAGAACATTTTTAATTAAAAGATTTCCTTTCAGAACTACAATCACATTTGAATTGCACCAATAAACAGATTTTTCTTCTCTGCTGACTAAATAGAAAGTTAGGGAACAATCTCAAAAAGGCATTAAGAAGTCCATCTGTAGGGAAAGAAACAGCTCATGCAGCTGATAACAAGTAGTTAAGCCTTAATCACGCAGATTGATAGAAGGAAATACTAAGATACAATCGCGCAATAAACCTTCGGAAAAACCTGCACATGCTCTTGTGACCTGTGTTTTTGGGTTTTGCTTTCTTTCGTTATTTCTAATCTGATCACAATTCCCTGTTTTGGTTGTGCCTACTCTTCATGCTTCCCCACAGTGTATTTCATTAGCTAGGACTAAGGAAATGGAAGAAATGAGTATCAAGAGCATTTGACTTCATTAGAAACAGCACAGCTCTTCCACGCCAGGCAGTACCACACTCTTTGGAGAACTCCTTGCGTCCCACGTCGCGTACAGGTGAGTACATCTACCCATCATCCTGTGCTCTGCTCCATTTACATACATATAGCTTTTGAAACATCACTGCTTTTTTAAGTTGCAAGTGCCTACAGGGAGGGAGTCTACCAGCCCTATGATGCTGCACAGAACTCCAATAATTAAGGTATAAAACACTCTGAAGAACGAGGAGTCCTTTACTCTGATTATTACTACCTATACCCCTGGCCAACATAAAAGCTACAGCCCTACATTGCATTTCTATTTTCTTTTCCTTTGTAAGAACATCCCAAGCATGTATGTGCACGTCCCCTCCTTGGAGCACATCTTGGGCTCCGATCACCGCAAGCAGGAGATGATCTGGGTTCAGCTCGGAGCTTCTCACTCCTCGTTTCTCTGCTGAGCAGTGCCCTACTTTCAGGAGACTCCAACACCTGCCCTGTCCGGAGGGACAGGCTGCAGCAAACACTCGTTAGTTACTGGATATCAAACGGCCACCACTGGAAGCATCTACTGAAGCTTTTTCTCCACGGAGGGGGTGTTTAGAATTAAGCTCACATCAGCTGGAGGACAAACCTGCAGGAAGCCAGGCTCCACAAGTTCAAGAAGTCATTGAGTAACTGCCTTGGGATGGAAAATAATCACCAATTTCAACACCAGTTTCAGGCATCAGAACTAAGTGGAACATGAAAGCGGGCTCAGTTTCATGAATTCACATGGCTGTACTAGAAAAAAGTGATTCACAAAAATACAGTGAACGGTATATGAAGAATAACAGATGTGAAGTGAAACGGTGCGTACAAAAGGTAGTAGGATAATTTGTTTTTAACCGGTGGCTATTTTCACTTCACATAAATTTGAAATTAAAAACAGCTATATGTCTATAACAAAGTTGTGAACCAAGTAAGAAACTAGTAACCACATATTGAAGTGTGGACTACTTTCGATTTAAACCTAAATAAGGTTTGTAACGTTAAAAGTCCTATAGTGAATTAGAATTCAGTAATAAATTGGAAATAAAACAGTAGTTACACATACTTAGAGGAATTAAGTACATACAAAAAAGCAGTCGTGCTAAGAATAATGAAAGCCTATCAAACCTGTTCCTCTTCTGCAGGATTTGTGCAACTGCTAACAACGTGCTCTAGTATTTGAGCAAAATTCCTTTACTCCAGAAAACCTTAAGCAAACTTTATTCACCTTACGGTGAACTAACTGCATCTCAGTAGTCAAAGTAAGACAAAGTTCAACAGCAATCACTCCATCCAGGAGTCTTTTACTGACACAAAAGTGACCTCTTCAAGCATGGCAATGCAGGAGCTCCCCTGGGATGTCTTTAGAAAGCTCTTACTTTCTATTTAAAGATCAGCCCAGATGCAGAAACCTTCACCCATTTTTTAGAATGGGAACTTGTTTATCCTCATAGAAGTGAACCATCTTTACATTGTAACCACACACTGAGCACATTAAAGCTTTATAATTAAATTACAAGTTATACATTAGTTCCACAGTCATAACTAAAAGATAGCAACGTTTGTTTCATAGCAAGTAAAATTCTGAACTTCCCTACAATTTTTTGAGAAGCCAGCAATGATTTTCTCTCCAATATGTAAGACTGTTTTGATAAACTCACTCCCAAGTATAAAAACCAAACTCTTCAATAGTTTCAGATCTAGATGCATGGCTTCAAGTTTGCCAAGAAAACTACTCATACATTTCAGCACCAAATATCTCAAAACATCAACTTTGCAGCTGTTCTTACGCCAAAAACAGATTTAAAAAAGAAAAACATTTCTCTGGTAGCAAGACAGCTTTTGCTCAAAGGTTCTGTAGTGTTTATATAAGGGTTTTAGTTTATTTAATACATTTTAAGATTTGGAGCACTCAGGTCAACAGTTATTTATCTCCACTGGTCTCCGCTCCATGCATGAGATGAAGTCATTTATTTTATTTAATCTCCAGCCACAAGTCCAGAAAACTGTCAGGAAAAATGTGTGATAAAGTCTCTTATAATTCACATGAACATTTATAGGTTTTGGAAAAAAAAGAGAAAAAAACATATGGTCATTTCACAAGGCTCAAAACCAAACAGAAAGTACTAATTTATAATAAACAATACTTTATGTTCTCAAATCGCCCTACAAACTGTCCCTCAAAATAAGACAATTCACCTAAAGAGTTAGGCTTATGACAAGATTGAAAAAAAAAAGACTTGATTCAGGTAGAAAAAGGTAGCATTTTGTAGAAAGGAAGTTTAACTTAGTGTAAAAAAGCCAACAACAGTTATTAAAAAGGCTATTTGTATAAGACAGGTGAATCATAATATCATATGATAATGTTTTTACATTTTTTGAACATGCAAATTGTTTTTTTAATTGCTTGCTAGCATCAATGCAAAGTTGAAAACAGGCCAGGATGCCTCAAGCTATCAGGGGCTTGATGCCAAGCGTTAATAAGATTGACTACAGATACTACATGCATAAGAGCACCATTCTCATATTAATTTTTTGCTGATGCACTTAAGCATCCAGTAGTACAGTAAACATTCATTTAAACTATGTGTGTACGAAGTACATTAAACACTCGGATCCCTCTAAAACAACAGCTTTAAAAAAGCTGCGTTAATCTTTCAGTGACTGCTCACACACTGAACTACAAAGCCCCAACTTGCAACCTAACCTCCCTTAGAATTGAGGATGCAGTTAGCTATGAAACAGATACAAGTCAAATAATGAACAGTTACAAACAAAATGGTTGCATTAGTCTTCCATATTTGTACACTACTTTGTTAAATTTTCCTCTGTGATGAGTACAGAGCAAGTCCAGGGATTACCTAGATGCCACGATTACTGTTGCACAACTTGGGAAGAAGGCAAACAGCTACAAAGGCAGACAACAAGGACCATCTGGGGAAGAAGGAGGTTAGTGTATTTCTGCAACAGGGAATCAGTGAAAACCATGTCAGCCATCAGAAGTAGGGAGACTAGAACAGCCCACAGTGGTGCTGCCTACTTGGAAACGTGTGTGGAAAGAAAAAGTGAATTTCAGGGATAAAATGGGACAGCACAATAGGCTTTGATGGCAGTAAGATGAATTGATTACGGTCTCCGCTCCTTTGTCCCTGTTCTCTCGCCCCCAGTAAGTCTGCTAGTTACAAGAACCGATCCTTCAAAGTAAGTTCAGACTATGTAAAAATGACATTGAGATAGAAGGGAGAAAAATAATGAACAATGCTATAGGTGGTAACAAAACAGCAACATCACAGTTAATGAAGTTCATTTAAAAACAAGGCAAATTAACATTAAGAGGCCTCCTTACTCTCTGCTCATAAAATAATGCTGTCTGAAGTTCATTAAGCTACTATTAAGTGTTATAATGCTGCGCATTAACATCACTACAGAAAAAATAAACACAGTAATTGATGGAATGTCCCACTCAAAAGCCAGCTGCAGAACTAGTTGTTTGAAAGAAGCAAGGCGACGGCCAAACCACAGATTCAACAGACAAGCCAGAAAAGTTTGTCTGCAAAGTAAACACAGTACTCCTTGCTGTACATAGTCAAACCTTCGCATGAGAGCATCTTCTGTGACCTCTGTATAGCACAGAGCTTTGAATCTTACCTGGTTATTTTTGACAGGCCCCAGTAACTTACCCCGACTGATTATGGGTTTTTGGCACGAAGAGATGCTGCTACTTCTTCTGGCAAGTGGTTCTAAGAACTAAATCCTGTTCTAACCTTGTGTCTTATTTCAGGTTTGATTTTTTTTTAGGACTTCTGATTCCAAGTACTGTTTTTTCCAAAAGCATTTCTTCACTAGAATAAGCCCTGTGGATTACGACTTTTGCTCCTGTACCCAGCAATTCTCTCAACAAGCCAGTCCCACGCCCGCATGTCGCATTTTTCAATCATCATCTCCCTCCAATTTTTTCCAACAGCTTTACTACGACGTAGTCACCAAAATGCACACATTCTGGTACTGACTGCTGCAGGGCCAAATAAAGAGAAGTGTTTTATCTGCCTACTTTTTGCATCCTGTACTCCTGTCTCTGCAACTTCTGCAGCTCAGCAAATCGCTGCACTTTACCCAGCAGTACACAGTAATAAGTGTCCACACCAGGGTACTGCAACAAAGCCTCCAGACCTTTTAAGATGCATCAGTGGGCAGGAAAAAGCCTCTGGTCACAGCTTTACTTTGACTGTTTTCTGTAGTAGGCTCTTGTGGTAGAGGAAAGAAGACTAATCCTTTGCCAGGTGAGCATGAGCCCTGCAGCTCTTGTCCAAGCAGGATCAGTCTGTACCAGCAGCTATGAATTTTCTGACAAATAATGAACTCCTGTCACTGGAACAGTAATAGGAGAAAGCGTGACATGTAGAGTAACATCTACATTTTTAAGGAAATGTCTGGCAGGAAGAATGTACAATGAGAGAAGTCTAACACACCTAGACAATCTCCATTTGATAACTTGATAAAATTTCAATTCAAGATCTTGAGTGACAGTACATTGTGCTAGCCTTTCAGACTAAGTATTTTGTACTAAAATAGCTGCTAGATATACTTACTATTAACTAACCCATTTGTCTAAAAGATGACTTAAAAAACAGACACTCAGCATCACCGCATACTTCACATTGCTGGCTTTGAAGTGTCAAATGATTTGTAATGAGAAAGTTTGTTATTTTGGATCAATCTCGCCTATTTCACATTTACATAATTCTAATTCCCACAGATGCTTGAGACAAACAGCAGATGTAAGGCTGTGCAGGAATTACAGCACTTTGAAATTCAGATGAACACACCCAAACACTCATTATATCAATCTACCGAAAGTTGCTATGCCTACACTAAAAACATTTAAAGGAGCTTCTGAGTTGCTCATAGCCTAGTGCTTTAAGGTGACATCCTGGCCAGTTCAGCGACTCTTTTACAGGTAGCAGTCCCAAATCTCCCTAGTGTGGAGTTGCAGGAGAGGGACACAATAACTGGCTTCAGACAAAGCCATTTAATGGCTTTTGCCATTCTGCACTTAGAAATTCAGGTTGTCTATGTCCTGCATGACAGTGAAACAAATAATATGTGCAAGTATTATGCTGACTTTTATTCACCTATTTAAAATGAAAGCGTTATGAATATAAACTTCTTTTGATGAATTAATACATACTCAAGAGTTTGCTTACAAGCCATTCCTGAACTACGTACCTTAAAGATTTCTAAGGGTGCAGCTGTATGAACTTTTAACTTTAACATCATACAGCCTCCTCCATTCAAACTTTGGTATTCCTAAACACTGCTACAGTGAGAAATACACATAAATCACATCATTATTACTGATATCCATCCTACTCCAGTAAAAAGCTTACTGATCCAATGTTTTTGAACTTTATTATGTTTCTCATTTGTTGTGACCATTTCTGACTTGAATTTCACTCTTACTTTACCTAACCATATAAATTAAATGGGAACAGCCATTTCAGGCTTTTGGGGTGAAGACTGGTAGAAAAGCAACTGTACCAAACAGCATTTACTTCTTACCTGCGTATATACTATCAGTCTATGGCAATACTCCGTTCTCCTCATTCAGAAAGTGGAAGGCAGCTTTAGCAGTGCAAGGAGGCCCAAGGGAGCAGAGATCAGCCTCCAGAAGAACAGACAGGTTACCTGCACGTTGCTCCTGGTGCGTACATCTGCCTGCAGTTCGCTGCCCACAGCGTGATGCCGTTATCCTGCTCGTGAGCAAGAACACCAGCTATTCGTGGTCAAATATGCAACTGTCAGACCAGAGGTGCAGACAATTGGTTTCTTAAATATGAAACTTCCTTTAAAAATTCAGATAGCTCTAAATTCAACACCGTCTGCTCTTTGTCAACAACCAGGAGGCGAGCTTCAAAGCCCTAAACAAACCTAAGCGCCTATCACATTTTGACCAGAAAAGTACTGTTGGAGAGCATTCACTTTTGAGTGAATATTATACTTTCTTATTAAAAGAAGTGCATGCCATTTTAAGTGTTTTTTTTTTTATTTTATAAAAAAAAAGTCACCAGGAGGAAGATCAGGTTACTCAGTGAAAGGTTGATTTCACAAGTTGGAGCAAAACCTGATGCTGAAGCTGCATAACACACACAAATCATTTAACAGATCTTCAGCTGAGACTTCAGAAGACAATTTCACAGTTTTGAGGACCTTTTTTAAAAATAAAGTGAGGAGAAAGTCTTTAGCTTTAGGGTGGGGGAAAGGAACAGTGGGATACTTCATGAAGAGATCAGGTACTTGGTCAAGAGCCATGCAACTTGACTGGAAAAATACAAGTTTCTCTTATTCCAAAGGACATCAAAATAAGCTTTCCTGACTTGCCTTAACCAAATTAGATGATGGAACACCTGAGTTTGCTGCAGGCATCTTTCCAAATATTCAGAATTGGTTAATCCATTCAAAGTTGTTTCTAAATAATTAAAACCAAAGCTGTATCTATGCACAGAAAGGAAAAAAAAATGGACTAAAATGGAGAGAAGGAAGAACAGAGGATAATCAGCTTTTTGATACAGCGAGTGCTGTCATTTATGCTTATCAAAATCTAATTTTAAAAAATATTTGCTAAACCAGTTCGAAAGATAAAGTGTTTTAAGAACAGCTTTCACAATGTCTACTCTGCTTTGATATTCTACAGGAGATAACAGTGACCAAAAATTAGTAAGTTCTGCAGGAGAAGGAACACATTGAAAAAGAGAGACAGTGAAGATCTGAATCTCCACTTCAATAAAATTTGCATCTCCTGTTGTTAATTAGTTTAACACTACTTTAAACATCAAGAAGCCTTTCTAATACAGGCCACCATTCACAACAGTCACAAAACTTTTGAAGTCAGTGATATACTCAGCTTTTTTTCCAATAATTCTCAAAAGCAAAAAGCACACTGTGGTATTAATGCAAATGGGCAGTCAAGTGTCTTTGAAGGATCACGCACCTACTTAATCACTGATTTAAGACCACCAATTTGCAAAACTGATTGGCATGTATAATCTATAAAGCAAGGTCATGTTAAATAGTTTTAAGCCATTAAAAAGTTATTTCAAATTAAGTGCTCTCTTATACCTGCAACTTTACAGTGCCACTGCTCCACCAAGACATACACTCTGAGGTGCGGTAGCTCTTCTGTCCATCAGTTTAAAGATTTTTGAATTGTTTGCTCCCTGACCTAACACAGATACTTGGTTTAAATTTATATAATTTCACGAAAAAAATGTGATCGTACAACTAGCACAATATGTGCATTAAGGCAAGGACATTTATTCTAGTATAATAAACTAAGCAAAGACAGAAAGAGGATTTACAGCACATGATAAGAGACTGGTAGCTTCAGAATCTAGATTTGTTTTCAGTGGTATTGGCACAATCACTACTGTTATTACATTATCAGCGAACATCACGATCATTTTTTCCTCTACCCTATTGAAAAAGCATCCAATTTAAAAGACAACCACCCCAAAGAACACAAACCAAAAGGTTACATACCTAACTTAACCATAAAGCTTACCCTACAAACGGCAACCAACTTCCTACTGGGACACCACGTTTCTCAAACTAGATTTGCCTACCAAATAATGGCACAGAAATACAATAGCATTTAATGTAGCAGAACATGGAATAGCAAAGTAAGTTAATAGAGAACCAGCTAGCTGAACATATGAATCTGCAAATGAAAATATGCATTTTTATATTGGTGTTGCACTGCAAGGTCACAATAGAGTCAAAATAAGATCATTATAAAGCGTAACAAGCTGATACTGATGAGCTTCATTTATATGCAATAAAAAACCACCCTTAACATCTAGTTTATATCTTCAAACCAAACCATTTTTCACATCATTAGTGAGCCAGAAGACATCAAGAAAAAACCTGCACTAGAATCCCTTCCCCCCCCCCGTATTTATTTTGGCACAAGCGTGACATTTCTGTCCTTGACTGTCAGCTCTCTTATTTTGATTCTCAGATTTTGGTTTACTTTCCCAAGCAGTGTTACTGTTCCTTAAAGACGTAACTCATACCGTGCATGTTAGTAGTTTATTTCTGTGGTAACATGTAACATTATACTTTATATATGCTGCACACCAAAACTTATTTCTACCTGGAACTAGTTAATGGTGGTATTTACACTTCCTTATGATTTTCACAGAGCACTCCTTTTCATAGCTGTTTGCTTCTTAGCTTATAACCACAACTCTTACGTGCTTACCTTCCATGACAAGAACTCAAGAATATCATTCTTGTTAAGATACTTAATTTGGAAAGCGGACTAGAATTTGCCTTAGCTCATCAATAATTATTAATATTGGACACCATGGTGCATAGTGAATCTCCATGCAAGCTGTCTGTTGCTATTTATTGGTAAATATATGACTGATTGTATAGTTTGCTACTGGCCACTGGCGCAGAATAACTTCTGAACTGTTTCCACCCATGAAGTACCTTGGCAGCTCTGCAGGTCTCTTAGCGTTCAGAAGCCATGCAAGGAACTTAAAACACGCAGGCTGAAACTTGTTCCCAAGACTGGTCTAACAGCTACTGAGAGATGCTGCTTAATGTAGGATCCACCAGCTGCAACTGAAAGGGGGAAAGTTCTTTCCTTCAGCCTTTCAAAACAGTGGTAGTGTTTTCAGCCATTTGGCCTGCAATCATAGAAACAACCCCAGAATATTCAAGGTTGGAATTTCTGGACGTTTTGTCCAATTCCCTTGCTCAAAGTAGGGTTGACAGAAGCGATTACTCAGGACTGTGCCCAGGCCAGTCTGGTCTTGAACATCTCCAAGGACAGAGAGACTCCACACCCCAGCACGTCTGCTGGGGAGCCCAGAACTAGATGCAGGACACCAGACGTGTCTAACCAGTGTTGGAGAGGATGGAGCACCACTCTGCACACCTGCTGACATGCTCATCCCAAGGCAACCCCGAGTGCTCTTGACTCTTCTTTGCCACAAGGGTGCATTGCTTGGTTATGTTCATTTGTCCACCAGCCTCACCTCTCGTTCCCTTCCTTTTCTTCAAAGCTGTCTTCCAGTCAGTCAGCCCTCAGCACGTTCTGGTGTCTGGAGTTATTCTTCCTTAGGTGCAGGGCTCTTGCTTTCCTTTGCTGAACTTCATGAGGTTCCCATTTGCTCGTTTCTCCAGCCATTTGAGGTGCCTCTGAGGGCACCACAACCCTCTGCTGTATCACTCACACACCCTGGTTTTTATCACCTGCAGACTTCCTGAAGACACTCTGTTCCATCAGCTAGGTCATTAACAATGATGTCGAACAGGTCTGGATCAAGTAGTGACTGGGCTACAACACTCATGACTGGCCTCCAGCTGGACTTTTTTTTTACCCCTTCCACAAAAACAAAAGGTTTGTTCCTCCCCCATCTCCTCCACAATCCTTTGATCCTAAGTATTGTGCTAAAAGGACCTACCCTTCATCAACTTCTAACAGTTCAGGATTTGAGGAAACTCAAGTGCTGCCTCTCAGAACGTGACAAAAAAAAAAAAAGTCAAGCACAAAGCTGAACTTTCAGAAAAGAAGAAATGTTGCTCTTAATTATGCAGATTTTGTGGTCCCTTTTCCAAGTTCCTGCTTAGGGTACGGAACCTACTCAGTGGAAACAAGATTGTCTTGATATATCAAAAAAATCAGGTAACAGACGTAACCAGATTCACTACACAGAAATGCAATCCTGAAGCCAGCAGTGGTAGAGACATTTATCAAAATTACAGTTAAGACTACGGTAAACAGAAAGATATTACTTTGGATGAAGGAAAAATACCATGGTATTTTGTAATCTCCACAGCAGAGCTGCATTATTAAGCATTAGAGAGCGATTCAATGCTCATATCCTTCAGCAAGGGAGGAACAAAGAACAGGGAAGTTGTCTGTTACTAAACCCATAACACCACAAATTCTGTGCGACTATCAGGTCTCATTATCCTACTGCTGCAAATCCTACTGCTGTACATCACCGTACAGTAAGAAAGAGAGAGCAGTGTTGAGACTAAGGGAAGCCTATCCTCAGTTAGCCAAAAAGTAAACTCAAATGTTGCCTAAAACGCCTAGTTTTAGCAAGCTGGAAGAAATACGGTCTCGCTGCATTCAACATGCGCAACTAAATTGTTTTATGCTTTGATGTTATGCAAATACAAATACTTCAGCTTGGAGGCAGAAGTTAAATAAGCTTATTTAATACATTCAAAACAAAAACAAAAGCTCCTGTTCAAGAGTGAGAAGTTACAAGGCTCCACAAGTGCACTGCTTTGTACCACAGTCTTGCAGCGTATCACAATAGACTTCCACGTGCGTATCTAAACCAGAGCTAAGCATTACTTAGTCAGGCATAATAGATCTTACAATACAAGTGAAAAAATATTTCCATAGTGCTTTTTCAGCACAACTAGTAAGTATGACAGCATGGTGATTCAGCAGGAGAGGAGCTCCTGCTAAAACAGAGGGAGACATCTACCACAAGTGGAAGAGCTGCTGACCATTCATCTGCAATTACAGGATCCCTGAATAACTGTCTCACCCTGTTGTATTGATTCACATGCATCGGTTGTCTTCAGTGAGGCATAGCAAACTCTTCAGTGAGTATAAGCAAGATTATTTCCTACCAACAGTCTGTAATTCATTTTTTTCCCTTCTCCCTTGCATTCCATGTCTATCTGATGCTTCCTCATTGGAATTTACCAACATCACAGCAGCTTGAACAGAATCGGAGTGGTAAGGCAGCCGGGGAACAAGAGGGACACGCAACAGATAATGGTCTTTGTGTAAGACAAAGAACAGATCCTTACACTGTGATTTGACACCAGGAACTACAATCCCTTCAAGTTTCTCTGAGCTAGTTGAGGTGTTCAGCTATGTCACCTGAGAAAGGCAAAGTATGTAACTCAAAATACCATTATCGCAACTATCACCACAAAAGCTGGATTTTAACCAGATGAAGTGGATGAAATCAGGAACATCAAAAGAACTTAAGATTCAAGAATCACTAAGGATCAAATAGCAAATGCTACCTAAAAATTAACAAAACGTCTCTAAATAAACAGCAAGTTGTTAAAAATAACAGTTTTAATGTCATTGTGGCTGTCAGAAGACAACAGCATGGATTCATCACTGCATAAAGAAGCTACGTCAAGGCATGCGAACTCCAAACTATTATTGAACATAGTTCAAATACTGCATAGGCATTTATGGGATAAAAGCAGCACCAACTAGATACCAAATGAAAAGGAAAATGATAACCATGGAATTCTGGATGTTGAAATAAACTAAACAGCATAAACGTAAGACATACTGGTAGTAATAAATCCAAGTTATATCAAGATTTATTTTCCAAAGTGTAAGTCAGCTTTCCTCTCAATGTATTAAATAGTAGGATGATACAATAAAACAGTTGTTCCTGCAACCAGCATATGTCATCCTACTTAATCTGCTCACCTACACAAGTCATCTGAATGTAGCTAGACAGATGGGAAGCTCCACCAACTGCTTAGTCAGCAGCCTAAAGGACTTTAACAAGAAATTCACCGTGACATTTGAGAAGAATTTTAAATTTTTAAAGGGCAAGGAGTTTGTCCAGAAGCATTTCATTTGTGACTAAAAGTTATGCCTTCAATTTTGGCTTATTAAGCACAAAAGTACAATTTATGTGAAGGAGAACACACGCAGGCCTAAACAGACCACCATTAATGATAAAGGCATTCTTATATATAAAAAAGCTGCTATAGAGCTAAAGTAGCTAGTTTCTATTAGCTTTACTACCATTTTGTTTTTCCTAAGTTAGTACACATTGCTACCAACCTCAATACCACTTTGTCTTGCTAGCTTTACAGCCGTGTTGTAGTAGCCACAGCGTAAAAGATGTTCCACCATCATACGATCCATACGTTTCTTCTTCCACATGTTTGCAGCCGCTGGCTGGTCACTACTATGTTCTTTCAGATGCTCAATCCTACGTTTGCAAAGTTTTGCACTCTCATCTTCAGCCTGGATTGACTCAACTGCCTAAAAAGAAATAATTAAACAGGAACAATCAGAGATACATTTTTTTTCATTTGCTTTTAAATAAAAAAAATAAATAGGGATTATTTGTAAGCATACTTTATGTACTGCACAGTTACTACCAATAGTGTTTGTCATTTAGAAAGACATTTCCCATGCTAACAGGGAGGTTTCAGCATGACTGGCCCAGTTTTGAGACACTCTTGCATATTAATAACCAGCAGTTTTTGCATAACACAATTACTTATGAGCATATGCACTTCTAAGCAACGTTTTTTTCTGATTAACATTTAGTTGGTCTAAAAAAGGCAAGATACCAACTACAGCAGAAACTGCTGGAATGCCTTGCAAAGACATCCATGGAGGTTCACAGTCATCTTGTCCAAACAACTGGAACTCATGAATTTCCACCTCTAACCTATGCATGGCTTCTTCCTCAAGCAGCTGTCCTACTGAATTAGTTCTGCTGGGGAGTGACGCAGAGCAAACCACATTACTTCTAATACACTGGAGCCATTTTAATCAGTCCCTGTAATAATGAAAATTATATAAACATTTGGCCTTTTAGCACCTTTAATTCAAAGGTCTTAGAGTAATTTTTCTAATCAGCTTTGTTAAACCTGTACTGTTTTACCTACCTCTGCCACATGGATCTACTGTTACTTACTTTGGAAAAATAAATTTATCCAGAGGAAAAACAGTTGGACTCGATCTACTGAGAATAGTTTCAGTTGGAAGGCACCTATTCTTCTAACTTTTTTATTTAAAATCTACATATTGGTATGCCTAGTGCAAAACACATACAACAATATTCCCATAACTTTTTTTTGGTTAAGAAAACAAATACTGTGGTCATACTTGTTCTCCTTTAACCTTAAAGTTACATGGTTTACTAGTTATGCTGCAAATTTTACCAGGCAATTTTATTACAGCTGTATTTGTAGTTTAAAGCTAGCTGACTCCATACACAGCACGCGAGAGCTGTGAGCCACATCTGACAACACAACTCAAGAACGCTCGCAGTACTTCTATGCCTCTAAGGCAAAAGCAAACCAGAAGACAGAGGCTTACTGCCTTTCCCCTCTGTGATATATCACCAGCAGTGCAGCTTCACGTTGGGTTACCTGACTCGTGGCGACTTTAAACTTGTGTTTGAATACCTGCATGGCTATGACAATGGAAAAAAAAAAAAGTAGGTTTGTCAATCAGGCACAGACTAAAAAAGTAGGTAGCTTTTGGCAGCCCACACTGCACCATACTGACATGGCTCCCTTCTCAGTACTCAAGCTATTCAGGCTGCAGCATCATCCTTGGATAACACCTGCAGCCCCAGAAGTACAGGCTGATTCTAATTGCTTTTACCACGTATGTTCATTTACAGACTTCTTATGGAAGAGTTAATACTTGAAAAGCAAGCTGAAATAAAAACCTGTACGAGAAAATCCTGCCAAGCATTTGCCCCCATTAAGCCTGCCTCTGATCTGGCCCTTCATATAAAATTCAACATCTAACCCCCTAATCACTGTACAAGATGTTTTACTGTAATTCATATACATTTCTGTAGGCTGAGTTATTTTTATTACTAAATTTAGCTTTATTTTGTAACATATGGTTTGGAGATCAGTATTTTGTTTAAGTTATAAACTGAGTCTTTTCCTACTCAGCAAGCAAACACTAACTCGGGCCAAAACACACTCTCACTTTTATCTCTGCAGTGTTATCAGATGTGAAGACAACCACAAAAATTATTCTCAACACAAATAGGAGAATTCAAGGCATCCTTCTCATTCCAAAGGGTTCTCTTTATATGGTTTTGTACCTGTATTTATATTCCTCCCCCCTTTGTCCCTTTAATGCATTCAGAAAGGACACAGATCCTCTTCAAAATTCTCTGCAGCAAGTCTATGTGGAATTGCCCTGCTGGACATTAATAGAACTTGAGGGAACAAGCCTATTAAAAAGGATACAGAAGGGAAAACACAAAGGCCTAGGTTTCCTCAGGATCATTTTCAGAACCCAAGAAACCTGCTGTGCTGAAAAGCTCTAAGGGAGAGTAAGGTGTTAAATAAAGGGCTCATCTACGTCTACTGCAGTCATCTCAGCAGTTCCTCAGATCCTTGCCTAAACACAGGAGGAAACAGAGGTCCCACTTGGGTCCAGATACTAAAGAAAACAATCATTTTGCTCTGGACAGATTACAGAGAAGACAGAGTAAAGAATCTGGAGCAGAGGCAAGACCTTTGTATTTCAGAATTTTTTTTACTGTTAAACAGATTTACTTATTTTTTGCCTACTGTCCTTTCTGAGAAGATACAAGATTCCCCACAGTCTTTCAGACAGTCGAAAACAAGTGAGCAATTACACTAAAATGAAGCCTTACACCCAAAACATCCAACAATGTCTTCAGACACACCCCTGCAGTCAGCAAAGATTTAACAAGTAAATAACTTACTCCTCCACATCATTACTGTACACCTACAAGTAAAATCTAACACCTCAGAAACAGCAGTAATTTCTTTTTGTAAGTAACAGACAAGTGGAAAAAAAAACCTCTCAGTCTCACAACCCAAAAACGAAAACAGCGATTAGATTTATGATGTCTTTTGCAGACCAGGTTTTCAGTGTCTAAGTAACCTGTTCAAGCAGAAAACCCCAAAATCAACATATACAACAGTGTTTTTATGTCACAAACCTCCAAGGTATTTTGACGCTTCACTTAATAGTCTCAAGATTTATATCTGTTGGTTATTTCATTTAAGTTTTAATGAAATGCCTCTGCTACCACTTGTTTTGTCTATTTATTTTTGGAGAAGCACTACTCGAACGCCTGGCAAGAGAGCTATTTTCATTCTTCTGCAAGATTTATTTCAAGTAAGTTTTCTGATGAATCTCAGCATGAATAATATTCCCATCGAAAATAGGGATGCCCTATACTATATTTTGTTTTTAACTCATTCTTAGAAAGATGCTTTAAAGGCATGGAAGTTCAGATGCATTTCAGACAAGTGTTCCAAGCTTAACCGCTCACAGTTACCTTGCTAAAAATTAAAATGCTTTTACTATTACCTAGGAACCTTCCAACCTGCAAGTTAACTGTCTACAAAAAGTGTTCAAGTAACAAATCCAGAACAAACATGCTTTATACACTACAACTTGCACTTTTTTCCTGCAAAGAACCCTCAGCATCACAAGCAATTATCTCCACTGGGGTTTACATGTTTTCTAGACTTATCTCCTACCTTGTTCTCCTCAAGCAAGGAACTAAAGAAACCACACAAACATTCCCATTAAATGAGCAGGAATTGATATATATCTATTTATTTTGCTGCCATTTCTTTTCTGGCGGTAGAGAAATTCATTTTCAGGACTGCAAACACATCAATTTTACCTCTCAGGGTTGTTTTTCTTCTTCCTCCTATTCAGTCATGAGCACTAAGACATTTCATAAGCACAGTAAAGCAAGATTCAGCACGTTCTGATGTTCTGCCGTGCATTTTCAGGCCTTTGTTTACAGTGCCATTAATACCTATACCTTGAAAACCGAATCTAAGCAAACAGCATTGCAGAAAAACACTTGTGTTAACTCTGTAAAGACAAAACAATAATGAGGTACACCACCACTTACCTTTCGTTTCAGAACACTGAGTTTTTCAACTACTCCATCCAGGAGACTAACAACCGAGTCCACGGCAGGACAACTGCTCAGCGTCTTCTCCAGCTCTGCCACAACCATCGTAACGTGACTTGTCTCTCGATCAATGTTTTTCTGTGCGGCTCGAAACCGTTTGTTCAGCGTTTCATATGGCACCTGAAGGAGCAAAACCACATCATTAGAATTTCTGTACTAAAGGAAAGGTCTTCTAGAGTTTAGAGAAGCGGATGATTTTATTTGATGCATTTAGAAAAACACCTAGGTTCCAGGACACTGGAGGTCACGAGCTGAACTTGAGTTCCCATATCAAAGCCCTTATTTAAGCTCTCTCAGCAAGGAGACTTCAAAGATTCAAAGGCACTTCAAAGATTATGAAGAACAGTGACAGGAAATAAAAGCTTGTAGATTCTTTTCTGATACCAATTTCACCTATCCTGGCTTGACTTTAGCAAGCACTGATAAAAACAGATCAGCAAGAACAGAAAGCAAAGGCAAACGTGTATTTAAAGGAAAGCTACAACTAAACTACAAGAGATCACCCTTCAAAACATGATTTTAAGTGCAACTTTCTTTCCTGCAGGAGTTGAGAAAACAAATTATGTATAAAGGAAAGCATGTGTTATGCATGCTGGCTTCTGACAAAGTTATACATAGTATACCAATAGTAACTCGGGAAATTTAATAGGTATCCTACTTGCTTCTTTCCACAAAGTACTACTTTTATTATTAGCTCTTGTATTACTGTAACCGTAAGAGGAATTTCAGGCAAGTTTCCTCTCGGTGAAAAAGCCCACACTGTATGATGAAGTTTGATAAATCCCCTTAAAACTCCATCCTTGGCTTAGAGACAAACTGCTCTTGGAGGTCCCCCGTCCTTTATTTGTCCTATGCCTTTACAAAGCAGCCATGCTGAAGCGGCTACTGATGGCCATTACAGACACGTATGGGAGTAGCCTACAGCCTGGTCAAATTTTAGGCTATTAAAGATTTGGACAAAGCTTACAAAGTTAAGCTGCTCCCAGCACGTTGCTTCCACGACAGCACCAGGACTGGAGACACGAAGCTCTGTTACTTCAGAGCTCCAACGGCAACAGGAGTTTCAGAACTAAACATTCCAGCGCCCCATGCATAATTCATCTCTATCTTATCTTGAAAAAAAAAAAAAAAAAGCCCAGGAGAAGTTCTTTCAGGTAGTTACTATAGCCTTGATTGCTTTTCCATTGATCAAAGGCGTAATTTAGCGAAGAACCAGATTAGATAGCGAGGGGAAAGCAGGAAATGCAAATCAGCGTTGTGGTTGGTACATACCGTGTATATGTTTGATTACAAATCTTTCAAGTTTATCCTTGCTAATCACTTGTATCAACTTCGCCTCCATTTTCTTCCTTCTAACTAGCTGCATGCAAGAAGTGTCCCCAGGGTCCACTCTCTTTCCAGGCTCTATTAGAGAGGATCCTACATAACCGTCGCAATTCACCATTAGAAACGTGCCGATAAAGGCTTTAGGTTCAGCATGATGAAGATGAGCCACGACACTTGCTTGCTAACACTCCACCTGTCCTACAACGGGTTGTTCTGATTTGCAGAAGTACTAACAACATCCTGGTGAGATATGAAAGGGCTCCTCTTTCCCTAAGAAGACAGAAGTGATCTATTTACTGGTTTTTGCCATCTCACACTAAGACCTGAACAAAAGACAGAACAAACCCTTACCACAGGAAGCATCACGATAAAACAGTAATTTGCCTTGTATAAGCTCCTCTGAAACCCCAGCACCACAATCCATCCCCTCCCCAAACCGAAGCCACAAAATAAAACATCATGATGGGCTTGTTAATGCCTGCTCGCCTATATAACCACCTTTTATTCCACCTTTAGCCCTTGCTTTCCTTCTCCCTTTCCACACACACACAGATGTTAGAAGTTTCAGAGCTCCTCTACAGACAGCAGGTGGGGCATAGGGGCACATTATTTTGAATATATTTCATGTTTTGGAGAATGAAATCTTGTTTTAAACTCCACAACTTGATGCCAGACAGGCAACTTGGCCTTTTTTTTTTATTTTTTTGCTTGTTCTTACTATTCAATGAAAAATACATTTTCTTCAGTTACCTATATTTACTGGGCTTAATTTCTGCAAGTACTTTGCTAATCAGCTTTCTGCATCACTCCGAAAAGGTGCTTCAGTCAGCAACCACAGAAGTTACTACTGACTTGAGGCACCTTTCCTTGACTACCAAAGAGGTTTTGTTAAATTCTCAACAAGCAATTGAACTGGACACAGACCTAGCCAGTTTGAAAGTCTTACCCTTAATCTCCCTTTTCCTTAGTTTCTTTATCGACGCGCAAGCACAGTAACACTTCCCGTTTCCCATGCCCTGTCTCCATTGCATGTAAGTTTCTGGCACAGTCCCTGGTCCTATGACATTTAAAACAACTGGACTTTCAATTTCAGCTGGCATCCTCATACACCGTTCATATTGTGTTGTGGTACAAAAGGTTTTTGCATCTTGTTTTAGCCACTTCCCCTCTAACCAAGATTTTTTAATATCTTACGTGGAAGAAACTAGGAGTTGGTGTTTTATTATATCCTCTACAAGTAAAATCAAATATATTGCCAAATAACTTAATGTAACATATCAAGGGGAATGACTTTAAGAGTAAAAGGGAATTTGCACAACTGATAAACTAGTAGTAAATGCTCTTTACCAAAGTCTTTCATAGCTTGCTTGGGCAGTTGTTTCTTACTATAGAGCTT
Source organism: Anser cygnoides (assembly GCF_040182565.1). Lineage (NCBI taxonomy): Eukaryota > Metazoa > Chordata > Aves > Anseriformes > Anatidae > Anser > Anser cygnoides. The sequence goes on along the minus strand of NC_089876.1, from coordinate 7,313,391 downwards.
GCAGTTTTTAGGCAGTATTTGGAAACTGCGGACTTTACGGACCTGGATTCTAAAAATGCCAAAATGTAGAAGTTGCAGCCGCTCAGCTCCTTACAGAGGACTTGTCTAGGCTCTGCATCCTGACCCATCGGTTCTGTTTCCTGATCAGCTCCTGCAGCCTGGTAGGGATCCCTCCACCCAGCACCAGTGTGCTCTACCACGGGATTCTTCAAAACGTTACAGGCTCTGTAACAATAACTGCACTTTTTATTCAAATAATCGAAGTAAGCAGAAGGAAAAAGTAATGAGATGTTCTTGGAAAAATGTAATTCTGAGAAGATTATTCTTTATTATGGTTTATGTTTATTTTCACACTCAGTTATAAAAAAAAAGTGGACACCAAACTTTCTGGAACATGACAACTGCAAATTTTGCTTATCAGTTGCCACAAGCCTGGTAGAGACTTTACATTTTCACTGCAAGTACCACGCTCTTACCAAGCCTGGATTAAACAGCTATCCTCTCACCAAGAAGACCAGTTTACAGAACTCAGCTTACTTTAAAGAAAAATTAAAAAAAGAAAAACTCTACTGAACTTTAAGCACATTGAAATAAAGCTGCAAGAACTGACCAGAAAGTATTTTGGAGAAGCTCAGTGCCAGTTTGTCCTAGTCATTAAAGCTTGAAAAAACCACACCGCAGCTGCCTAGCACCACGAGTGCACAGGAGGATATGAGGGACAGATGCAAAGTATTAGCAGGCAGCACATCTGAACTCAGTGTCACTAAATCAATTCTGTGTCTTTTCTTCAACTTCCACAGCTGCAAACGCACCAACTGAAGCATGCACTGAACCGGGTACAACTTCAGGCAGATTGCTCTGAAGATTTAAGTCAGAACAGCCCACACAAGGGTAAAAATACAGCAGGGAAAGTTTTTTCCAAGATCAGAATTTTTCTACTCAAGTTTTAAGGACAGTCCGCTTGGCTGGAGACTTCCACAAGTGGCGTGCATGACTGTTTCTAGGTGCTAACTACTAACAGGGAGATAGCCACAGCTGAATAATCTGATCCAAGTGTTGTCTTCATTTCTTCACTGCAGTTTTACTAAGCCAGAAGACTTTGGTGGAGCATGTTCTGGGACAGCACAACCACCTCTCAATCGAGATAAGAATTAGATGATCCTTCTGGGTCTACAAGCAGCCTTGAGACTCATACCTGGGTTGTTGAGTTGAGTGGAAGGAAGGGAAAACAGCAGAGCTAAGAATGACAGTAGCAGTTTTTAAGCTTAGACTTAGGAACTCAGCTGTGACGTTAACTGCCTGGCCTTCAGCCCAAACGTGGTCCCCTTCCAGCCCGCGAATGCTAATCAGACTGACTGAGTTATCTACAGAATACATTTCCATCAAAATACATCCTGCAGTAAGCCATTCGTTTACTAAATGAGACTATTTCCTTGACTTTTTCTAAATACATACTAAAACTGGAAAGAAACAGTAAGTATTAAATCCTTGCATATATTCTATACTGATGGTTAGCAAACAGTATAAGTTTCCCAAGTAGTTATTATCAGACTATAAAAAGAATCAGTACAGAAATATAAAGTTGAAACAGGCAATTCTCTACATAGCATCACACAATGCATATCCACCTTAGATTTTGCATTAATTGTGCAACATTTTAATGAGATTTTCCACTTTTCTCACAATTTTCTATGTACATCTACACACACACCTCCAGTACCCCACTCATAAATTGAAAATATAGAAATGGGCTGCCCATAAATATTCTTACCTCACCCCAAACTTCTCTATAGGGTCAGGGAAAATTGGCTTCAAAAACCATGCCACGAGGAGGTACCATCTTTAGCCATTAACGCTACAGAAAGGGAGAGTAAAATGGAAATCCCCCTCCCCAAGTTCCTTAATTATATCGATCGAGAAAACTCCAGTGCCTCAAAGACATGGAACACCGGTGGGAGTCAGAGCACCAGACTGGACTTCTGCTGCTTTTAGCACCTTGACTTCCACTAAGGACATCTTGAGACCACTGTGATGTTTTAGCCCTAATACAAACCGTCACCTTCCATGACCTACACAGTCATTCTTCGTTCCTTAAGCACTGGGGTTTCCCAACGTGCTTTCTCCCAAGCACAGAACCCTTCAACCAGGTGTGAGAAAGAGCAAGATGAATCGTGGCCAGACCTTTGCCGAGGTGTTAACTCATCCTGCCACAACAGACAAAGCCTGCTGAGTCACAGCTGGAAATCCAGCACTCATCGCCAGCACGGCCAACACATACACCCATTTTATTCAACCAGAGCTCTAACTAATAAGCAGTTAAAATGACAAAAGCTTTATAGACCCATCAGCAGCATAAGGAAGATGAAGTCTACAGAACTGGATGTGTGACCTAGCAACAAAGGACAACAGAAAACCTCAGCACTAAATGCCTTCTTTGTCTTGACTTGTAAGGGCTTTTCCCAAGCTTTCCAGCTCCTGCACCAAGCAGCTGAGTCTGGGGAAGAGGTACTATTCCCAGCAGTCTTAAAGACAGCAGGAGATGACACTGCAAAGCTGCTGTCATCTCTGAAAGGTCACGATGAACACATAGAGTCCTCAATAACCAGAAGGGGCAAGCTTATTGCCTCACTTCCAGAAGAGAAGCTGGAAGATGAGGAAGACCAGCTTGTAGTTTCCTACATCTCAGTTCTTGGGAAACTTATGAAAAAAAGATTCCAATGGAAGCCATTTCCAAGCTCACAAATGTGACTAGGAACAGCCAGCCTGGATTTGCCACAAGGAAATCATGCTTGGCACTGTCTGCTTTCAGTGATGAAACCACTACTTTTGAATGAAAGACAGCCCTGGTGGTCTTCATGCCAAATTTAGTAAAGTTTTTGATGTGGTCTTCCCACAGTACCCTCATAGCCAGACTGGGGAGATGCAAACCAACTGGGTGGAATACCCATGGTTTAGGCACCGACTGGGCAGCCAGGCTCCAAAGAACAATGGTCAGAGATTCAAAATCCACCTGACGAGTAGCCAAGACTGCCTGACTCCCAAGGAGTGTGATCAGCTCTCATATAAATGCCTTCATCAGTGCTCTGCAGAATGGGGCTTGGTCAGCAAGCTCAGAGGACAACAAACTCAAAGTGCTTGATAACGCTGGATGGTAGAGCTGCCATCCAGAATAAGCCTGACAAGCTGGAGAAATGCACCAAGGACTTCATGAAATTCAGTCAAGGCAGAAACCAGAGCCCTGCACCTGACACAACGCAACTCTAGACACTACCTCTGCAGAAATAGATGGAGAGGTCCTGATGGACCCCAGGTTGGACAGGAGTGAGCAACAGGCTCTTGGCAAAGAACACTAACCACATACTGGGCTGCATTAGCAAGGCTGGAGGCAGTAGCTTGAGAAAAGCGATTATTCCCTATGCTCAGCACTCAGGCAGACTCACTGGGAACATTATGTCTGGTTTTCAGGCCCTTCACACAGAGGAGACGAGCCTGGAAGAAGGCCACCAAAATGGTGGACACAACATCCAAAGAGGCTGAGAGGGGCAGCCGTGTTTCACCTGCAGAAGAAAAGGCCACAGGGAGCTAGGAGAGGCCCAACCTGATAGCAGCCCTCTGCTACCTAAAGGTGAAGGGCACAGATAAGGGCTGGCCAGACTTTTCTCGGAGTTACAGAGCAAGGAGGAAGGAGCCGTAGCTGACAACTGGCACATAAAGATACGAGCGGCTGTAACAGGTAAGACCAGAAGTCCCCCTGCCACTATCCTTTCCCCTGACAGCATCCAGAAAGGGCATGGCACTTGAAGAGGCAAGAACATGAAGTCACTAATCCCAAATAGTTTCTTAGGACTACCTGAGCAGAAGGTAGAGGTTTTATAGCGAGAACATTTCTCATCCACAAGCCCTGCTGGTTGTTGTTGACCTGCGGAACTTGAGCAATCCAGCGTCCTGTGGTGAGGTGTTTCACAGCCTCTTGCATTGTGTGAAGAAACACTTCTGGGTTTTGACTGGTCATCTGCTAGCCTCATTTGAAACCCTTTTATTCTTGTTTTGGAAGAAAAAAGGAGCATTCACTGTCTCCTCACCTCACATATTGTCGTTTGAGATTGAAGAGGCCCTTCATTCTTTGAATACAGCCATTCCGTATCTCTAATCACTTGTCCTTCTGTGGATGTTTTCCAGTCCTTTTTCAAGATGAGACAAGGGTGAAAACCGGGCTAACTCATACTACTCTGGAGAAGATGAAACTCTGGATTTTTACTGCTGTGTAATGAGGGTCTCCATTCTTCCCTTCCCCAACACGTGTCTTAACTTTATCAATATTACCCTGAGTATTCCCAGAAAGCATTCACTATAACCCCAAGATCTCCCTAAGGGATAACAATCACTTCACAGTCAGGTATTTCACACATAAGATCAGGACTCTTTCCTTCCACAAACACGAACAAATGTATTGCACTACACTTACCTACACTGAATTTCATCTACGATTTTAATACCCCTTAAATCTCTCGTTGTTCTTCTACAGTGCTTCACACTTGAGTTATGTCTGTAATACATTAATTACTTTAGTATCATCAAGGAAACAGGATCGCCTCAGTGCTCATTCTCTCCTCCAAGCTGGTCAAAAAGCTGAGTATCAGTAGTACTGGCAGAGACCCTGGCAGACCACTCATGTTAACCTTCTGCCATATAGCAGCTGGCTAGGAAACCTTGAATTTTAGCTCCCGTCTTTCCCTCAGTTACCTACCCACGTAAGAACTTCCCTCTTCTTTCCTTCAAGAGTTCCTGGTAAGGGATAATTTCAAAAAGCAATCAGTAATACTCACATATTAACAACGTGTCACTGCCTCCCCCCCTTTAAAAAAAATAAATCACTGAAGTCCAGCGTCTCCGGATGACCTGACTCTCCTTTTGAAGCCCTATTAAATAATGTACTTCATTACATATTTGATTAGGCAGGATAGTGTATGTGCATCAATAAACCATTGGTTGTAAAGGGAAATCAATTACATGTACTGAGCACCTCACCAGAATTTTACTTAAGGAAGAAGAAGCACTGAAACAAATGCTTCTACTTCTTCCTGCATAGCTATCCTAAAAAAAAAAAAAATCCTCAGACTACTTCAGGAAAAAGTGTATTGACCAGCCTTTATCACAATTTCCAGAAAAAAATCCGGAAGAAAATATACCAGAATTTCCAGAAAACTATGGACACATGAAGGAAGGATTCTCCCCAGGGGAAATAAGCTTATTTACAGAAACTGTTACGTCCTGCATTTCTGTTCCTTTAGGATGTAGGATGCTGAACCAGAGCATAATGTTACTGCATGAAATGTCAAATACCAGCCTGATGTTGCCCACAAGTTTTCCCAGCTGGCCTACATTAATACTGAAAGATTAAATTGCACACATTTCTTTCACAGCTGATGTTTTGTGAAAAACCTAAGTTAGAGCAAAAGCAAGCTTTTATCCATCTACAAGTCTTGAGCCTTACACCAGCCCTTTGGCACGCTACTTCTCAAACTGATCTGGCCCCACCCCACAATACAGACCAGATCCCTTCACTTATGCACATTCAAGCCTGAAGAGTTCCAAATAAAAGCAGAAAGCCCAACCAATCTCTATCTGACCAGAACATTAAAAAACACCTCTACTCCACAGCGATTGCATATAGGAAACTACTTCAATCAGAGCAGAAAAACCACTCTGTATAGGTACCATTCAGCTATTGGAGATTACAGAGCAAGAGCGATACTTCAAAAAAAAAGTCATCACAATGGAGGAAGAATTATGTGATGGTACTTCCAAATGACAGCAGGACCCATTAATCATTTCCCAGCCTCTGGCCAACTGGAGTTCTCAAAGACTTATTTTCTAAAAGCCATTTTTCACCAAAAAAAAAGAGCATAGACAAACATAATTTACATAGGTCTAAAGTTTTGTAAAAGAACATCCAATTTTCCCCTGGATTTGGTGGAAAAAAGTTAATCAGGTGCAACTCGACCACAGTACCCACTCACAGGCAGGGGCCTGATAACGATAAATCCTGACTTCGTGGATGTCTGTATGAATCATCCTTCCTTACCATTACAGTCTCAGAGCTGAATGTAGATATACTTCTTGCCGTGAAGCGTCCAGCTGTTTGAAGACATAAATATCTATATTGTCTATCCTTTCAAGTGAACCCAGTCTTGGGCACAAGGGAATTCAAAATGGATTTTTAATTCTTATCAGGTACATGAAGTCAGTTAATTAGTGGGAAGGGGAGAAAAAAATTAAGAAAAATAAAATAAGAGTCCTACCAGATTAGGTGGGGGAAACCATTACAGAACTATGCTCTGCTTTCAAGGGAGAGGAAAAATGATGTGCTTCCTCTCACTTGTCTTAGCTTATGAGACCTGCAAAGCACCAGAGAGTTGTACGAATCTACACATTTCCAAGTTAATTCAATAGAAGCCTTTCTGAGATATAAAAAAGCTTTTTCCAATACTATATACTGTACCCTTACATGACATTAAGCCTAGCCATAGATAGGTAGGGAAAAGAAAGGAAGAGTGATGAAGCTCTCAAACCACAAAAACAAACAAACCAACCACAGAAGCAAAGAGAACTTAGTCCTACTTTATGCAAGGGGAAGAGGAAGTATGAGAATGTAGAAAAAAACATCTCCTAAACAGTTTGAAAATAGACAGCATTGTAAGAAAAGGTAAACTGAGCAAGAAAACACCTTTGAGCGCTAAGCTGCATCTTTAAGACACAATTAGGTCACCATGCTTACCTTCAACAAAACAGAAAAAGTCCAGGACAACTATTACAAATGATGCCAGGTGAAAAATGACAGTACGATAAACTGTTGCAATTTACCCCTCAAGCCAATAACAAATCAGTATTTCTATGCAGAATTACTGAAATCCTGAACGTTTGTTTATATTTCTTCCTCTAACTCTTGGATTATTTTAGAGCTGAGATGGCATCACTATTTCTCACTGAACTCATCCAAAATGTAAATTACATCATCACTTATTCACAGAATGAATTCTTCTGATTCATAGCTCTTATCAGTCCCTTGTAGTAATATTTTTTCCTTGTTCTAGGCAAAATTGGAAAAGGAAAATAAAATTAAAAGAAAGGAGAAGTAGCGTATAACCGAAAGGAGAGGCTTAGAATAATAGATTTAGGTTTAATTAGATACAAGCATGAATATGAATCCTTGAAGAGACAGATCAAAACAGAAATAATAATTGCATAAGCCTAAATGCAGTTGTAGATCATTTGGATTTTTTAAAAAAGTATTAATTTTTTAAACAGTTTAAGTTTCCAAAAACTTAGCCAAGTGTTTTACAAAGCCACCATGTGGGTATACAAAAGTGGCTCACATCTTCACGTGAGCAGGCTGACGGCCATTTCAGAGTCCTGCCTAGAGCCACGCTAATGGCATCACAGACTGGTCTCTCTCATGACATCTGTTGACAGCTGCCACCTTGGCCTCACACCTTCTTTAGATCCTTTATTCGCCAAACATTTCTTCGTTTCAATCACAGTACCACCTCTTTAAATGAAAGCACTTGTCACTGTCCTCCTGTGTGTATGCACCACCATGCTACTGGCTGGAGCCTTGAGGCTAAGGATCCTATTTCTGCTCCGATTGCTCCCAAAACACCTGGTTCCAGCTCAAGTGACAGCACTGCACCTAACCCATAATTAAGGATTATTGGTTCAGTAGATCTGTATCAGGAAATAGGAATGACCAAAGTTCTTCTCCCTAGATTATCTGTATTACCTTAGTTCTCGTTGCAGCTTACAACCCAAGGCAATCCATAGAAGGCTCGAAACCAAAACCGAAGTAAATCAAGAGCAGACTATGAATCGGTTAAATTACTGGGCACCATAATAAAGATAACCTGACAATCTAACCCTGCTTTATTTAAATGAGCAATAACGTAAATCAGATTGGATTAGGTAAGCATCAATACACCATATTTCACATTCTGTGTCAGCGTATACAGCCTGAAGATGTGCTACCTGGAAGTAAACTATGGGAGGCCAAGCACATCGTGATGGTGGCTTCTTAAGTTCACAAAGACTGATAGCACTGGGTGGTCCGTAAGATCCCATAAGAGCTCCACTCCTACCGCTGTACATTTTCTTCTTGCTACGATAGCTTCAAACATTTGCTAGCTCATCTTTACTACTGTTTTCCAGCTTCTGAAAGCATTCACTGCTCAAAGACCCACGGATTTCACAGATATTCTTGCTTTACATCAACATTTGAAGACCCCAACATGTTAGCTACCATACAAACATCATTTCTGCATCTAAAACTTACACAAACAAAACTCGTAAGATCACAGGGCACTGTCCTGTGAAAACACTACAAATCAAGTATGCGGCAACTGTGAACTGCAGCATCAGATTAGAATTCACATTGACGATACTAACAGGAGGTCTTCTGCAAAATGTTTGCGAGGATTTTCCTTGAAGTATTATCAGTACACTATTGTGCCTCCAGGAAAAAAAAATCAAGCAACACGCCTAGCTCATGGCCTAGACTGCTACTTACTGCCTTTTACTGTTTTCTTCCTTCATTAATCACTTGCAAATGTAGTTTATACGCTGAGGGCAGGGGTGGAAAAGAGACCAATTCCCACAGGAGCCAACTCCTACTTCAGCTGCCTTCCGATGTTAAACTTCCCCCGAAGTCCCAGAGTTTCAGATTTCCCATTGACCAGAGGCACGTGGAGCCCAGTGCAGGAGAACAGCACGCAGAAGATGTCACGCTTGTTTGCTGGCATGCTCCTGGTGTGTTGAAACAGGAAGTGCATTATTCAGCAACATACTAATGCTTGGTATGGCCATTTAATGCACGCTACGTGAGTCAGAGCACCCAGCCTGAAGACTGATTCCGTGCGAGATACGAGCGTTCATGCTGAGTTAGTACAGAGGTGACTTACTGCTACAGCCAGCTTCAGCCTCCCACCTGAGAAGTGTTCACTTTTTTATGCACCACTATATTGAAAGGGCACTGGGTGTTGGAGTTGTATTACTTCTGTCCTCTTGTTCCACCTATATCACTCACTGAACAACTTCTGCTGTTGTATGTTCAAAGCTTCGATATTACGAGCCGTTGAATACTTCTGTCAAAGTACAAAGCCACGTTTAAAAACAACAAATTCCAGTCAAGCTTATGAAGGCAGGAAAAAACGTAGCGCGATTATGCAAAAATGAATCTTGCACCTTCTCTGCTCCAGCAGGAAAAGAGGCTGACCTGACAGCTTGCCAATCTTCACTACTGACCTAGATGATGGTTCAGAACACACCTTCAAAATACCAAACTTGAAGAAGTTAATAGGTTAGATGGTCATGCTGCCATTCAGAGGGACCTCAACAGGCTGGAGAAGTGAGCAAACAAGAACATCGTGAGTTTGAGGGAAATGCCAAATCCTGCACTTTGGGAAGGAGCAACCACACGTTGGTTAAACACGTTGGAAAGCAGCTTGGCAGAACAGAACCTGGGGATCCTGGTGGACAAGCTGACCACGAGACAGCAGCACACCCCTGCAGCAAGAGCAGCCAGGTTGTGTTAGGAAGACCGTGGCCAGCAGGCCGTTGAGGAAGGTAAGCCTTCCCCTCTGCTCAGCACAAGTGCAACTCCTCCCGAGTGCTGTGCCCGGTTCTGGGCCTCCAGTACGGACATGGACACGCTGCAGGGAGTGCAGCAACAGGCCACCGAGATCGCTCTGAAGTTGGAGATTCTGGCATACAAAGAGAGGATGAGAACTGGGATTGTTTAGCCTTGAGAAGAAAAGGCTCAGAGGGGAATCTTATCTGTATGTATAAATACCTGATGGGGAAAGAAGGCAGAGCCTCACTACTCTCAGTAGTGGCCAGTGAAGGGACAACAGGTAAAGGGCACAAACTGAAAGACAGAAAAATTCCACGTGAACAAAGGTTTTTGTTCCAACGTTTGACCCTGTTATGGATTAAAAACAGGTTTGCCCAGAGAAGCTGCAGCCTGCACCTTGGAGATCTTCAAGGCCACACCAGACACGCTCCCAAGCGACCCGTTCCAGCTGAGGCTGCCACATGCAGAGGATGCTGGAGTCACCTCTCCAAAGACCCTTTCCAACCACAGTTACTCTGCGAGTCTGTGAACTCAGGACAGAAACAGCGTGTGCTTCGTAATCCTGTTCTGCTATCTGTCCCCCTAGTTTGCGATCAGGTAAACACAGTATTTCCATGAGAAATTCACATCTTATTAAGTCTGCTGCCAGAATTCCCCTGCCACAGCTGCCAACAAAAGAACCCAATCAGCTGCGCTGAGATGAAGCTCAAGTATTCTGCGCTTCTACAGCTCTCATTTTGATCTGTCTTTTTCTTGAAGCAGTTACAGCACAGCTAACCCTAACCTGCTGCCAACGAACTGCCCAGATAAAAAAAAAAATTGACACGCGATCATCCCTTTCTTTCAGGTCTTCCATCGTGCAGTTTTGGGGTCTTATTGCACTCCATTTGCTGGTTCGGTTTAACAATTATTCACACTTCTAAGGATACGGACGCATTATCTGGTTTCCTGTCATCACTTGTTTATTAGCGTTTCAGCAGAGAACTACGGTAACAGTGTTCGCATTCATTCCTTTTCTAAATTGCCAGCTTTCACGTTACATCCTCTCAGAGGAGGCCAGCACAGTTCTCTAGGAGCAGGCTCCCCCTCCCACCCCCCTCCCAATGCCACAGCACTTTGAAGGAAGAATAGCTGGCAACCTGCTTGTCCTTGACAAGGGAGGAGGGATGTGGGGGAAATATTCAAACATTATTTTGTACGCTTAAATAGCTTGCCTAGATTCATCTGAAGAAGTCCATTTACTTCTCCTGAGCCGAACCGCTGAAGAACAGCTGAAGCATTTCCACTTCTGCTGCAACCACAATCTAGCTATGGCAAAGGGATTTCCCTATGCAGTTTTAAGCACTCTTTCACATGAAAGGCACTCTGGAGAACGTACTGTAAATGCAGAGCTATTACACAACCATCATCTAGCGATGCTGGCATGAGGAAGCTAGAGGGAGGAAACAGGAAAGATATAAATACAAGTCTACAATCTTTCATATTTCACTTACATCAGGGAAAATCACCAGCGTTCAAAGCTCTAAGAAAAATATCTGAGCCACTGTGTTGGTGACCGTAATTAAAAAAAAAAAAAAGATACGTATTCATTTCACATAACTGGAAATAAAAATTCACAGAGGCTCGGTCCTACAGAAACTTTTAGGCACCTACCTCCTACTGAACAAAATGGAATTTGGGATCAACGTACTTCAGTAGACTTTAGCCTTTAACGCTCATTTCTCCCTGCTGCTTTTTCACCTCCACCACTAAAATGCTCTGATACATGACTCAGAGCTAACAACACTTAAGAGGACATATTCAAAGGATTTCAGCAGACACTGTTCTCGCAGGTTTTTTTAAAAACAATGAAAAATGCTACTAAAGATTACAGAAACAACCCAGAAGTTGAATGGGTGCTGGGAAGAATCAACAAACATCAGCTTTCCTAGGAAATAAAGGAGTTTCAGTGCAAGGGTGTCTCACCCTTCTACTATTTAGCCTCCCAACATTACGAACAACATTCCATTCTCTGATGTATATTTTTGTTAAGATTTTTTTTGGGGGGAAAGCATGCTTGGGGAAACGTAAGAATTAGTCCAAAATATTAGCCAGCTTTTAAATGGCTGGCACCTTGACAACTCATCTTAAGTCATAACCAAGAAAACAAGAACTCGCTGATCCTCACTGCCAGTAATTTTTCAGGAATGTAACAAGAAAAGCTGTGATAACAACTGGAATACATCTGAAACGCGGCCATAAAACGATCGTCTTAACTTTAAAGGCCTTCACATTGTTCTGGCCGTGGAAGGTGCTAGAGTGGTCTCTAAACGTAATTTAAATTTTAAGTCTGGCAGCATCAGCTTTAAGGAACGTCGCGATGACAGAAAGAAGCCTTCATATGTGAAAATGGGAATCGAGATTTTGTCGTTGTCCTGCTCCTTGGAACTAAGTAGAAAGCCAGGAGGGTGGAGAATGAGGACATGCACAGGAAGAACATGGCTAAAAAGCCTGCAAAACAAACACTGCAGAAAGCACACAGCACTTACTGTGTGAAAGTGCAGCATGAGCTCAGCATAACAAAGTTTAGTCTGCAAAGCACCTTCTATGCATGGGGAAAAAAAAAAATACAACACGTTGATACGCCAACCTGGGAGATGCTTAAATAAGCATTTTGCAGTACAGAGCCTTCTCCTAGCTCCCTCCCACAGTCGTAGCTATTAATTTGGTGGACCTCCAGACAGCAGACTTCAAACAAAGGTTTCCATTGATTCCTACGAGCATCTTCCTTCCAGTTCAACAGTTCTCGGAGGCGATGACCTTAGCGCTCGGCACCGAGTCCTTCACTCGCCTCACAATACCTAGGGAGAGCCGGGGAGCAGCCAGGGGGACCTACCGGCCCTCGGATGTTGCTCAGCACCTCGAGGAAGCCTCTGAGCTCTCGGATCCTCGCTCCCCGGGCTCAGCCGCCTCTCCAGGCCTGCAGCACGTCCGTCCCTTTTTGTCTTTCAGCTCATCCCCACCTTCGGGGAGCCGAGGAGCCAAGGATCCATCTTCCCCCCCCCCCAACCCCACAGCAGCACGCCCCCTCCCGCCGCCCTCCCTCCCCCCCCCCCCCCATCCCCAGCAGCCTCCCCAGCCCAACCGCACCCCCTTAGACCCCCCCCCCCCAAAAAAAAAACACCCCACAGCGCACAAATTTCCCCCCCACAGACCCCAACCGGCTCCCGAGGGGCTCCCGGCGCCCATTTTGTCCCCGCCGTCACTCGGGGGGACGGGGACGGGACACGGGGAGGGGGGCACGGAGGAGGATGGGGACAAGGCGGGGGACACCGAGGGACCTCCCCCGTCCCCTGGGAGCTCTCGGGGAGGGCTGAATATTCCGGGCACGTCCCTCAGCCCCGCCGCAGGGGGAGGGGACGGGGAAAAGCGGCGGTGGCAGCGAGCTGGAGGCCGAAGAAGGAGGCTGGAACCGAGGCTGGAGCCTCCCTGCCTCCCCCCCGGGGGCTCTGTGAGGAGATGTGGGGGGGGGAAGGCACCGCCGTTCGCCTGGAGCCTTCCTCTGCCTCCTCATCACCGCTCAGCCGGGCAGCTTCACCCCCCCGTGTTAACTAAGGGAAGCAGGAGGAAGAAAGGGGGGGGGGGGGAGGCCGGCCACCCACCTTGAGAGTGGGGTACTCCTGCACCTTCAAAGTCATTGAGAGCTGAGCAGCTGATTCCTGCACCGCCATCTTGGAGCAGGCACCAGCCGCCCCCCTCCTCCTCCTCCTCCCTCCCGCCTCCCCCCAGCGCGCGGGGCATGCCGGGTAACAGCGGCCGCCCGCCCCCCCTCCCGCGCGGGAGGGACGAACCAACGCCGCTCCCCCCCCCTCCTCCTCCTCCTCTTGCTGTACCTCCCCCCCACCGCCGCGGTGAGGTGGTACGCTCCGCTGGGAGGGGAGGGAGAGAGGAGGCGGGGTGGGGAGAGCCAATGGGGGCGGGTCTTTCGGACGCGCGTTGGCGCCGCCTTCCGGGATGAGAAAGCGCGGCTGGTTGGGTGGTGCCGTGGAAGAGGGCGGGGCTGCGCGGAAACGCGGACAAATCAAATGTCTGAGATGAGGGTTACGGCACTAGGATAGGCGGGATTTTGGGGGGTGACGGACAGCGAGCTGCCCAATCGCAATAAGCGATGCGCACTCCCCACCCAATCAGAATAAGCCGTGGAGCGGAGAGGGCGGGGCCTAAAAGTAAATTTTCCTGGTGACTTGAAACGGCCGTTTGAACACCCCCATGAGGTGTCCGGGAAGGGGAGGGGCGGGGCGAAGCGGGGCGGAGCCCTTGACGGACGGTCCACCTGACCAATGAAGTGGCGTCGTCCCTCCGACGGGCAGGCGTCTGAGCGAATGGGGCGGCGCGGTTGAGGGGAGAGGGCGGGGCGGCGGGCGGTGGCGTGTATATGGGAGGGGATGGAGGGAGGGGGCCGCCCCTGAGTCCCGCGGGGAGGAGGGAGCGGGTGAGAGGCGGTGAGGCGGCGGGAGGAGGAGGTTTAAATAGCGTGAGTCCCCTTCCCCTCGGCTCCTTCTCCCCGGAGGGCTTCTCCCCTTCCCCGAGCTGCCCCAGACCCCACACACCCCCCCCAAGCGTGCTGGCAGGCAAAAAGGGGCCCGATCCTGCGGGGCGTCCGGGGAGTAAAGCACCCCTGGAGTGCCGGGGGTTGGTGTAAAGGGGGAGTAAAGCACCCCTGGAGTGCCGGGGGTTGGTGTAAAGGGGGAGTAAAGCACCCCTGGAGTGCCCGTGGTTGGTGTAAAGGGGGAGTAAAGCACCCCTGGAGTGCCGGGGGTTGGTGTAAAGGGGGAGTAAAGCACCCCTGGAGTGCCCGTGGTTGGTGTAAAGGGGGAGTAAAGCACCCCTGGAGTGCCCGTGGTTGGTGTAAAGGGGGAGTAAAGCACCCCTGGAGTGCTCGTGGTTGGTGTAAAGGGGGAGTAAAGCACCCCTGGAGTGCCGGGGGTTGGTGTAAAGGGGGAGTAAAGCACCCCTGGAGTGCCCGTGGTTGGTGTAAAGGGGGAGTAAAGCACCCCTGGAGTGCTGGGGGTTGGTGTAAAGGCTGCTCGCGTGGTGTTGTAGGGGAAAAGCGTCGCGGTGTGCCCTCCTCGGCGTCCCACGGGGGGCTGCTCATACGAGGAAAAACAATAATAAAAAAAAAAAGTGTGAAGTTGCTGGTGGCAAACTGCATGGGAAGCACCAGGCACTCTCTTGGTTCTTGAATGCGGTGGTGAAATTTGGGGTTCTTGAAGCAGGCTCTTTGCTGCGCCCGGCGGAGATGTTTCAAGTCGTGTGCTTTTGGGGTTTGGGGCCCTAAAGAGCCCCAAAGCTGCATGCAGGTGCAGTCACCGTGGTTCTGCCGTCTTTCCTGAGTTTCTGGTGATGCAATTTCCAGGCTGCGGGAAGCTAGAAAAATGAGCACAAGTGTATCTAGGAAGATAAAGCACGTTTAACTTTTATGGTTTGAAAAAGTAAGTTTTTTAGCAAAGGTGCGGCTCTTTTTGGGTATTTGGTAACATTGCCTGTTACCATAGGCCTGATAGCACTGCACGCATCTATCCCCCACAAAGGGCTGGTGGTAAATAAAAGAAAATGTATGCGGTCATAGAGCTGGGTGTTAGATCTCTTCAGTTTTTGCCTGCAAACTATTTGTGTTTACTCTCAGCTGGCCTTCAGGCTCACACTGCCCATAATCAGCAAGCTTATGCCTAAACATAATTTGCCAAGCCCGCACCAGGTGCGAAGTCTTGGTTGAAAAGGTGTACTAGTAAAAACGTTTGCTTTAGTTACACCTGGGATTAACATTCATGTCTAGGCACGATCTGGGGGCCGGATTCTGCAGGAGGATTTGTGTAAGGAGGATTTTGCCTCCACGAAGGCTCTGTGCAGGGAATGGTTCACCTGGGCTCATCGAGGGCAGGACGGGAAAGCTCCGTTGTTATTGTATTTACAGACTTAATTATGGAGCACTGTGCATTCTTCCTGTTGTTCCTGTCTGCTTTACATATTCTGTAGGCTAATATTTACAGGGGAATCTGCTGTCTAGTATTCCTTGTCATTGATGTTACTGAACAGCTTGAACTAGCATTGAACTCTTTTAGGGCTGTGTATGGCACGTGCAGGGACTGAAGGAGTGTGACTTGAGTGTGACTTCAGTGTAGTTCCCTGAGTTCTATATATGTTTGTCCAAAAACCTTATTTATACAGGTTTTTGAGAGTTAAAATGTCAGTGGTCCTTTTTGATAATACAGTAGCTACTGTGGCGTAACACAGGTATTCTGTGGATGTAGGTTATGTGCTCGGACTGTACCTGTCTTTACACCAGAAAATTATTGGTGATGGTTTGTCAGACGTTAGTAGCCAAAGGTAAAGGGCTTGCTTAATGGAACAGATGGCCAAGCAACCATCATGTCAGAGAAAACAGCATGTATGCAATGTATTCTTAGTTTAACACAAGAGGGAGCATGTCTAATCTTTAACCTTTAAATATTGCAACTTCAGAGAGGAAGCTTTAATTGTTGAGTGTCAGCTAATTTATGTTCTAGGCTCCGTGTGCAAATATTGATACAACCTATTCATATTTCTGGCATGTTTTCAACTTCAGGTTGTAGCTGCCGATTTGTAATAGAAATGCTGGCCTGGTAAACGTGGAGATGAAAACTACGCTGATGATCTTTTGAACTTGTTAAAATCTGTAGATTCCTGCTGAATTTAACAAAATATTTATGGTTATTGTTATTTAAGGGTATGATTATTCATATACGGAGGTTGTACTTTGTTCTTTCGTGTTAGGTTAAGCAGAAGACATTTATTTATTAACCTACCTTAAAAAGTTACAAAGCCCAGGTTTAATTTAATTAAATTTAGTTTAATTACCAATGCAACTTCACTTTTACAGTTCTTGTAAATTCTACTGGTCCACTCTTAAATAGGAAAGAGAAATTTGGATTTACTGAAGGCTCATGTAAGATAACATTATTTTTCCATTGTCCCCTAGTGGAGTAAACAGAATCAAAATCCACTTCCATTTTGTATTTATCGGCATTGTCCAGGTGAATCATGACTTATTAATGTTTGTCCTCGTTTAGTATTTTATTAATGTGTATTAGTGATTAGTTACAATTAAGCAGCATGTACATATTCCTCCAAACCTTCAGGAGAGCCTTACTTGTGTGAAGGTATCTTCAGTGTTTCCAGTTGTTTTTTTCCCACTTTGTTCCAGGTTAATGGTGAGAGATAGATGTCTACTGTTAAGCATTTTTTGCAAATTGTGTGGTTTTCAAAACTTTAATTACTCTGTATGGTATTTGATAGAGCAGAGTGGAAACCTGAGTGCTGTGAATACTCCTGTGGATCGAGGTTTATTACGCTTGCCTGTCTTTCCTTGTGGATGTCATAGCCTCTATAGCAGGGTGGCAGAAAGGAATGCGTGCCTCCATCACTTCTCATTGTAGCACATGAGTAGGAAGTTGTGTTGGGCTGGGCAGGAGCATGTGTTTGCTTGCCCCATGGGCAAGGAAGAGCTATCTTCCCCTGGGTGGATGGGTGGTGATGGGACTATCCATGTTATAATGTAGAAATAGATGCCTTCGCTGTATTCTTCTGGTGAGTTATGATACATATTGAAGACCTTGCTTTTCATGTCTGTTATTTTTTTTTCTTTTGAAGGTGGAAGACTTTGTTTTTTTGCGCATATACATATGCATATATGCCTATACTAATCTCAGATACCTTAGATATTTGGGAAGTGTTACAATTTTTAGAAGATGTATGAGGATTTGAGAAATGTTTGCCTCGAGTGTTTTGAGACAAACCCTACTGGGAAAATTGTTGCTTTACTGAGTTATTCACAGCAACAAAATGTTTTAAAGGGATTGCTCCATGTAAATAGATATCGCTTGATTTTATATAATAGATGCGAAACAGAACTGCAGAGTCAGAAATTCATAGAGAGCAGAGAAACTCCTTTCGATGAACAAGTGTTGATGCGCTGGGTTTCATCAGGATCAAGTGAGCTGCCTGTTGCCTTAGGTATTTCTCAGTCACAAGGGACAAAACTTGGGCTTTGCTTTCTTGCCCAGCAGACTTAGCCTGTTGAACACTTTTTACATTAAACGCACATCTTTACTTTAAAAGAAATTAATGATATGGCTGTAGAGTTCTTGTTTTGGTATTGTACCTGTTGAGCTTATAACTGAGAAATGTGTATTGGTTGTGTAAACAGGCAGGAGAAAGCGGTTTTATTTCTGTACCTGACAGGAGATTTTACGCCCCTTTGGTGTAAAACCTCAGCAGACCCCCAAAAAACCCATGGCCAGCAGACCCCCAAAAATCCCATGGCCAGCAGACCCCACTCCAGCTGTACCAGTGGGTGATGACTGGGAGAGGTGGTGCTGCTGTGGCACTGCTTGAACACCAACATCAAGCCCTAACTGAGGGCAACTGCGTGTAGTTTTCTTGAGTCAGAACGATTATAAGGACACTTCTGAGAGCTACCTGGCTATGGGCTCAGCAGTGGGGTCCCAGGACGGGACCTCATTGCCCTCATGGGCCAGGGCCGGGTGCTCAGCACAGGCCCTGGCCTGGGCCGAGTCAGCGGCGTGAGCAGGCCCTGGGCCGCCCCGGGCCGCGCGGTGCCTGCCGCTCTGTGGTATCACTCAAACCAGCCTCATTGTTAGTTTGCTTCCACAAATTAATAAAAAAAAAAAAGCGTGTGTGTGGGGGGGAGTCAAAATACACAGTACAAATCAATTTCTCAAGAAATTTTATTTTAAGTAGGGCTCTGTTTACATTACACCCCCCTACCCCCCCGAACCATGTGGGACATGCTGTGCTGCCAGAGCACAGCAGCTTTCGGAGTGGTCTAAATGGGAGGTTTAAAATGAAATCCAGAGGGGAGGGGGGGCACCTGTGAGCCTTTTTTTGTTGTTGTTTTAAGCCAGGAGGGATTTCTTTTCGCTTTGACTTGCAGCCTGCTGAAAAATGGGGGGGCTTAGAAAGAAAGCGCTGACCCAGCCCCAACTCCAGAGCGGTGCCCTCGGTGCTGCCGCAGCAACTGCCCGGGCAGCGCTGCCTGCTCCCCTGGCCTTGTGCTTCGCCTTCCTTCAACTGGGTGCATTTTTAACTTTGTGAAAGTTTGCTATTATTTAAAGCCCGGAGCGGGTGGGCAGCGCCGAGGAGCGGGGCTGGAGGAGCATGGACTTGTTCATCTCAGCCTGATCTTGTCAGTAGCAGCAGAGCAGAGAGGGAGAGGAACTCCGGCTGGGGCAGCGCTCCAAAGGTTTGTCTGTTATTTTTATACCGAAATTACGCCTTAGTCGCGAAGTATTCGGCGTGCGGAGCGTTGCTGGCGATCTGTGGCTTCGATACGTGTGTGTTTAGCGGCGGGGGTGGTTTGCCAGAGAGAAGATTTTTGCCTCTGTGTGTGTGTGTGTGCCGGCGAGAGCGAGTGTGTGTTGCGAGCGGGGAAACGCTGAAGAAGAAGAAACCCTGTTGGTTCTCCATGCAAATGACCGCTTTGGTTGTAACAAAAGCCTTGATGTTGGGCTTGGAAAAATGATCTGACAGTGTAACAACCCCAGGCCACTTTCGCCATGTTTTTGTTTATTCATGTTTCATTCCCTTTGCCGTAGCTAGCGCACAGATGTTTCCCATTTCCCCGTTTTTACACCGTTGAGCCTTTTTGGAGTTAGCGAGAAAATGTGTGAAAGAATGTTAACAAAACAGCGAGGTGGTGCAGATGTTTATACTTTAGTTCTTGCGCTCGCCGATATTGGCAGAGGGATACCGTGCATATGAAGGAACGTAAGAAAGCATCTGCTTAAACTAGCGAGCTTGTAATTTCAAAATGTGCCCATTGTAACTTGAATTTTCGTATAAACAGATGAAGTGAGCACGTTACCAGTGCAGTGTGGCTGGTCCAGAGCTCATTTGTTTGCTACTGTTTCTTTTTTTTGGTGGGGGGGGCTGAGGGGAAGGCGAGTAAGAACAAGGAAAGGAATATCTGTGACACAACATGTATGCTCCTAGATAAACTCCTGCCATCGCGGAGTGCCTTTAAATATTTGAACAGCTTCTGTTAAGTCAAATAAAATTGGTTACCATGAGAAACAAAAAAGTCTAATAGAATAGTTGAGCACACTAATGAAAATCTGAATGTAAAATTGTTTCAGAATCATTGCAAGAATTGAATTAGACAGCAAATCTTTTTAATAACAGTCATAGTAACACGTTTAAACATTTTAGCTTCTGAGATCCTGGAAAACAACACACAGGGCACAGAAACAGCAGGGGTGGATGGTTTCTTCTCTTACTGTCGCATAAATTGAAACGTAATTGTCTAGTAATGATATTAAAATCAGTCCGTTTTTAGGATTTGATGCTTGTTGAACATATCAAGCCATACACAAATAAAATCTTTAATCTTAAAGGACAATGATTCAATGTCCGGACCCAGTGGTTAAATCAGATGTGGTAACTATGGTGAGAGGTAAAGTTACTTAGCTTCTCACAGACCATGCATATGTGGATTTCTTTGCGTATAATGGAGATTAAGGAGAAAAGGATTAGAGAATCTAAAGGGAAATTTTGAGCAGGAGACCTGTAGCCTTGCTCTGGGAATTAGCACAGAGGAGGCTTTTAGAACAGAGGCAGGATGGAAGTAAACACTCTCTTGTAATATATATTGATGATAATTCTAGAAAGGAGTCTTTCTGCTTGGAAATATCTACAGCAGCTCACACGTACAGGAATGAAATCAATCCTCTGCATGTGAAAATAATCCTCCCACTCCAACAAAAACAAATAAACAAAACCCAGGCGTGGATCTTTGCATTATACCAAGTGACAGCATAAAATCAGGTGAAGTCTGATATTCCGAATTAACTCATTTTAGGCTCTTGCAGAATAAAGCAATACTGATTATTTGGGTTGCATGGCATTCCTATTTTTCAACACGCATGTCACATGTATTTTGCTTTTTTTAAAAAAAGCACTTCAAAATAGGTGGTAATATGGAGTGGAAAATAAAACAGAGCTTAATATTTTAGCTAGTAAATATGGGGGGTGTTTGAACTGTAGCCAGAGAGACTTTGACCTTGTTCCTGGTTTTTCTTGAGTTGAGAGGGTGCAGTGTTACCCTGGGCTTTTCAGGAAGGAACTTCAGCTTGCGCTGATCAGCTCAGAGGGATATGGGAAGGATTGCCATGCTGGCACAGGAGTTGTATGGTCTGAGGGAGCCACCAGGGTTACAAATGAGTAAATAGCTATTTGGTATGTTTTGGAAACAGAACTGGGAGAGGTCAGGGTTAATTTTGAGTACGGAGGGACCATTTCTCACACTGTGTGAGTACATGCGCTATTACAGTGTAGAGATATCTTGGAGATAGGAGGTATGTTCAGCTTTCTAGTAATAGAGGTTAAAACTTACCAGGGTTTAGGCAATGTAGGAGAAACATCTTTATTAAAATACTTCAAAATTTTGAATTTTTCCTCCCAGCTAATACAGTGGTTGAAAAGAAGCCATAAATAACCCTTAAGAGAAAGTCACAGGGGAACTAGGAGTTCAGCACAGTCTATACACTGCATGTTAAAACTTTTAGGGCGTGTGTGGATTTTCTAGGAAACTCTTTTAGCCTTTTGTGGGTCATAGTCCTGCACTTTTCCTTTCTCAACTGTTGTCAGCGTGTGCTACCAAATACCTGTTTGGGGGAGTGCATTCACTGCAACAGTGTGTATTAAACCTGGGGATGGAGTGGGTGTTCGTGGACTTCAGGCAAACTGATAAGTAATAGGCCCAACCTCAGGGTAACTCACATTTATTGCAAATCTCTTTCACAATAGAAATGACAACTCAGTATGTATTGATTTTTGTTTTTAAATTGTTATCTTTTGAGAAGTATTAAAACCCACTATTTATGTTATGCCTTAATAGGGAGATAGGGAAAGAAAAGGATTTCTATTACTGTAGACGATATTTTGCTTTTTTCTTTCCTTGGAGTTGACACTTGAATGGACTTGTACTTTGTTATTACATTAATAACAATTATTATTTCAGATGAGATTTTTCATTTATATAAAGTGTTATTTTATATTGAAACAGAAAGCTTCCATACACTAGAACAAAAATCAGATATAGCCATTGATGCAAGACAATTTCACTGTTGAATGTATTTCCAAATTGTGTTAACCATTTTTCTCAATTAGGATGTACCAAATTTAAGAGGGAGACTTGATTTTTCAGGTGCAGGACACTGTAAACCGTAACAGGTGGGGTAGGACAGTGAAATCAGTGAAAGTAGTATCTTCCTTGCTTTCCTATCAGGTCAAGTCAATTTACCTTTATCTTTGGAAGGCTTATGATGGCAGTTCCTTCTTAAAGTACTTGAACATCCATTGGTGAAGTCTTGAGACAAGCCATGTTTTGTTATAGAGGGCCACATATGACCAGTGGATGGTGGATGCTCCTGTAATTCTTTTATATCTGCAACAAAAGTCATGAAGTGCTTAAAATAAATCACTAGTGATATTAATAATAGTGTTTCCAGAAGAAAAAAAATCTAGATGGGGCCAGAGCTGTTTAGGTATTTCCAGAGTACTGTTGCTAATTCTGAAGTTTTCTTGGTAGCTGAATATCAGGTTAGTATTTTGATGGCCTGTCAGTACTCAATATCAATCTCTGTCAAAGTTTAGGACAAGGGACAGGCTAGTTGACTTGCTCAGCTGTTCTGTTGGGATTCAGCCAGTGTTTTAGGATGTTGGGGGGGGGAGAAGGAACTCTCCACTTCCCAGTGAAACTATTTACATGAGCATCGGAGAACTTGTGGCCTTCTCAGTTATATTTGTAGGTTGCAAAAATGAGCAGAGCAAGACTGAAAATTCCAGTGCAAACAGCTATGTTTGTGCTCAGCCTCCAACAGCTGAATACTTTCACTTAAGTCTTTGGGTCTACAGAAGTGAACAAGGGTTTTCAGGATTAAATTTTACAGTATTTATCTTGTTCTCCTCGCGTGTGGCCATGGAAATTCTCCAGTGCAGTGCAAACCCTTAACTGTTCAAAGGTCTTTGAGAGATGGTTCTCACTCCATTTGCACTTCATCTACAGCTACGTAAATTGGTTTCAGGTGCTGTGTAGGGTGTATGGAACAGCTTAGTGCTGAAAGAGTGTGAAGGGAAGTTTAGAAGGGATTAGAGTGAACTGTCAGCTTGTACAGGTTATTCCTCACAGTTTGCATTGGTGATTTGCCAAGGACTGATAAATTTTATCAGCCTGAAAAGAGTACCTTGCCTGAGAACAGCAGGTAAATATTAAATTCTGATGATAGAATTTAAGAAAGCGTAGTTGGAGATACAAATTGCATCTTAAAATTCAAGATTTTTCTTCAAGTGTTTATCCCCTTAAATGATCTATTGGTATCTTCACCTTTGTAGCTCTCAGAGTTGGTATTTCATTGCTGAAAATGGTTGTTTGCTGCTCTCTGCTTTTGCTGTAGTTGAAATAGCACCAAACACTTCAAACAGCAAAATAAAAATGTATTTTAAAGAGCAAGATTTTGTTCTAAAAGAACTTCAGAATCTTAAAAACAAATTTCTCAAACAGTTTTCTATTTGACAGCAATATTTTTTTCATTTGGCAAACAAGCCAATATGGCTTAGTTTGTGAAATTTGTTTATACAATGGTATTTTCTGTCTACACGGTGCCTGGAATATGTCTTAACACATACATAATAGGATAAATAAAAGTTTTTGTATCCAAACAGCTTCTGTTTATCTTTCTGAGGAAGAAGCGTGTAGGAAGAAGGGATTCTTTCAGCTTCGGGAAACTGAGTGCATGCTCTATTTGGTAGATTAGGACATTTGTTAGCTTGGCAAGTCTTCGAGCCTCAACTATGTGACAGTTTCCTTTTAAAACAACAAAGATTAGGTGTTTTTTGTGTGGAAATCATTCTTTTTCTTTGTTAATGTATTTCTCTGCGTTTCTCAGGTAACCACGATGGGTTTTGTGAGGGAAGTTAACTGGTGAGGTTGGTGTGAACTGGTAGTGCCTGTACAGGTTGGAGCATCTGCCCTGTATTTTGCAAAGAAAGAATGACAGTCTGAAAGCTTTTGCGTGCACTTTTTTTGTAGAGCTGTCCCAATCTTTCTGTTTTTCCCTGCGTTGCTTCCCGTTACTCCTCCAAGAAGAACATGGCATGACATTTTCTTATGTCTCTTCAACTGTCAAATGTGTGGGTATATCCTCTTCTTTTGTACTTTGTTTATGCTGCAGTATGACAGAAAAGTAGAGGTAGAAGTTGATAATAAATTAATATATTACTCTAAGTACTTTTAAGCATATTATCTTTTTTTGAATATCCACTCTTTCACCCTCCGTTGCTGCTGTGAGGGAGTGATATCTGTCACAGTCATTCTGTCTTTTCAGTGTAAGTGATGCGAATATGGTCTAATGCTGTTAGTATATCATTCTCCAGGCCCTCTGGTAGAAATAGATATGAAAAACAAAAGCCATTATATCCTTCAGTGTGAGCTGAGAGAAGGTGACCAGTGGAATTTCAGCCGTGAGGAAGAGTCAGATCAATCTGTTATACTCGGGTTGTTGTGCAGGGGTTGGTGTGTTCGCCCAAAATCCTGGCACAGGAATTAAAGGAAAGCTCTTGTTTACTTTTAGGGTCAAAGTATCTGGGAAAGATTCTCTTTAAAACAAACAAACAAACAAAAAAAACATTTCCCATTTTCCTCAATAACTGTGGGACAGGAAATTGGTTCTGCAGATTCCTACCTCCCAGGAAGGCAGCTCGAAGAAAGGAAGGCTTGGGGAGAGTCATTGCACTGTAGAAGTTAAGCAGATGAAATTCTTTAATCTATTTAAGATAAATTGTACTACTTTCAGCCCTAAATTGTTATACTGGTGAAGATGTCAAAACCAAGGTGACATTCATTCGTGTAGGAGCAGTTCAAAATCTAACTTTACTGATCCTGATGTCGCTGTATCAAGACAAACACACGTATATTCTGATTGTAGATCAAGGTTTCTGGACCTTATGGATACTTCGGAGGGACTTAGCTAAATCTAGGCCTTGCTGCTTTCAACTCTAGCATCTGTTTGCCTTGCTAAAGGAAAAGATTGCATTCTCCCATTGAGTCTTCGGGGTGGCAGGATAATTGCACAGAGACAGGAAGTATGCATGGGTTGTAAGAACAGATAGTTTCAACTATCTAATTAGCACTGTACAGCAAAATTAATAGATGCAGAGATGGGTAAGGAAGATATTTAAATCAATCTTTAATGTCATTCTAGGTTTTGAATGTTTGCATTTGATTTTCAGCTGTTTTATTCTGGTTTTGACTACAGATTTCCCTTTGTCCCTCGTTATTTTTTCAGCTTTTATGGTTCTTTGATAGTGTTTTGTCTTTCAGTACTGTGTTCTGTGTTTTTTTCCTGATTTAGAGCCCACTGGTGATAGCTTTGCGTGCTAGTCACACATTTCCCAGAAATGCCAATAGGATTTCTGTTCCTTTGGATGCGTTTCTAGGTGAGGTGATGTCAGAAGAAGGTACAGAAAGGTCCAGCAGTTTAATCTTGAAGTGCTTAATAACAGGGTGTGATTGCCTAGATCCAACTTGAGAGAAACACACAGTCTGTTAGCAAGCTGGAGTTGTCTGGCTGGAGGGGAATATAAAATAAAATGCTAACCTGACCCTACCAGCACCTTCTAATGAATACTATAAGTAGTCTTGCAAGTTCCTCGGTGCGTTTGTGTTCACTGCTGTCTTATGAGATGACTTCTTGTCAGGCGTTTTCTCTCCCAGTTCTTTGATTTTTTTTTTTGTAGGTGTTTTTCCATCTTCACAATGATGAATCAGATTATCTGAGTATTTTCAGCTGGAGATACTCCAATTGCATGGATTGGGGGGGGGAGGGTCCAGAATCTTTTCTAGTGTTTTAAAAAGCGGCCATGGCACATTCTGGCACGTGGAAAGTTAAGGTTGAAATGTGTGGGGCACCACACCATGTATTTCTGCTGCTTGCTTTAGGCGTGGTGGGAAGAGCTGGACTGGTGTCGTCTTCAGGAAGGCACATCGGTTTGTGCCAACCAGTTCCATAATGTTATTTGCAATGAATTCTGGCAGTATCTCGGGACCTTTGTAATAGGATGTTAATGTATGAGGAGAAATGATCTGGACATGGAACAGTAGCTTGTTTGATACCTAGTGCCAACTTTTTCAACCATTCCTTGAGGTTAGAATACTGCTCCCTCACGATACTTTTGATAGTTTTGTTTTATAAAAAGGAAGGGTTTTGGTGTGTGGATTCTTAATTGCAGTGTTCAGACAGGAATAATTTTGTATCCTGATAAGTGTTGTCTTAATTTCATCATTTGGCTTTGAACTTCAATTACCAAGATGTGTTAGCATTTGCCATCTTCCCTGCCCGTGGCAGGGGTTTGGAACTGGAAGGGCTTTAAGGTCCCTTCCACCACAAGCCATTCTATTCTATGGTGTTTGTTAATGGATCACGGGGGACTTTTTTAGAGATACAAACATTAACTTCTAAGAATGTGCCCACCATAACTTCAGCATGCTTTCGTAAAGTGGTAACTGGTATGAAATCAGTCATAGATGGTAATAATGTAATTTATGTAGTTCTGGAAGAAGTTATTTATTGTGTGTATGTCTTGAAGTCCACAAAACCGAAATATACTTAAAGCTATGAAGGCTTTTTTGAGCCTACAGTTATTTATTGTGAATATAGAAAAGTCTTTTTTTGTTAATAGGCTATTTCCCAATGCGAACATAGAAATGACGGTTGTTATCGTTGCAAATAGTAACCACTGAATATTTGATTGAAAGCACCCAAAGCAGACTATTCACTGCAAAGTAGTTAAAAACATGCAGTGCAAATATTAATGTCCTACCATCTTGAGAAGTTAGCGTAGAGTAAGGAATGTATCTGATGTAGCAAATCTGTTTTTCTCTCAAATTAGCTTTCTCGTTGTGAGCAATCATAGCGTGTGCTTTAGAGCTTTGAAATGAAAGGCACGATATAAACAATAAGTATTAAAAGGGTCACATAATATTAATAAAATATCTTTGAGAGATATTTGGAGAGTTTTGTCTTGGACTTGTTGTACTTTGATGGCAAAGATGTTATATTTCATCAGTCTGGGATCGTGGTAAAATCCTGATCTTGAAATACTGTTATGCCCAGTGACTTGTCAAAATAATCTGTGTCCAAATATAATGTCTGACATTTTTCCTTATACTAATGGCTGCATTGTTTAGTTTCACTGCTGTGAAAGTTTTACAGTTTGCAGCCTGATTGAACATTCTTTGAAATCGGTGTTCACACTGACGTCAAGGCTGACAATAAAAATAGGTCTCGTAAAAACAGTAGCATACCACACCAGATAATAATACAGCACTCACTTACTGCCAGCTTTTCAACATCTGGAGATGTATCTCTGCATAAGACAAGCTCAAAATTAAGTAAAATTCAGTTTTAATTTTAAATGAAGGAAAAATATGGTGGTATTTACTGTTGCTATACAGTGGCAAAGAGATTTTTCTGTTATGTGTACGCTAATGTTCTGGGGAAGAATATGATTAGTTTTTAACTATTAGGAGTAATGAAGGTGGTGTATATATACAAAATAAGTAATATACGGGGGGTTAACGAATAAGCGATGTGCCAGAAGGTGGTTTAAGGAATATTTTCTTTCTCAAACCCTGGTGTATTCGTTACCCTTTATGGGTGCAGCATGTCAGCAGAATAAGCAAACATCCTGTCCCTCTTTAGTCTTGCTACCAAAATAACATTACATTCAACTAAAATATATTTTACTTTAAATCAAAGAAAGACATGTCATGGCAATTGGCAGTCGCATATTCCAGAGCAGACTTTCTGATGAAGGCTTCCCTCGTCAGCCTCAACTGTGGTGTAATTAGGGAGGTTATGCCAAGTGCGTATCGGGGAGTTTCTGCTAGAGTTCTTGTGTGGGAAAAGAATTTGTCATACTGCCAACTGCAAAACCCAGATCCAACAAGAGCCTGGAATTTGAATTGACAGGCCAAAAGCCTTCATTGTTTGAGTTTTCAGACATCCTGGTACAAGCCAAAAAGGGTCCTGAGAGTTTTCTGTTTTCAGATGTGTGCTAAATCCCATGTGTGACTAATCAGGGATTAATCAATACAGAATTTATATTTAACGTGGCTATGGTGTCTAATAGACCAGTTTTCTCTTCTACTGGGTATTATATCAATCTTAAAAATAAAAAGATACATGATCAGGAAGCAGAAGATGGATTCCACCAGGAGTAGTTAAGCAGCTGGGCATTAACAGAAGGGTGTCTGCCAGCCTTACGTGCGATGCAGAGGAACCGCAGTGGGGCTTGCTTGGAAGCACAACAAACGTGCGGTGGATGTGCTGAGCTGATCAGTAGTTAGTCTCTCCTGGGCTAAACAAGAGCGTGCAGATAAGGTGAGGAAAGGCTGCGTTCTTAAAAATACCGACCTTTTTTGTCAATACTAGTAGGAAAGAAGGTTCAGTTTTGTGGATGTTTTCCTGATAGAAGCTTGAGAAGAATGTTTCAATGGCTTCCTGCACCTTCAGAGCAAGAAGTGTGCTACTGCAAGTTGTGTAGAGTAGTCCCCTGATGAGCTGTGTGTTCCTTCCTCTTTATAGAGGTAAAAAAAAAAAAAAACAAACACTTTTCACCACCTACTTTTAGTGCTAGAGGTATCCAGCTCAATTTTTCAGACTGTCTTCTCCATCCACGTGCTGTTTGGATGGATTGCTTGCTATGGTCTAAGACCTGTTTACAAAGAGCAGCAAATTTATGGTGTGGCCCTGGAAATGCATTTGAAGAATGAGTTGATGCAACACATCTTCCCCATTCATTCTTTGCATTATTTCTCTCTAATTAGTGATGGTTCTTTGATACTTGGAGGTCCCTTATCAGGGGAGGATAGGATAGAGCTACTTAGAGAGCTGGAGGGAGTGTGAAAGTGCCACCTCATTTTCTGGCTGCTGTTTTTCAAACTAGGTATGACATTGACTGTTTCTTTCTGGGGATTTACTGTTGCAAAGAGCGGAATTAAAAATAATCTATTAATCATTTGCATTTGCTTATTTGTGCTTTCTAAGCATGGTTTTATAGAGACTTCATTATATAGCTTGCTTGAAGGTGTATGTGTTACGAGATCAATAATGTATTAAAGCATTAATAGTAGTTGTGTTTAATACAAAATGTTATAAGTATCTCACAATGTATTGTTAAAGAACAAATAAGTTGACCTCAAATTAAAAAAAAAAATCTTAATTTGGGGGAGGAATAAAAAATACTGAACTCATCTTTATTTTAACTGCACATCCTGTAAATATACTTCAGATATAAAAGTAGAGCAATCTAAAATGGGATGCTGACAGCTTCCAATTTTGTACATTTCGAGTGTAGACTTATCTCCTTGGTGGGTCATCGCATCCATGTGGCTCGTGTTAAGTGTTAAGCTATGAAATTATTATTAACCAAGGTAACTTTCTGCTTTAAGTGCTTGAGTGAGCTCTGAAACAGGAGGAGGAGAAAGGGAATTTGGTCTGTGTGACTGGCCAATTTTTGAAGGATGAGGTTTGTGCTTAATTTTATATAATTGAAACAAGGATTAATTTTAGTTCCAATTCCATGTCAAATTTAGGAAGATGATCGCTTGTGAAGATTGTAACACTTTAGATATAGGTATGCTTTTGCATTTTGTACAGGTATATAGAAAATGCTTTTTTCGGTCAGGTATTGATGCTGGAGGGTTTTAGTTTCTTCTTTGGTCACTGAAAAAAGAGTAGACAACCCTGAGATGCTCCAGAAATTTGTGTTAAAACGAGAATTTGACATTGTGGA
This sequence comes from Anser cygnoides, assembly GCF_040182565.1. Taxonomy (NCBI): domain Eukaryota; kingdom Metazoa; phylum Chordata; class Aves; order Anseriformes; family Anatidae; genus Anser; species Anser cygnoides. The sequence continues at coordinate 7,283,879 of NC_089876.1, read as the reverse complement.
AATGGCTTGGGGCTCCTGGTTGAAGTGGTTGCACCTTTATGAGGTACAGATAGATCTCCCTACTTCACGTTAGCAGTAAGAACATTTATGATTATAGATGACATTGAAGTTTGTGTTCTGGATTCAAATTGTTGCATAAAACTCTTGCCCTACCTGATGTTGATCAAGTCATAGATTAACTTGACAGACCCATTTATATGGTGTTTCTGTGTGGTCTTCATGGATTTGGATTCTAGTCGGTGAAATACAAAGATGGTGTAGACCTGAAAAGTAAAGAATAACTGCCGTGTCAGCCCTACATTTTAGCAATTTTTGCAGCACAGTAAAACACTGTCGAGCAATATAAAGCATAGTTAACATCTGTTTGGGATTAAAACATCGCTGGTACTGTAATGGCTCGTTCTTACTAGAGCCGAGCACTCCGTCTTCCTCGTACTTCCACTGAAATCAGCAGGGGATAATTTCAGGGATCTTAACTCACGGTATGGCCAAGATCACTGCGATGAAGTTACAACAATGCCTTTAGGGTTCCGCTGTGTTCCTTCTCAGTTTCATTTTACAAGAAGAGGGCTGTGTTGTTTTTTTTAATGATCTGAACTAATGTGTGCACATTGACTTCTCACGTGTTTTCTGGTAGTGTCTTTGTAAGTGTCCAGAAGTATAGGGCTGAATATCTGCAAGAAGTCAACAGAGGTTGAAGCAAACATAGCTTTTAAAATAAGTCTGGCTGACAGATAGTCCTTCTTCAGCAATAATTAGACCTGTTACTTACAGACTGTTTTTTCAGTTTTGATGAGCTGAAATTTGAAAACCAGATACAAAAAAAAAGTTTTCAGTCCTGTTTTAAACAAACTCTGTAGCTTTTTCTATTGCTGTAGGATGGATTTCCAGAAGAATTATCATTAGAAATAGCAGCTTCTTTTTGTTTTCTTTTGGGCAGGTATTTTTGTAATACAGCATGTTTAATATTAAGACAAAATTAAGTAAATCAACCTGTAAATGAAGAAGTGTCTTTCTGTGAAGTGACATTGATATGGCTAGCGAGAAGGAAGTGTGAGCTCCACACCATACTTGTGGAATTGAAGCAGTATATGGGCTTAGTCCTTTCTGACAGTGTTTATTTGTTTTCCAATCATATCAGTCCTTTAGGGTAAGGGAAGGTGAGCAATGAAGGTAAGAGGATGCCTGCCAGTTTTACGAGGAAAAAGCATCTGGCTTGTCACTCCGCTAATGATTTTATCAGTGGAAGTCACAGATCAAATCCTGATGCATTTTTTCATCTGTAGTGCTGTTGAGGTTGGCTAAAATATCGAGACCAAAGAAACCCTTTAATCTCTGACATCCTGCTTTTGAAAATGTTTGTTTGGAGAGCGGTTGTTTCTCTGTTCTTCCCAGTCTTTTTGTTTGTTTTGTGGTACTCTGTTGTTCTCTGGACTTCCAGTTTCATTGTAAGCAGCAAGATACGAGGTACATTAAATTGTGATATAGACCTAAGAGTAGGAAAACTTGACTCGGAGAGGGAAATAAGAAGACTAATTAGAGTTTCTTCTGAAGAGAAGGTTATGAAGGGCAGATATAACAGCTTTTAGGTGTGCAAGAAGTTTACCTAGGGTCATGGAGGAGCACACAAGAAATAATGGACTTCAGTCACAGTGAGAGAGGGAGTCGGGTTGAGCTTTACTAAAATCAAACCAGCAGGTGTAGGATTTTTTTTTAAGGTGGTGTACTGATACAGAAACTCTGGGATCAGCTGCCTGGCAATCCTGCGCAGGTTCTGTTACCCGAGACTTTAAGCTGCAGTTTGTACAACTTGTGTCAGGAATGACAGAAGTGTAGATGATCCGGGCTTGGGAAAGGAGCAGGCCAGATGACCTTTTGAGCTCTCTTCCAGTTTCTTTCTCCATGAGCCTAAGAATAGAATAGGACAAGCATGAAAAGTTTCTGTACTTCTCCCTTTTTTTCATTGTGGTTTGTAAGGAAAGGGATATAACTTCTAGTCAACATTTTTTATTTTGGTCATGTGTATTCTTGGGCAGCTAACTGCCAGCACCAATTGGCCTGTTTAACTATTTTCCAGTGCATAAGTACTATATTATATCAGTTAGCCAGGATTCAAGTTGTCTGTTCATTTCAAAGTGTTCTTTAATACTTCCTAATGTATGCAAGGCCATTAGTATGCAGCTGTTTAGGAGCACCAGTCAATGGGCTGGTCTGATCTGAGTTTTGTTTTTCATCGCTTTTGAAAAATCTCTTCAGATCGCGCCAGCTTTTCCTATTCTGCAGTTTGGCCTTAAAGGTAGGAGAGCGAGCTCTGGAGCGTTTTTCTTCCTGTGATTTTTTTTTTTTAATTTGGTGTGGCCTGCTATTTTACGAACTCTCAAGTGCATTTGTGTAAATGCTTATTCAGCCCTTGTGAGTTTATTCATGACTATATCGCTGAAGCATTTGGGCGTTCATTATGTTCATGCTTCCACATGAATGAAGATGTTTTCTCTGAAAGTAGAGTTTTTAAAGATTTTTTTGTTCGTGTCCAAAGCTGTTGACCTACTGTTATGTAATTGTGCGATTCCTACTTACGTAATAAAAGCTCAGCAGTTGCATATATTCTCGTTTGGCTGCGTGCGCTAATTTTGACCGTGTCTCGGGAAGGCAGGTGGGAACTGAGGTGCGTGGCCTAGGCCCCGCTCGGCTCGCACCTTTCCACTGGAAGCACTTCTGGAAGCTTTTTGTGCTCTTTAGTTTGGTTTTATATTTTTTTTAAATTTCAATTTTATTTTTTTCCCCCTGAAAATGAGAAATTAAATGAGAAAATGTCTGAGTTCTCTCAGCACAGTCTTAGACCCCAGCAGTAAACCAGATGAGGCGCTTGAGGAGAACTGACTGTATTTACTGCTCCACCTGAAACCTGTGCCCCCAGATTTGATAATTATCTGTTTGTTCATCAGTGAGGACAATTCTGTCGAATGTTTTAGGGTGGAAGGAATTGATTTGGGCTATCTCAAGGTATCTCAACGGACAACCCAGTGTTACCTTGGAGAAACAGTAACTTTTATTCTTCATGGCCCAAGGGCGAGCGTTTCCTCAGATCCAATTAAGTTGGATTTTGAGACACCCACCTACAGAAACAGTCTGTTAAAATTGGTTAAATGAACTTTTAATTAAAGCATGCACCCAGCAGTGACTGTTTTTTATTTAAGGCTCTATCTACTACAGATTCATTCTCAGAATCCTCTTTTTCTTTTACAACAGATTTTCTTCAAGTGTCTGCATTCAGTTATTTTAAAAAAATCAAACTTTTGATGTGGGAATATCTCAATGTTGTTTAGACTGCAATTTGAGCTGTTCATTAATCCAAAGGTTTAATAAAACTACTTCCTAAAGACTGTTTTCAATGGCTTGATGGGAAGCTAAATTCTTGAATTTTACCATAGGAATGAGAAAATCTTTGAACTCCTAAACTTGGTTCTTTTCGTCTGCCTGTCTCAAGGTTAATTCTCCAAAACTTCCTGTTGTATCATTTGTAGAATTGTCTGCTTTCTGGTGCCAAAATAGCCCATGGAAACATGGCAGTGCTTCATGTGGTTCTGAAATCGAAAGCAAGGCTACACGGAATGTGCTACGTTAGCATGGCCGGGGCTGGGATTTGTTTGGTTCTCCTAAATTAGTCAAAATGAATTTATGCAACAGAAGCTACTAAAGCTTCTGAGAGCTTTTCTTCCCCTCTTACTTTGAAATTTCCGTAGCAGAAAGCCAGTTTCTAGGTACCCGAACGGGTGGACCCACTTATCAAGAAATGTTACAGATAAGTCTAAGTCAGTAGAATATCCCTACTGCTATCGTGTGTGTTTTCGTAGCTCTCTGTTCAAGCAATACATTACTACGTGCTGCCTTCAGAAATGGATCCGAGCTTTTCATCTTGTGTTTTGTTGAGGACTACTGTCGCCTTGTTGACCTTGCTCATTTTTACAGACTCTCCTGTAGATGGATCTAGTTGATACTGTTGATTGAAAATCAGTTTCCCCTTAAGTCTGCTACACGATGTCTTGTGTTCCTTTCAGCTTGATCCATACAAAATCTGTGTTGCCGTTGCAAAGTTGTGATGTTCATTAACATGAACTAGAAAATAAAGTAGATAAACAATACACAAAAAATGATGTGCAGAACTTCTTGGGCTGTAGCCATTGCTACTTCTGCAGCAGTTTGAGCCCTAGTAAATCATGCTGGGCCATCAGAGTGATTCTTGAAATCTCACTCATGAAAAATTGGTACAAAGTAAATTTCACCAAAGTAATTCGTATATAGTGCACCTCCTTCACTTTTTGTCTTTTGTGTTACTTTTTATGGTGCAGTCAAACCTCTTAGTATATTAAAAATGAACCAAGAATATATATGTGGTAACTAAACCTTAAATTATAGCTTATATTGTTTCACTCCTAGACTCTGGAGAGGCTGGAAAAGAGAATTTGCAGTGTTTTGTAAATGTTCTTGCATGGTACAATTTAAAATAATGAGTATCTCATTGTATTACTAGAATTACTCATAAATTTGCATTCCTTGTTTCTCACTTTCAGCATGTACACAGCTACAGGGAAATTGCAGGAAGAAGTATGCTGAGTCTCAGAAATATTTATTAAGTTTTCCTTTCGGTGATTAACATTTGTCTAATTCCCAAGTGCTTTAAATTCAAGTTTGAACATATATTTTAATAAACATATTCTCATTTTGTAATAAATGAAGAGTAGTTTAAGTACTATATCAGAATCTTCTTGTGGGTTAGGCATTTGGAGTAAATAAGTTTTTGACACTGAAGTTTATAAGTTATTAAAGAGGAGGGGAATGGAAGAATATGAGTGCTTTCATTTGGTTTGAACTTTTCTTGTCACTCAGATATTTGGAATGGTTGCATTTTTTTATATGGCGATTGATTGTTTTTTGTTTTTTGCTAAAAGGATTTTAGGAAATAAGTATTCTAAAATGTCCCATCAAGCAGTTTCGTGCTGTTTTAGTCTTCTATGAAATGCGATTGTAGATGTGTAGAAATGAGAATTGATCTTTCATTGGTGACTGAAAGAGATGGTTAGTGCGAGCATAGCAGAGTTAAGACCAAAAAGAGGAGTAAATGAACTTGTGAAACTCTGCAGAACACTTGGTGCTTTCTGGAGGTACCTGAAGTAAATGAAAAGCTTTTGGATGTTATGTAAAAAGCTGGCTAGCAAGTCGTGTGTTTCAATATATACAACATTTAGATTACTAATTGCTTGCTTGTTGTTGTAACTAAAGCAAGTAAAGTGTTAATAAACTTCCAAAAATTGTATAGACTTGAATACTGTTTCCTTATTACCAGACATCAGTGTAGGAGTTGACCTGACTTTCCATACCAAGGGTTGAACCAAGGATGGAAACAGCAGACTGCGAGAATTTTTTGGTGTTTCAAACAAATATACTATTTCTTCTGGTGATACAGCTCAGTCAGGGATTTATTTGTTAAAAACAACTAAATGAAAAAGACATAATTTGATTTAAAAAGTAATTTTGAAACTTGGTTGTTAAAATCACCTAAGTCTTGTTGATATCAGCCGTTTATGTGACTAACAACTCCATCTTAAACCTTTTAGCCAAATGCTAATTTTATAGTAGTATGGGATGCTGTGAATAAAGAAATAAAAGGAAAAATGGAAAAAAAAAACTTTAAAATGGTTATTAAAATGAATGTGTTTGTAGAATTAGGAATATCTCGAATATTTTCAGGAATTCTATGGAGACAATATTCTCCATTCCCAGAGGGGGTAAGGAAGAGATCAACTATCTTTTGATTTAGCAGCTATTTAAACATAAAACTAGTGATTTTAATGATCCAGTGTTTGTGAAGCATGGGTGTTCAGAACTCAAACCTCAGTGGGTAACAAGTAGGGCCCAAAAGAGCCTTAAATCCGTTTCTGGATATTCAGAAGCATATCTGTAACTGAGGAATGACTGAACAACTCTCCTCCTTTTTCAGACTTCACAGTGTTTGGCAGAAATTTGGGAGGCTTGCTTCTGGAATTATTTCTAGTCGATAGTTCACTGGAATGTGCCCCAGACAGCAATTTTGATCCAAACCTGCAAAAAATCACTGCGTGCAAATACAAACGTCAGTAAGGCAGTAAGTAGCTTCTGGCTGTGGAGCTGCAGTCCATTAAGAGTAACACTGCTGTCAAAATAAGAACAAAGGAGTTGAAAATAAGAAATGTTTGGACTATTAAATCTTCCAGATGCTTGACTGTTGCCATTCCCAATGCAGGGGTCGCATGTTGAATCCAGACCAGGGGAAAAGAAACCCACTGGGGCAGGACTGATGAAACACCATTCTGCAGTTTCACGTGCGGAAAGACAAGTTGCTGTTCCTTCCTCCCTTACCCCTCCGCCCAAGTCTGATGCCTTTCAGCTGTATAAACTTTACCAGTGAAGTAAGCCGTGCCTAAAAGGTGGTGTTTTATTATTTTAAAAAAGAAAAACCATTACGGTGTTGTGTTCCACCACGCATTCCTGCGAGCCCTTGCATCAGCAGGGCTGGCGGGGTTCGTGGAGCCCAGCCCGACGGCCGCCTCTTGCTGCCCAGAGACAGCTCAGAGCTGTTTTTTTGTAGGCTTGATCCGAAGCTGTCAGTGTCCGTGTGGCTTAGCTACTTGAGCAAATCAGGAATTTGGGGCTCTCGTTAATACAAGTTCTGTCACATGGAGCGTTCCTTTGGTTTGCTTCTAAAAGTGGGCCTGGGGGCTGAAAGAATAGACACGTTGCATATCAAAATACATTATTAAGTGTCCATAACTCCCTAAGAACTTAGTAAATGTTGGAATTCAGATAAATTAAATCTGCGCTTCACTATGATGACATCTTCTATTACTCGCTTGTATATTCTGTTGTCAGCAGGATTTCTGCCTTACTCAGTGTGCGGGATGTGTCGCTTCTTGTTCGTGCTTGTTTTCCATGCAGCCCGTTGGTTGAAGTCCAGCAGTCGGACGTGTGGAAGGGTCAGTCCAAAACTATGGTAAAAGAGGTAATTGCCTACGAGTTCCTTTACTTGGTATTGCAGAAACTGGAATGTGTGTGGCTTTCGAAGTAGTAAGTTCTTCTCCTGGATAGATCCCTTCCATTGGATGCAGCAATGGTGGGTATCGGGATTAAATTCAGGAAGTCTGCTTACTGAGGAAACGAGATGGATTCTTCGTTCTCCTGATGCAGTGCTCGAAGGGTTTGGGACTCCTGGGCTCTCCTGGGGCAGCTGCCAGTTTCGGCAGCCTGTTCTTGAGCCGCTGCAGTTGGGTTTGTGAGGCAGCCAGTCCCTCAGCTGGGGGAAATTCGTGACCAGGCCGTGCAGGAGCTCCCCTCCGAGTGGGGAATCCCGTTCCCCTCCAGGAGATGGATTGCTTTTCTTCCTCCGCTTCTTTCCTTTCCTTCTCTTCTGCTTGTCAGGCTGCTTGACGCACAGCTTTGGCTCACTAAGGCAGCAGAAGCTGATACGGAAGCTGGTAACTTTTTTTGCTATCTCAGGGTGGTGTTTCTTTTTTTTCCTTTGTGTTGCACTATATTGATGTGTCCAATAGTCAAATACCACACTGTACAAGTACAGGGTGGAATCTCGTGCATGGAGGAAGGGACAGGAGAGGAATGACTTTCTTTAGCGGCATTGAGAGCTGTTAGTCGACTTACAGGCTGTCTGTACCTTGGGAACTGTACTCTAACACAGGGAAATATTTGAAATATTTCACTATGATTATTTCACTATGATTGCAACTAAATATTACATCCTTTTGAGAAGTCAGGTCTAGGAATCTCATTAGAGCCATTTAAAAACTTTGTTACTATCCTTCCTGTGCCTTAATTTCCGTATTTTACAGATTGGAAAATACCCTTTCTTCCATACGTGTTTTATGAAAATAAATGAATGTGTGAGATTTCAGGTATTACAGTGGAAAGGGCCAGAGAAAAGCACATTAGGAATTTCTTTCTTTAGAGCAGGAATTGGTATAAGATAAACAAGTTCTTGCTGATTAAGGTAGGGGAAAGAAAAATATTTGTAAATGTAATTTCTCTTGTAATGCTTTGCATTTAGAAAAATGCAGACAATGTTACTGTAATTTTAGCGTTTCCTAACTGTGGCATGCCTGGTTTTGCACCATTAATCATGTTCTTTTAAGCTGATGTAATTGTGTCAAGTAAGTTTTCTGCGCAATGAGACAAAATTGAAAGACACACTAAGAACAGAAGCCTTGAAAAGGGATTTAACATACTCATACCATCTTATTTTTATTAATCAAGAAGTTTAAACTTGCCTTTTAATGTAAGCTGTGTGAAACACTACTGGCTGTTTGGTCGACCATTAAGTCTTCATGGTGTTTGTTTTTAAAAAGTAATCATTTAGCTTCTATGTATTAAGGAAACGTGAGTTTTTACAAGTCTTATCAATATCAAATCTGAATGGAAATAATGACCACTGCTTGTAGCATCATTTTTTTAAAGTGATTTCAAACAGAAGTTTCGTTAACAGGGAGCTCTCTCTTGACAACTTAGAAAAATGGGTTTAAGTTGTTGTTGCAGAATTTTGTACTTGATGATAAAGAAATGTGTAACTAAGGCAAAAGAGTAAAGCCACACTTTTGTGCTCTGTTTTATTCTTCTAGCCCATCTACTTGGTGTAATTTTGGTTTCTCATGCTCTTAAACACAGCTCTTTTGCCTTTTTTTTTTCTGGGATTGCTTACCTTGGGCAAAGCTTGTGGCTTTAAAAACTGCAAGGGATGCATCCATCTGATGACCAGCCTGGTGTGCAAGCTTCTTGTGCTGGATTTGCACTGATTTGAGGATTCAGAGGGATTCAAGAGTTATTGCTGCTTACCAGACATTTTACCAACTTCTGCCTGTCTGTTCCCTGAACAAGGGGTAGTTTTCAGGAAGCTACCAATCCAGCTGCTGTTCGGAAAAGCAACCTTAAAACACTTTTTATTCCCCCAAAACCTAAAACCTTTTTGACCAACTGAAAGTCTGTTGATCAAACAATTAAAAAAAAAAAAGGTAACTTCTTGCTGAGGATTAATTAAACACATCTATTGCAAACAGCAAGTGTAAAGAAAATTTCATTTGAGCACTTTGACTTTGTGTAGTGTGTAACTACTGTAACTGGAGACTACCAAGAGACCCAGTAATAAAGAGAGGATTATAGCCAGAGGAAACAAATACCGATTCTTAATGCTGATTTTCAAAAATCAGCTGAAGACAAAGAATCTCTGTTTTCATGGCCCAGATATCTGGGCACTAGGAGCCCTTTTTTTTTGAATCTACAGAGAGGTTAAATGTAATTTTTACTTTATTCACTGGAGAAATTGTAGCTTGTTTGAGACTTGTACACTGTCAAAAACTTTTTTTTGGACAGCATAACAGAGACTGATCCAGCAATCAAGGCATAACAGATGGCTGAGTTTCAGGAATGGAATGAAAATGGAATGAAAATTAAAGTGCGATTATAAGCTAGGTATAAAGTACATCACAAGATTTGCTGAGAGAAAATAGGAAGAAGTGCTTCAAGGGTCACTGCTGGGCACTTCTAAGAGTTTGCTTTTTCAAGATCTTTACAGTCATATGATTGTTCTATAATAGTGTTTTGTGGGATGAGACTGGATTGCTTTGTGCTCTGATCCCTGCTTTGATAACAGATGAATCATTTGGGGCAAGGATGGGACGCTGATGTGGCTCCCCTGCTGAGAGAAACAGGGTCCTCTACCGTACTTTAACTCTTCTTTAATGCTATCGAGGAGTTAGGGTTTCATACTGTCAATAGAAGTAGAATAGAGAATAATAGAGTGGTAGAGTAGAATAACAAAGCTCGTAGAGTAGAATAACAAAACTCCTGTTTACATGGGGAATACTTTGAGATAGCAGTCCTTGGCTAACAATTCCAATTATTTTGTGCCCAGCTGCTCACATTCCAGAGTAAGAATGTCTTGTTTTGAATTAGTTTCACGCACTTCAACAGGGAGTCTTATTTATAGATCAGAACTATTTGCATGGATGTAATCAGGAATGATATAAATTAACGTCTCATCATAAACAAGCCCAAAGACTTGTGAAGTTTCTCCAGCGCTCCCCTTGCCAAGTGAGACAAGTAGCTCACAGCTGCTCCACGCGGAACAGCCAGAGATCTGCACTGCTCTTCCTGCAGTCTGCGCTGAGCAGTTGTTTACCGTTTCTAGCAGGTGTCAACATGTATTTGTTGACTGGTTTAGTGGGATATTTGTATGAGAAATATTTGTGTAGCCTGAGAATAAGGCACCAGGAACGCTAGCTTTACAGTAATTGTCTGCATGTCGTGAAATAGGAAAATGAACGCTGCCTCCTTACCTTTAGCCGTATAATCATCTTGAATAACCTGCTTTGGAAGTTGAACTGTCAAATCTGCTTATTTTTAAATATTCTGACTGCTTTCTGCAAAATGATGAAGCAATTTCAAATGCAGATACCAGAGCTGAGGTCTCTGTCTCAGTTGGGTGGCCTGTTTCTTACAGAGTAGTTGCTTCTACCTTCTCTCCCACTCCTTTCAGCTCTGGTACCATGGCTTGGGTGTAACCAGGTGGGTGGAAGATGCCCTATTCTAGATTTGTTTTGCCCAGAACACCTTTTGGTAGGTGAGGTGTGTTAATCCTTCGGCTGAAGTATGGCATTTGGGGGTGCTGTATATAAAAAGTGGAGGGTTTAAAATCTTTTTTTTTTAAAAAAAGCTCGTATTTCATTTGGTAAGGAATCTAGTTTTATAGCTGGTCTTTGAGGATGTCCACTAGCCTCAGGCGTTGAGGTACTTGAGAGTTTGCTTGGGGCAGTACCAGGTTATGGAACCACCTTAGGTCAGTGACTTTATAGATGTTTATGTGGGAGCTCTTCCCAACATCTCACAGCAGAAAACTCAGAGGCACTTGTTTGAAAATGCCACAGGTCTGTTTGGTGGAGTCTGGCTTCATAGGTTTGGGGAATCATAAATTAATATCTCGTTATTGAATGAGAGGCAGAGGTGGTCATCGGGGTATGCAACACAAGTCTTCAAAATGCAGACCCCTAGGTTGTGAATAATGTAATGGAGAAGGTGACGGCAGGCAGCAGAAGGGATGAAATTCAAAAGGTAAGCCAAATAAACTTCATAGTAGTGTGCTGAAGGCTTTATGAAGGGAAGGCTTGTATTCTCAGATCAGGAAAAAAATCCGCACAATGAAATAATGAAGGTGTCTGTTACTAACACTCCAGACTAGCATTTTATTTGCATAGGAATTACAAACCTTTGAGTCAGCAGTACTTGGACCTAGCTTGAATTTAAGCACTTGGAGAGGCCTGAAACTAAAACTGGCTCCAAGGTCAAAAACTTAAGTCATAAACATCATGATGATGTCTACTGTGATCAAGACTTAATGTTGTCCTTCCTACCTCACAGATTTGTTTGTGCCTTTGTTTAACTTTAACTTTGTTCAGCTTAACAATAACAACAACAAAAAATCAAAAAAACCTGCAGCCAAGGTTTGTTGTGAAGACCGAGATACTTTGTTTTGCCACAGATCAGTAAATTGAAGGTAGAACTTTCAGGTAACCCGTTCCACTCTCACGCTACCAACTTACTAGAGAAAATGCTTGACCTAATGGCAGTTCTGAAACTCCAAAGTGACAATGCTTCCTTTAAACCTTTTGTCCTCTCTGGTGTTGCTGAGAAGAGTTGGGCTCCACCGTCACCTCTAGCTGGCTCACACTCACCTTGCACCCCCAGCAGTAATCCCCAGGGCCTTTCCAGCAGGGCTGCAGCCTTACTGATATGTGGCTCATCCTGCCTCAGCTGTGGAGCTTTCTGTCTCTTCTGGGTACCTCTCAAGGGGTTTTCTTTGCCCAGTCCTCAGGGTTATCAAGGTCCTTTGAGTTGAAGCTCTAATACATGGCTTATCAATCTCCTCCTTTCCAAGCTTGGTATTGTCCCTGCATTTGTTGGGTGTGCAATTCTTTCTTGTCCTCCAGCTTACCGGTAGAAGTGTTGAGCAATATCGGAGGTGGTATGACCACCTGGGGTCGCCTAGCTCACTGCTTTCCCCCAACCAACCCACGGATGTCATCTCTTCGGGCTGAACACTGTGGTTACAGCTGGGTGCTCCATCCTGGGTGTGTCCTTGGTGAATCCATGCTGTCTTGTTCCCTGTGTGTTGCTGGGACTTCTTGTACTTGAATGTGAAATGACTGACCTGTTAGAAAATGTTAAAATAATTGGTGTCTGCACGATCTCCGTGATGTTGGATCCCCTCCTGCACCAGTTTACCTTCATTGCAAGGATGCTTTGGGTTTTCTGCTTGGATTTTGTAAGGGATTGTGGAAAAATCACTTAGAAATTATTTCCTTTTTGCTTTTGTAATGAAACAAGATGCTTATACAAGCTGAGCTGTAAGTTAATTAAGCAGAACTTATATATAAAAATCAAACTCTTATGCAGAAAACTAATTGTTAATATTTAGTTATGGGCAACTTCAGTACTGTAGTGATGAAGCTTGTGATGGTATATGAAAGCTCTTCCTGGAGAAAAACAAACCACCACCACATCCCCAGTAAAACAAAGAACTGACTCAAACTTTTCACATTCTTGGGGTTTGAAAGAAGATTTGGTTGTATAAAATAGTATTACTGTGTGAGGGGGGGAAAAAAAGCCTGTAAAAATACAACACTATCTAGCTTGGCAGTCTACTGTCTTATTCCTATTAGAGCAACCTTGAAAATTAGAGGAAAGCAGGAATTATATGAAAAGAAAAAGAACAGAGTTTGCCTCTAGCGAAACATGTTTACAGTAACAGCTGTTCTCAGAGGAACTGCAGGATGTTCATAAAATAGTTTATTTTTTAGCTCTATAACCAGGGAAGGAATCAATTGACTCAGATATATGAGAGTCTAGTGTTAAAGTTCAGATAAATGGCTGCATTTTCCCAGTTACGGGGTTTTGATTAGTGTACGAATGCTTTTAAAAAGTGAAATGTAGCAGTGGCTAACAAAAGCAATCAGGGTGGTATTTCCTACACAGACACGGGGGAAGAAGCTGGATATTTCTCACAGCTTCATTTGAAAGGCAGGCATTTACTTTTTGTCAGCACTTGCATGGTCCCTCTTATTCGGGTGACCTGTTTTCTGTCTTAAAGGTGAGGTGTCACTGATACAAAGTCAGTTAAATTCACTGACTTAGATCTTTATGATTAAAAAAAAATGCTTTTATTTTGCTGCTTGCTTTGTTGTTCCTATCTTGTAGAAATGCCATAAAAAGCTAAAGGTGGGGAGGGATCTGAAGTTTTTATGATGCACGCGTTCATTGCTGAAATGCTGGCTAAAGGTTAGGAGTGTGCTTCACAATCAGCGGAGAGCAAATGAACTGTGGTGAGTAAGTCCAGTTCTTTGAACTGCTCAAAATGCTCAAGCACAGTATTAAATAAGTGTGATGTCCTCCTGGACGCTGGAGTAGATGCCCTTGTGGTTATATCCGTCTCTTGAATTTCCAGTTTCAGCCTTTACTGGTAAAAGCTGCTGTGTCGTATTAATCTGTGCCTGCTATTTTAAACTCAATTAAAGCTGCACTGCTCTGTGATGACACAATTTAGTATCAGAGAAGACAACGGCCCAGGAGCAGGATAAGTTTTGCTTGTTTTTCCTTTTTTTCTCAGTTTGTTGTAAGAAGCTGGTGCTACAGCATCATAAAATGTTGCTTGCATTCATTCTTTGTATTTCTTGGTACAGACTTGGGTTTCTCAATCCTGAGACTTGTGCTACCTACTGAATGTAGAAAAAGGTAGTGTTTGAATATACATTTAACCTTCTTGTTGAGTTTGCTCAAAAACTGCAGAGGTTTAGTACTAACATATATTAGGAGCATTCACACATGCTCTTCTCAGTGACCTTCCATACCGGGTTTCCCCAGTTGCATTTAAAGGTGGTTTCATCCATCCATCCCTGTGCTCGAGTGCCTCACCCCACTTTGAGCTCTTCCTGGACAAAGAGTTTGTAGAAGACAGGAACACTGCTCATAGCATGTGTGTAATACTGAGCTGGGATTTTTCTAATCTGTCAGATTTTGGGCAAAGTCTCACTTTGACAGCTTTGAACACCTAATTTGGTGGACTGAAAACTGAATTTTGTGTTCACTACAAATATCGTATTTTAACACTTTGTTGTTCATGTGTTGTGATGATGTGTACTGACTGCTGTCTTCCAACCCTGTGTTTTTTGGTATGTACACAGGAAAACAACTTAGATGTAAGTATTGTAGTTCCTGAATGCAGTTTAAAAGCATACAGTGGGTTGAGGAACAAAAGTGGATGGATTAACAGTCACTTAAGTCATTTAAATAAGTTGTAATAAACTGCATATTAAATACTTATGTGAGAATGTTGTGGAGATGAAATAAGATGTAGCTTTCATGTGTCATCTCCAGAGCCCTATGCTGAAAATGAAATAGTGTAATCCACTGTCTTAAAACATTCTTAAAATATATAATAAAAGTAAGGTACAGAGGTATTTGTTGTCTTATGTTGTATTTAATACTGTGTTATGTTTTGGTGCTGCAATACTTACCATTTTCTCTAATAGTACAGTACATGCAGTCTGGATTTATATAGCATGATTTTTGCTTCTGCTTATGACCCTTTGCCTATCAGAGCCAATGAAAGAAATCACTCCCAGAAGACACCCCAGGGACAAGTCCTCTATTAAGGTGACTTAACGGGTCTGTCGTGTCTCTGGGTTGTACAACAGGAACAAGTCTAAAGTCATCTTGGGTGGCATTTCTGAATGCAAAGGGTGTCTGAAATGCCTTTGGTATTTTTTTTTTTCTTTTGAAGTGAACAATTCCATTTACTATGTCTTGTAACTATGAGAGGGATGACATATTTGCAGTGATTCTAACAAACGTTACAGAGTTGATACCTGGAACAGAAACATGCAAATCAGTCAAATCTTCACGTTGGTAGCAGGTTATCATGTGCATGTATGCAGCTACAGATCTCTGGAGCTGGGTTGTTCTGTGCTTGTTCATCAGGTTGTTTGCAAGAAAATGACACTATGGATGTGTTAAGGTTTTATCAGTGATACACAGCTATCATCAGACATCAGTTGTTGTGGGGTCTCTCCTAATTCTACAGCTCTACAAAATTCCTGAATGCTTTAATGTGTCATTCTCCCCAGACAAGCGTAATGAATTAATATCTGGAACATTTCCTCACAGGTATAATCTGTGCTTATGAAGTAATTTAATTGGAGTCAACTGAACTGATCAGAGATGTTAGATATCACCTTTATAAGCCTGGTTTTAGACGGGCCATGCAATGCTTTCGTTTTCTTGAAGCACATACCAAATACAAACTACATTTGGACAAGGTGGACGTACAACAAAATATGCACCAGAAAGGCTTGAATCAGTAGCTGTTATAGCTGGAGTGGGGTGGTGTGTGTTTGCCTTTTTTATATTAGGAATAACACATCTGTCCATGAAGAAACAGTTGACTTGCCAAAAAGGAAGTACTGCAGATGTTTTTGGAGTGTAATGCAGTTGTGAACAATATTCAGCATGATTACATTCTAGCTTGTAATGAGAAGTAACGGAGGAGAACACAGTTTTCCTGTGCTGCACAGTTAGAACTGATGTGTTCAGTTGTTTGTAGCTGAGAGAAATGAGATGGATGGGAAGGAAGATATAACAAAAAGATAAAAATGAAGTTTAACTTTTTTTTCGGAAAGAGAAAACAATAAGAAGTTACAAATGCATTTCTGAGCTTTTTTTTTCTGGAAAAAACCTGCTCTAGCAGGCACATGTCTATGGCATGTTTGCCAGTAGAAGACGGCTGAGTTGGTATGGCTCTCAGTAGAAGGGAAGACAGCATATATTTTGTCTTGAAGAAGAAATGCTATCCTTTGGAACGATTGTAAGATCAGTGTTAAGTAAAAAGCCTTTTTCTCCTCCTCACTCTTTTTCTGTGCACAGATCTTAGACCGAGAGGGCAAAGTTGCATTAAATGCAGAAACGGTAAATGTTTCAAATTTGCGGTCTCCAAGTTTTCTCATGACTTGCAGATTTAATTTCCCTTGTTGGCAATTTGAGTTTTATCAGACTACTATTTGAATGGCAAGTTGCCTACACATGAAAAGAAAACTTTCTATAGTGCTCATTTATAAGCTTGTGCAATAAATGGGGGATCACCTGAAAATCCACTATACTGAGCAGACTACAATGAAAGTCTGCCTCGCTGCTGGTAGAAGGAGGGGAGGAATTGCTCTCAGAGGGGTGATTTTCAAATCAGTCAAATGACTGAAGTTGTTTTTCTCCGAGATCTTACTTGTGGAGGTTTCATGTAGATTTTAGTACCTCCCTTCAAGCATTGCCCTTGCACAGGCGGGGCTGCTCCTGCCCACCCCTGGCTTCTCTGCCTATTCCTAAAGCAGCTCTAATCCTTGTCTGGCTTGCTAGGAGTGTACCAAGGAACCTGAACTGTCTTTAGGTAGGGCTTACAGCATAACTGGCATCAAGCAATTCCTTTATTTTTTTTGGCATCAACTTGACAAACCTCTTGACAACCTCTCAGAGGGTGGTGATCAGCGGTGCAGAGTCCGGCTGGAGACCTGTGACTAGCGGCATTTCCCAGGGGTCTGTGCTGGGTCTGCTCTTGTTCAACATCTTCATTGACGACCTTGATGAGGGAATAGCGTCCGCCCTCAGCAAGTACGCCGATGACACGAAGTTGGGAGGAGTGGCCGACACGCCAGAAGGCTGTGCTGCCATTCAACGAGTCCTGGGCCGGCTGGAGAGATGGGCAGGAAGAAACCAAATGAGGTTTAATAAGAGCAAGTGTAGAGTCCTGCACCTGGGAAGGAACAACCGGATGAACCAGTACAGGCTGGGGGATGACCTCCTGGAGACGAGCTCTGAGGAGAAGGACCTGGGGGTCCTGGTGGACGACGGATTGACCATGAGCCAGCAGTGTGCCCTGGTGGCCAAGAGGGCCAACGGGATCCTGGCGGGCATTAAAAGGAGCGTGGCCAGCAGGTCAAGGGAGGTGATCCTCCCCCTCTACTCTGCCCTGGTCAGGCCTCACCTGGAGTACTGTGTCCAGGTCTGGGCTCCCTGGTACAAAAAAGACAGGGAACTCCTGGAAAGAGTCCAGCAGAGGGCCACAAAGATGATATGGGGCCTGGAGCATCTTCCCTATGAAGAAAGGCTGAGAGACCTGGGTCTGTTCAGCCTGGAGAAGAGAAGACTGAGAGGGGATCTCATCAATGTGTATAAATACCTGAGGTGTGGGAGACAGAGGGATTTGGCCAACCTCTTCTCAGTGGTTTGTGGGGACAGGGCAAGGGGCAATGGTCACAAAATGCAGCCCAGGAAGTTCCGCACCAACATGCGAAAGAACTTCTTCCCGGTGAGGGTGACGGAGCACTGGGACAGGCTGCCCAGGGAGGTTGTGGGGTCTCCTTCTCTGGAGATATTCAAGGCCTGTCTGGACGCCTACCTGGGCAGCCTGCTCTAGGGAACCTGCTTTGGCAGGGGGGTTGGACCCAAAGGTCTCTTGAGGTCCCTTCCAACCCCTGCAATTCTGTGATTCTGTGATTGACAAGAGGTATTACCCACATTCCCTAAGAAACTGTTTTACTTTAGTTTTGTTATAAAATCTCTTACCTGCTAAAAACATTTTCGTGTTCGTGAGAAATGTGTCATGTATGTCTGTGTATTGCGGTCCTAGAAGCTGGCAGATCTTAGTGGTTTGTTAATGTCTTGCAAAGAATGCGATGGAGGTCTGTAAGGCGTGCTTAACATGGCAGCTGCTGGGAGGAAATCTGTCACAAACACTTAGGAAAAACTCAAATTGACTATGAGGAAGTCAAACCGTAGCCTTATTTTTGGCTGGCTAGTCAGATTGAGCTCTTTTCTGTTAGGAAATATTGTTTAATCTTCTGGTTATCCCTGTATATTTTCTGAGCCTGCTTTTTTCAGCAGTCTCAGGTATAGAGTCTGGGTCTCCGCTAGTCCAGCAATGATGACACCAGTGCTTACAGACTTCCTATTTCTTATTTTTAATATTTATACAACAAAGGATCTGATTATGTATGGAGTAAAACAATATTGAAAATATATGTTGTCTTATTGGTAATAAGTTGGTCAGTGCGCGTAAAAATCTTGCCACGCTGTTGTCTTTTTCGTCTGCCCATATGCTGCCTCTAATGTCTTGACTGTTCGAGCATCTAAGGATAACTAAGACATACTTAATAGTTTTCAGAGGAAGAAAAAAAGATTGACCTCCTTAAAGGTGTAAAGGGGTGTGCTTGATAAATTCATGGGAGCAACCAACTGCCAGAGGTCTGAAATACGAAGTGCTCCATGACAGGAAGCTTTTTACTTTCACAGAGACATTGCCACAGGTTTAGCACAAAGGACTTGAGCCACGTCATGGTCAGAGCTGTGTAATTGCATCTGAGGTAGGAAGGCCATGGAAATGTAACTGCAGCAAGCGAGAACTGTGGAACTGCTCCGTGCCTTCCTGGAAGACAGAGCAGAGCAAGTAGTTCATTTGGGGTGCGTAAAACTTAATAGGTTACTTTACTATGTAAAAGCAAATCACTTGGGTTACTTCTCAAGAGTTTTCATGGTGCTCATCCAAATGCTGAGGGGATGCTCAGCACTTTTCCTGAGGTTAGCTGAGCGAAGGGCAGGTCGTGAGAAGTTCTGCCCATCTGGCCTGCTGGTCCACCTGCAGTCCTTGGGCTGACCTGTAGCAATAAATGGGCCAGTGCTTAATGGATCAAAGTGTGTCCCTTTCTTGTTGGAAAGAAGCGTGTGCGGTGTGTTTGGGCTGTTCTGCCTCATTCTTACCTCCTGGTTCCTTCACAGCCCATCCCTGGTTGGCTCGGGCACAGCCCTAGAGCAATGCCACTGCCTTGCTTCTGTTCTTTCAGGTATGATTTTTATAGTGAGGATTGTAGTAAGGCTGCTTCAAATACAGGGATTGCCGAGTTCATTTTAGCTCTTAAATCAATGAGAGATGCTTCTTTCGTATGTTATTATATGTATGAGAATTAAAGATATTATGTATACGGGGAGGGAAATTGCTGGCTAGTAACTATAGCAAATCCTTTTTTACTTTCTGATCTGTGTTCTTAGAATCTAATCCATGTTTTTTCTTTATTGCTGTTTTTAGAACAAGGAACCTCTGTATGAACTTTCATTTCTTTAGTATAGAAGTTGGAGGAGATGAATTCAGTGAATGCCAAACTCATTGTAACCTTGTAGCCAATGTTGCAAGTTATTTTGGAGTTGTGAATTGTTCAGTCTAATTTAACTTCCAGAATAAGCAGCAGGTATGATAAGTTCAAATCCATTATACAGATCTTTGTTTTAAGCACGCATTTTCAGAGTAAAAAAGCCCTCTGTGGTTTAAATTGCAATACTCGGTAATGACTGACATTCAGTATCCCTTGCAATTTTTTCCCTATTTGTTATTTTCTGAGTTTTTTGTAAAAACAGCTGTTTAACCTGATTCTTTGCTCCTGCTAGTTTCAGCTTACCAATATTAAAAGTTGCCTTTAGCTATAAGCTTTCTTAATAAATAAATCACTTTTGCTAAATGATTAAGTATGTTACATTTTTATTTAAGAGGCTTTGAGAAGTAATTTCCCAAACCAGCAACAAGAACATCCACAGTCTTAAAAACTTTAAACAAAAAGTTTTTTTTAAGGGTCAAAGTTTGATGGACAGCCAAGCAGAAGCTACCACTCGATATGATAGAGCTGGTCTAGATTTCTCATCCTCATAGGTGAAAATAGATGATAATAGGTCAGCTGTAGAAATTCATCTTTAACTTATTTTTTAACTTTTATAATCATAAAATAGCATTAGAATGAGGACTGTCCAGATTAATTGCTGCACACTTACGATCACAGGATTTTACATGTAGTTACGTTTTATATGGATTCTTTATTTCACTCGTGACCACTTAAAAACTTGAAAGCTGTTCGTGACATTACTGAAGGGAAGGCCTTTTCTGAAATTTATTACAAATTTGCCTTTGTTTTTGAATTTCAGTTTTGCAGTAGGACTGGGGAACTTCCCTGCTAATCCTGCGTTCATTATTTAAGCCTTTCAATTAAGCTGTGCAGTACCTCAGTTCACATATGTCCATAGTGGCTGTCCAGATATATTTACAGGTTTGTCTTCGTTTATAACGACACTGCCTAGTACTAAAGAGATTAGTAGCTGTTCCTTAAATCATTTCTGGAAGCTATATTTCTGTTCCTGAAAACAGACTTGGTTGAAAAATTAAGCTTTTAAGGGAATTGCTTGTGGAAGGGAAGTGATGCTGTGAGCAGTACAAATTAAACATTGAGGTAAGAAGGAGGCAAGGAGACGTGTAAGTTTTTAGCTTTTCTTCAGAAATGTTTTGGTTTTTGTCCCATTTTTGAGTAGCAGGAATAAATGTTGAAACACTTACGTGTGAATGAATACGTGAATCAACAAGTTAAGTCAGAACTGGAATGCCTCTAGATTTAAATAACCAGTACATTCTCTTACAATTGCTTATTGCATAAACCCACTAAACAGTTTATAATGAAGATATGTGAGGATTTATACTCCATATGCTCATATACATAAGCAGGTTACCTTAGAATAAAAAATTGACAGCTGAGGAGTATTAAATAATATTTAGTCTGCTCTTGGACTATGGCAAGCATAGGGTAAGGCAAGGTAGTTGAGAATCTCTTTCTATTACTACTAAATATTTATCTAAAAATTCTATCATTTAGGTCATACTTCGACAGTTTAAATATTATTTAGTAAAGTTTGATTGACATGACCGTTTTCCTTTGTAGTGCCTGGTGTCCTCCCCAAGCAGGAGGTGTGCACAAATAGGACATGATCTGAGCAAAGTCAGTTTGTGAGATTGGAATAGGAATATTTTATAACTCCATTAAATGTTAACCTTTTTTTCCCATTTCGATGTATGTATTAGCTTTACTGCATACATATTACACAGTTTTATTGGCAAATATGATACCAAAAAGTAATATACTGTTTCAACATGATGGAACTTGGCAGGTGGGCATTGTTTTCTACTCGTAAGAGAAAATTTAGTTCCATCCTTCCATTATCTTCAGATAATAACTTCTGTTTCTGTAAAGCTCTGGTACAAATAGTATTATTACTTGAAATGTATGTAAGTGGAGAACAGGTAAAATAAACAAACAAAAAAACCAAAAACCAGTAGTTTAAAAGTTTTCTTTCATTACCACCCCCTTTGTTTTGCATAGCAGCATTTGTTACTTTTGATATCAATCGTTTGAAAGGGGTTATTTTTTTTGAAAATATACTTCTGATGATGTAAAACTAAGTTTGCAGTATTTTCCTTAACTTTCACATATGGTGTAAGAGTTACTACTATTAATGTTCACTTAGCTCTAATAATGTTGCATATGGATGGAAATACTGCTGCAAAATTCTTTGTTTTCTTTAACTCATCCAGTAAGTTAGTCAACCAAAGGCTTACGGTTAATTTTTTATGAAATGCTAAAATATCAATAGTTGCTATTGCTCTTGAGAGGCTGAAAAGGTGCATTTATTTGAGCATTATCTATTTCATTTTGACGGCATGACAATCTAGAAGGAAGTTTCTTTATAATTGAGATACCCAACAATAGTTCTTATAATTGGTTTTAGGCATGGCTTTTAGTGTATAATAGGGGTCAGATATTGATCTAAGTAAAATAAAACTTTCTATGGGGATCATTAAATCATTTATTCTGTGCTGGCATCAGTGGAAGTTATTACTTAACTTGTCATTGTTATAGCCAAAATTTCCTTTGAAATCATTTACTGCTCTATGGGGTTTTTAACTGTGCTAATTAATATGATTATTGGTTACTTCCTAGTAATTAAATCTCTAGGACGACTTTTGGGATCTCGTGCCTTTGTCCATTAATCTGTCATTTACTGTAATAATATCCAAGATGTCAGTATCAATTCAACCTTTATAGACTCACCGCTATTAATTTATGCCATAGTTATTTCAGTCCTTAGGATACACAGTCAAAGGTATCCTAACTCCTGCGATCAAAAACTGCACGCCAGATCTCTGGACATCAGTTTGATTTCAGGGTTATAGGGCCTTTAATTGATTCTTAATTTTCTGTTGTTTGCTTCTGCATTGTCAGACTTGATTATTTTAATCAGCAGTAGATAGAACTGGAAGTGAATGAGCGACTAGCTTGCAGAATAATGGCTTTGCTTCTCTGAACCCATTGTTTTAGCTGTGCACTTCTGCAGCTTAACGCACTGCTGCAAAAAGAGCCTGTTAGGGGTGGCAGCCTAACATCGGACTGAGGGTGAAGATATGGCAATCTTCTTCGTTACGGAGTCTGACTGATATAACTTCTAGAATTGCATAGATGTGTTTGTTGGGATAACTCCCTGTACATAGAGATCGGGATGAATCACAGAATCATTAGGGTTGGAAAAGACCTCCAAGATCATCTGGTCCAACCATCACCCTACTACCAATGTCACCCACTAAATGAAATGTGTCAATATGGTTTTATTTTAAAAGGACGCATTTTTAAAAAGTTGTTTGTGCTTACCAATAAAAATATTTTATTTAAAGTGCCAAGAAGCCTAACTTGTAAATGAAGTAGAATATGTCTACAGGCTCAGTGTGCAAGGTTGAGATTGTCATGTTTCCCTTACAGAAATCAGATATCCCTGATATTTAAAAGCAAAGCAGTGCTCTGTAATATTTTAGTGGTGTTTCCTCAGTACTGTGGAACCTGTTGCTCCATAGCAATACCTGAAAGTTTTGTACCCATTTAAACTTTACACTTATTAATAAATAAATAAAGGGAATTGTATCTTACAGATGAAGACTCTAACATTTGGAGTTTGTAAGGACCCCATCATATAGGTGTCAACCAACTTGAGCACTTGCAGATTGGTTTTTGTTTTCTAATTTTTTTAAAAGCTGGATTTGGCTAAGAGCCTCCAGTCTGTGCTGGGGGAAAGGCAGATGGTGGATTTCTCTTCTGCAAAGCCAGAGGAGCTGTGTTGTGCCACCTCACCTTTCACTTGCTTTGTAAATCCAGAGTTTCTCTGGAAGAAAAACCTAGATCTGAGCTTCTTAAACTCTACAAGGCAACTGCATTCCTTGCATGCTGCCAATATTTACAACAGGTATGATCTACGATCTTGCTAAAACACCTGGGAGCAGAGATTTTTTTCAACCTGGAATTTTATTAATAATCTGGAATGGAAATTCCTGCACAAATGGGCAACAAGCGTTATAAAAATCTTTGGCCATACGTTTTCTATTTTTATTTTTCCTGATGGGTATATATTTTCCTAGGGGAAATAATAGTTCAAAATCAAGGTCTTTTATTAACAAGTGAAGAACTGACCAAATGCCAGTGACAACTGAATCACTTATATTTTAGGCCATCTGTTGTAGAATAGTCAGATCATTCAAAATTGAACATTTTCTACTCCCTTTATATAGATAATTTTCATCTAGATCTTAACACAGAGAAGCTAGGAATCTCAGTCCAGATATGTAACATTGTCAGAAAAAGTGCATGTTGTACTTTTGGTCTATTTTAAGACAATTTTTCAGAGCACAGTTCTTTGTTTTTGAACTGTAATACAATTGCAGATACATTTATCTTGAAGTGTTGAGCTCCTGATTCTATTTATTCAAGTGAAAGACATTCTCACTTTCAAATCTAATTATGTATAGCGAGATCTGTTCCTCAATTATATCGAAACTATTCAGGAAAAGGTTGCTGCAGGGTCCTTATCTTTCGTGGGCAGCCTTTGAACTACTTCTGGAGAAATAACACTAGCAGGCAAAGCAAGGTTAACATCTGCCTATTGTTAATGGGAAACGGTGTGCCAGTTCCCATGTATACAGATGCACAGATTTCTCAAGTATTTAGCTGAGAAAGTTTTATCTAGTTTAGAATTCCTTTATGAATAATAAATTAAAACATAGAACTGATGGTGTTTATAACCAGACCATAAAACATACTCTACATTGCTGATTCTTCATGTGTGAGAATCCTATGGTCATGTAGACCTCTGCTTTTGGTTTATTTGTTTTAAGAGGGCTTTAAAAACAAAGACTTATTTTATTGAATCTATATTTTATTTCACAAAATAAGTGGTAAGTGATCGAAATACAGTGGCAAAGGCATGCGAGCAGTTATACTGGAAAATGGATTTGAAATGAGCTTAGCAATGTCCATGATGAGAAATTATGAAATTACATTTTTTATATGAAATTACATGCTATTTTACATGCTATTTTAAAAATTGCATGGAAGTAATGCTAAAATAGCATTCAACAATAGTGCAAACTGAGTCCAGTAGGAAATATTAGAACAAACAGCACAGTATTTCTTCTGGCGAGGCAAAGCTGGATCTGCAGCATCTTTCAGCAGCTCAACTAACTGGAAAGCAGAGCTGTAGCTGAATGCGTTTGTGAACTTTTTGCCTGTTGCTTACCGTTAACAATGCTGCTGACCTCTTAATTGCAGCAAATAAGATGATGAGAAAGCTAGTGAGGCAAATCTGTCCAATGTTTCTGTATAGAAGACTTCTTAGAAATGTACCAGGCCTCTCTGACCGGAGATGAAAAGAGAATTCAGGTGTTGGTGGTAGTGCTACTCTTGATATTGTAGGACTTAATGATGCTTTCTTCGTGTCTTCTTGCTTTTAGCAGGTAAAAAAAACGTTTCAGTGAACAGCTTTGAAGACTCAGCCTCTATTCTGTTGTTTTTGTTTTATTTAAAGTTCTCTTTTTGACTAGGGAGATGTTTTGAAGGACTTTCTCACATTGCTGCAGTTCTAACTGTACACAGGCGCGGTTTGGTGAAGTTGCCGTAACCTCCCTTCAGCCGTAGTTGCCTCCTCCAATGCTCATCGCATCTGGTCTAGTGTCTGAGAACCAGAGTTTTGCTGGGCTCTTGCCATTTGTGATACAGATGAAGAAATGCTGACCTACTAGCTTTCCTGAGAGAGGACTGAGTTGGTAGCACAGGTGGTCTGCTGGGTGTAGGAACTTTGCACAGTGCTGCAGCTAAAAGTCATGGAGGAGCAAGGAGTAAGCAACAGCCTGCGGTGAGTTTGGGCATCATCCTGGGATGGAAGCTGTAGCTGGGTGAAGAGAGGACAACAATATTGGGAAGCCCAGCTCCAAAGTCTAGGAAATCGTTATTTTAAGGACCAAAGAGAAGCAGGAGTTGCTGTTGTTTGCTGGCAGAAGGTATCAGAAGCGTAGCAGGGCACGGTACCATGCCGTATCAGCAGTGGAGCCTTCAGTGCTCCGGACTGGAGATGAATGTTGCAGCTCCTAATTTTTTTATCCAGGTTCTTATCTTCTCCCTTCTGTAATGTAAATAGTTTTCTACGTGCAATTTACTGTCTAGAAAAAGTTACAAGTTGGCTGAATAAACATAGATACCTGGGAAGGTTATAGGGAGAAGGGTACGGTTGAAGGAAAAAGGTGACCTCAAACTTGTTTGGTCATCAACTTTTTTTTCTCCGTTGTGTGCTGTTTGGTAATAACTTTCATCAAAATTAGTCTTACATACAGAGCAGTTCTCATGTCTAGTTTCTGAGGGTACAGTGTCAGTCCTCAATAGTTCACAGAGCCTTGTGATGAGTACTACTACGCTGTCACCTTATCTCGGGCATTTTATATGGCATGAAGTCAATGGTGTGTGGACTCTTCCCAAAAAGTTCACAGCAACAGGGCTTCTTCTTTAATTTTCACTGTCATTTGTGTAGTTAATCACATTCCTAATCACCTGTTAGCACTTCTGGGGCCGAAGTACGGTCTTGTCTTGCCAGGGTTAAATGCCTTTGGGATGTTGAATAGGAAAGGATGAAGTTCATGTCCTAAGACATGCTTAACAGTTACGAATGCTCTCTCCGAGTCCTGTATTTCTTCTCTTACTGAATCTGACTTCTGGAGGCATCTTATTAAATGCTGTACAGTACTGTAATAGAAATCTGTCTTGTTGAAAGATTTTACTGCATCACGTCAAACATTCTTGAGTTAAAACACAGCCAGCAATCATGCCTAAAAAGCATCCCTTTGAGATTTCTTTCCGTGGCTGATGTATACGCACACTTTGGAAGTATTTTGGAGTCAATAAGAAAAATGAATTAATAGGTTTGTTTCTGACTGGGCCTCTTATACAGGATCACAATGCTGACTTCAACCAAGCGATTGCAAACTGAAGAGTTCTCAAAGCACAAAATAAACAAATGGTTTTTTTTAATTTACTTTTTCTTACTGTCTACAGTTTGCATCAATTTCATTAACCTCTTAATTAAAACGAGATGTTAATTTCTTCCCCTTTGAAAGCAGTTTGAGTATATGTCAAGTTGCTTGTCATGTTAATCTTTACTATGAAAGAAGGCAGGTAGAAATAGTCAGTAATTGACTGAAGGACTAGGTTTGGAACAAGGAAATAAGTGTGGAAGAGCGATGTTTTGCATAACGAGCGTTGCAGATTTCACTGTTAGAACAGTACTCATGAGAGGTATTTTGGGAGTAGTTGGCCTTGTTTTTCACATCCAGGGTTTAACGCAGGATTAAGGAACACGCTTCTTGAGAAATGCAAACTGTTTTGTCTGTGCCTAGCTTTCAGTCTCCTTACATCTTTGCTAAACTCTCTAGTTCCTATGTTAGAGAATGTTAGATTCTGGGTTTTGGCCTTGCCTTCAAGATGTAAAATGTTCTGAACTCAAGATAGCCTAAAACTTTTGGATAAAGACTTCTCTCTTCAATAACAGGAGCATTCTAATTAATCGAGAAGAATTGACCTGAAAGTTAGTAAGAGTTGGGAATTTTTTTTTCTTAGCGTAGTGTGGAACTGAAATGAATTTCTGTGAAATGCCACTGTGGTCTTACCACTTTCCAGACCAGCTGCCAAGTGCACTTCTTGTTTGATCTTTCTTCTGTAACGCGATACAAACCAGTATATAATCTCAATAAACATTTCCGGATAGGAGAGACAATATATAGTGAAAGTTCATACTTATATCAGTTATACTACAGAAATATCCTGAGATACTATGATGGATGTAGTTGCACTGAAACCTTGATGGAATAAAATCCAGTAGTTTGTTCATTTGGATTAATTTATTAAGCTAGGTTTTTGGTTTCCATTGTGTAGGAATCTTGGATCCTGACGTGAGCGTGAAGAAGCCTTCTGAGATTAATGCATTTCTAACAAATATAGTGTATGAAAACATAATCTGTTTGTCCCTTTCTGCTGACTTCAGAATTGCTTTACAGTCAAGGTAAAGCAGCTTTGCATTGAGGTCAGTCTTGAAGCCAAGCAAGCTGCTGCTCTGTGGCATTTGAGGTCGTTTGAATATGACTTCTGAATGTAGAGATAAGACAATTCCTATATTTTTAAGGTCCTTTTTCTTTAGAGAGACTGTATCTTGCAACTGTATGTGAACAGAGGAGGGAATTTAAAAACTATGCCTCCTTTATTTCTCTGGGAAGGAAATTTCAAAGATTTCCGTAGTTAAACAGCTTGTAGTGACTGGTCCTCTCCTCTGCCTTCCTGATGCTGAATAAAAGAATAGGCGAGCTTAAATGTAGACCATAGACAAAACATAATTAATCAGTTTGCAAAACGAGTAGTGTATGTTAGTGTTGGTTACGATATATTAGCATCACATACCGTTGGCTGTCAGTCTCGGATGCGTGAGGCTATCTAATTGTACTTTTAATTTTTTGTTTCCCCCCACTTAATTGCATTAAAGGATACCAGGTCACAGCCACTAGCATTAATCTTCTACATAAGCAATTCCTGTAATTGCGATGGGAGATTGCTTGCGGAATTTAGCAAGGTGTGAAAAATGCTCTGTATTACCGTGATTGAGATGGGAGCGTAGTTGGCTGGAAATTTCTTAATGAAATGTCATATCAGGAGATGTAGATTGACACCAAAATGTGCGCAGAAGAATTAGCAATTAAACAATTTCTGGAGCCAGGTATGGAAGTTGTGATGGCGGGGAGCCAGGCGGTGGTGCCTCGTAGGCTAGATAACCATTGCTCCGCGATGAGGGAGCCACGGTGGGAAGTAATCTGGTAACGATGCTTGTGGGTATTTGTGTAGGCATCACTCGGTTTTGTTTCTGTTTTGCCAGGTAGGGGCACTGATAGTTTCTTTCTCATAGCTGAGATTTACAGCAAGCCGCTTGCAAACTGATTTGGACCTATAAAATGTGAATGCACTTTACAGGAGTGTAGGTAAAGGTGTGAAGTTTGACAAAGATTGAGTTGAACTGAAAAGTAATACTCTTAAAGTAAAATGGAAGTTGTCAGGTGTTTGGCCTCTTGCCTTATCACCAAGCTTTTATTGCTTAGTAAAGAGCGAAAATATTTTTCCAATATCTAGCGTTAACCTTGATTTTTTTATTCTTAATTTACCTATAAATGCTCATTAAAGAAATAGTTTTTTGGACACCAGAGACTTCTAGAAGATGTATGTACCAGGTGTGTAATTCTGCTGATACCAGAAATATCGAAGAAGTGTAGAAAAGCTATTACTAAATGTTATTTATGATAAAATAATACCGAATTGAGCAAGTTATCATCAAGCCCTGGGACCTGCAGAGTAAATGCATTTGTTATTTACCATTTTATGATTTTTAGGGGCTGGCAAAGGTCTTCTCTCATTAAACTGCGAGAAGGTACTGGTCCAGTATTTGGACTGTTACTAAAAAAGGAAACAAACATGTAAATTGTGTACAAGATGGATTTATACTCACCTGTCTGAAAATTGCATGGAGGATGTCAGGTGTTTCTAAGATAGTGCTATAGAACTGCGTTTTGAAAATACAGAAAGCTAACATCTTGTATTCAAAAAAAGTTTGTATTACAAGGTTTGAAAGCAGTGTAAAAAAACCTGCTGTTGTGGTATTGATGGGATGTTATTGCCACAGGCCAGTAATATGCGCGAACTAAGAATGTGGCCTGTGCTGTGTAAGAATTGTATTTAGCAAATAGGAATACAATTATTTTACTGAAACAGTGATTATGTATGAAAAGCAATTTTGAGGAACTGAGGTGTAATAGCAGTATTTAAATACTACACGAGCACTTTACTGTTAGAGTGGAAAGTACGCTACCTCAAAATACTTTCCCCATACTTAACATGCTTTGTTACAGAGACATGCACGCACTTGGATACTTGTCTGCACAAATGCACCATGCCAGCCTTTTTGGAGGGGAGAGGAAAAACAAATCAGGTCCCACATTTCTTTTTCTGAATGTACACAGCCTTAGCTAACTTCCTAACCTTAATGTCTTTTGGCATGATTTCCTACCCGCCTGCATACAGCAACTCCTTTCTTTTCACTACTCAATTCCTTTTCCACTGAACAAACATGTTATTTTAATCAGTATTTTAATCATTAAAATGTGTTATTTTAATTTGTTAGGCACTGGTCTTTGGATCCCCATGGGCTGCTCCAGATAGATGTGTGATCCAGTTTCACGTGTTGAGTACGCACAGAGTCCACGTGCCTGAAGTTGTGCTGTGGGTTTGTGTCTGTCTGGGAGGAAGAAACAAAGGGGCGATAAATCAATAAAAGGTTAAAAGTAATCTTTTCTTCCTGCTGGTTCAAATCCTTTCTAGCAATGGAGATTCATGAAATGCGCCAGTAATTGTTTCCTTTCCCAGAGAATTCATTAAGCGAGACATTAGCCTTTTTATTGTCATAAGCCAGCACTAATTCTTCGTGTCCTGTTATGCTTTCGCAGGTGCATTAAAATATGAAGTATCTTTAATAATTTTGAATTTCTTATTCAGATAACAGAAATTGCGTATTTTATTTTCTGTAGAGGCAGTTCGCTTTCCCTGCTGCCGTCTTGCACAATTGCTGTGATTTTATTTAGCTCTTTCACACAGCTCCTGTCCAGCACTTTCATCAAACTCTACAAAAGGGAGGGACTCTCTCGGCAATTCAGCCTGCTCAGAAAAATTGAGTAGAGATTGATCTTCTTTCAGTGTCATTTTCTTTCATTTCAGACTTGGAAAAAATAGAGAAGCGGTTACTTCAACACTGATCTAACAACCCACTAATTCGACATTTTTTTTTTTAATGGTTTTCATCTGGGAGTTCCAAAGTACTTGGTAAAACAGTTTGTATCTGTGTGCTGGGATGTGCGTGTGATGTTGCTTTACAAACAGAGCCAGCAGCGGATGAAATGAAGAGTGCACACATCAGGTGTGTGTTAGGAGTTGTGTTAGGAATTCAACATGAGTGAATCAGATGAATAATTTGAGAAAAAATCCATACCAGTCTCATAATTTCCCTTAAATCTGTTTATGAGTTAGACTGGAGCTTTTCAGAATGCCTTTCTTTCTGAAGCTCGTGCTGGGTGCCTGAAACGAAGCTTTTACAAGTCCCAGCTGATGTGAACCATAGCTGTTGATACTGCTCGAGTTCCAATGAGTGATGGATTTCCAACACTAATGACATCTTTTAAATTTGACTTGAATTGTAGGTGTCTCAGGTAGGCATCCTTTAATAATTTGTAATGGCAGTTTGAGCGTCTGGATGAGGTTCTGTTCGTGACCTGGAAATCTGGGTTAGCAGAGATGCTTCCCATCTGTCTGCAGCCGTACACATCTGCAGTCATATGTTTTCAGTAGCGAGTAATTTTTGGCTTGTAGACAGACCTATAATTGAGAGAGGATGTTACTGAGGGGGAAAAAAAGCTTTGGAGAAAAAAAAAAAACCTTATGGTGAAGATAAATATCTCATAAAAAGCTTTTAATGACAGTATTACTATCAATCTCTAATGCTGTTTTCACCATATTCTTTTTTCAAAAAGGGCTTTTTATCATCTTGTGCCATAACTTTGGCTTACCGTTATCAAATATTACGCAGCATTTTTGGAACACATTTTATTTGGTACTAAAGTAATTTGACTAAAAACACAGAATAGTGCAAAAAAAAAGTTATCCACCGTTTTTTAAAACTGTGAATAACAAACTACATAAAGGCAAACTTTGTTTTTTTAGAGGGATGCTGACAAGCTGCGTTCTTGGCCTTATTTTGAACATTTTTATCAACAGGAATAAAGCCTTCACTGATGAACATAGTAAAAACTGATGGTTTGATGAACAAATAAAAGAAAGAGGTGGAAGTGCTGCAGACCAACCAAGTGTGCTTTGATAAGCTGTACTCTCTGAAATTGCGTTCTCAAATTTGAGGTCGTGAATACTGAATGAGAGAGTCAGCCATGCTCACAGGGTGGAGAACTCCATCCTAAGCAACAGCAGCTTTGTTTGCATTAGTGATGCATAAACTGCTGAGCCGAATCTCCCCCAGGCTCTCCTCCTTAGGTGAGTCCCAGGCTGTACCCGAGGTTAAGGCAGTTCTGTGCCAGACACTGATGTAAGTGCTTGTGCACGGTGTTGTCTCGCTCCACGGCCTGCAGACCAGCCCTACAGTGACTTGCTGTTGAATTTGAGGAGGCAAAGGTTTGCTGTGATTTAGGCTTAGAAGCGTGGCCTGCTAGGAGAATATCAAGGAGCTTGTTCTTGTCTACAGGTAGATGAAGGGATGCCATGGTGGTTCCTCTGAGTCATCGGTGTGGAGAACATGAGGGAATTCACCATTCAGCAACTGGTCACAATGGTCACTTACTGTTGGAACAGTTTGCCACGTGGTGGGTCTACACCGCTGGCAACTTTTTAGTCATCGTAATTTTTAGTATTGGAGAGACTGGCATTCTGATGATTCCAGCAGTATCTTTTAGCCATAATAGCACCAACTTAATTCAGCTTCATTTTGTCTTATGTTTATTTTTTGTGTGTGGGAGCTGTGGACCTCACTTCTTGCATATGGATCAACCCATTTTATATTTCTGCATGTCGTAAGACTCTAAGGTGTGCCCATGGGTCGGAAGGGACTGCAGGTCTGTCTGTCCTGTTTGCCATCTCCAACAGTGGCCACAGGTGGATGCTAGAGGAAAGCATTGGTTTTTTGCATGTTTTTGCTTTTGCTTTTCATGAAGCATCTCCCTTCGCAGCAACCGTTGGATGGTGAGCTAAACAGACAGCACAGTATGAGAACAAAGTAAGGATGCGCTGATATTTTTCTTTTGTAATTTATTTGCTTATGGATTTCTCACCTGGGCTTGCATTTTAGCCACCATTACTTACAGCCACTGATGGCTTTTCCATAAATACGTCTAATTCCTTTTAAGAACCACTTAGTGTTGGCATCCATGATACCTGGTGACACTGGATTTTACAGTTTAATTGTGTATTCCATGAGAAAGCTGCTTTTTTTTTTTTAATATGATGGGTTACTATTTCATTGTGTGCTCCCTAGACATAGAATTGAGGCATGGTGCATATTTTATATGTGGTTGTCATATTCCACACAGTCATGACTTTTCAAGCTTTTCTTCAGTCAGTGCTTTTCCTTTTCTCCTTTTAAACAAGCCATCCCATGCTTTTGACCATACTTACTGCCTGTACTGGCACTTTTTCTAGTTCTCCATCTTTTTTTGAGATAGTTGTAGCTTAGATTTAGGTAATGGCGTTATAACGTTTGAGGTTTTCATCCTTTTCTGAGTAGTGTCTAACACTTTTTGGCCTCTTCTTCGGTGACCTCTTCACTCTTGTGACTAATTTATTGATCTTGAAGCACCCTGCACAGCTTCTCTTAGACTGCACTGACATCTAATGGTAAGGCAAAGTGGCTTAGCCACACTTAATGGCGAGATAAATTGTCTGACAGGCAAACATATTCATTTTTGTATGACAAGATGGAATAACTTCCATTTTTGCACAGAAAGTCTGATTTAATACTTTCTTTCCTGGCAATGAATCTTCTTGTGCTGTTCACTGGACCACACTTACTTTTTAAATGTAATTTAAATCTTTTGCAAGAATAATTTTCAGTACAATGTAAGCACTGTGATGATTTGATACTGCAGTAGTTTCTAGTAGGAGTCACAGTATCTCCATAAGGGGATAGCAGCGTGAAGTAAGTCTGACAACAAATGCTGTCCTGCAGAAGGAATAGGATTTTCTGGTGGTGTTGCAGCAGTCTTACAATTGCTACATTTTGAAGAAAGATGAAAAAAAGAGGCTTTGTCCTCTTTTTTTTTTTCCCCTCCTGTTTGAGTTTCCTCTGCATTTTTCATTTATTTTGGTATTTTTCAAAATTTTAGTGATAACTGTAATTGAATGTTACGTTTGAACTTTAGAAAGAGAAAAATACTGAGTTCAGATATTAATCTCAAAAATTATAAATCTCATTAATTGCATGGTCAGTAACATAGTCTGTATAACTTCAGTGAGATGTAAGTATCACCTGACTGCCATTAAGAAGCAGCATTCCTCAGATCCCAAGATTCTATACAGAACCACTACTACTGGCAGCAGAAGTGTTGAACCACAGATCCTAGAGCAGAACGTTTCACTCATGCATCATCAGCTTCATTTTTCCCTCTGTTAGAGCCCATATCTATTGCCTCAGTCTCAGGAAATTGATGTCTTTACTATGGAAATGCATCTTTGCTTTTATTTGAACATTAAGCTAATTTCTCTGTCTTAGGGTTTTTACATGTCCTTTTACTTTATGCTGTTTATAAACATACCAGCATCTCATTTGAACATGAGATGTTGTTTTGTACTAATGTTTGGAAATACGGATGGACTTCCATTTCCCATTAACAGCTTCCTCACATTCAAAGTTGTCTTCGGTGTATGTCCCATCCTTTTTCCCCAAAGAAAGGAAAACCTGAAATTGCTCAGGGCCATCAATAATTAATTTAAGCAAAAAATGCTGTAGACGGCGTAATAGTTATTTGTGGGTGGTACATTGAGTTAGGTTTGCAGCAAGATTGCTTCATGCTCTGAGAAGAGTGAAGTCCCTAAAAATGGACTTGTGGTAGAAATTTGTACAGGTTTGGTGCTTCAGGATAATTGAAATACTATATCAAGAGGAACAACGTTTTCGTTACATTCACTTCTTAGTTCCAGGGCTGCGCAAAATGGCCATTTCAAGGCCTTTAGGTGTCATGGAAAATAGAGATCTTATTTATCTGGATGGGAGGGAAAGAGAAGCAAAGCAGTAGTCTGCTAAGGTTGGCTTGGAAACTTAATTTATGAAGTCATCAAAAAGTGGTAGAAAGTGGTGGCATTCCAATGTTGAATAGAAACTTAACCGGTTTTCTTGCAATAGCCTTATTTCACACCTTTTGAAAGTTGATAGTAGGAAGAAAAAAATATTTAAATAACTTAACGTAGTTTCAGACCAAAGAACATAGATGAGAATGGTTAAGTTAAATGAAGATTGAGAGTCCCAAGGGTAGCACGAAGCCTCATGGTTTTATTCTCAGTGTGTTAATGATCTATCAGTCTGTTCTGGGAATTTAATTTCTGTCATGGTTTTCGTGTGCTTTGTCATCGTATTTGGGTTAGTCTGCAAATCCATTCATGTAAAGGAAGCTGGCAGTGAGGAAAAGGTAGGCCTTCTGCCTGGCCTAACTGTACGGGTGAAAGTCCATGCTCAGAGTTTGTATCCTGAATCTTGTGAGGGGGTTCATTGGAAGTTGTGTGGTACAGGGCCCAGTTTTTGGTAGGCTTTCACCACCTGTTCAAATTTAGGTAAACAGATCACATTTCTACTAAATTTCTCCTATGAGACTGAAGCAAAGGAAATTGTCCTACACTGCAACCTCTGGTGTTTGAGAGCTCTTCTCTAGTAATTTGGAGCTCACCTCAAGCTACAAGTAAGCATGTATTTAGCCTACTGGTTTGCTTTATTTAAAACAATAATTAACTTCTTAGTTTTCTTATTTCATCATTTTTGTGTAGAGAGAGTGTGGTTTTGACGGGGCCTGCCTTCGGATCTCCTCATTCACAGCCGACGGTTGGCCTTTCCTCCATTACCTGGTTTGAAAGCTAAAGTCCAAGTTGCTTTACTTACTTTACATCCCTGCTTTGGCTAGTAAGATTTGCTCACTCTGCTATAAAAATGTTGGAGATTGTCTTTTCCTTTTATTTTGGTGTCTCAGAGTAAAACTCATCAAAACTCATCCTTTCTCAAGAAGGAGCTCAGTGCTCCAGGCTGCAGTAGCCAGAGGCGTATTCTCTTAAAACTATTTTCAAACCCTGGAATCAGCTGTTTAACTAAAAGAAAAAAAAATACTCTTTTTGATGGAGTATTTTTACTCTCAAATTGTACTGCACACGAAGGGTTTGGTATGTTGATGGTATCTCAGATGGCTTTGTAGCTAATGCTTGACATGTTAGGCAGTATAGATCCCTAATTCATTTAGATTCTCAATTTATCTTAAAATATTGAACTACAGAAGTCTGCTCTTACATACTGTTTGGTATTTTTGTGTTCTTATTTTTAATTCATTAGGCAGCGTGCTTGTGTTTTTAGCGAATTTCTCAAATACAATTATTCATGTTGTGGCTTACTAATTGCAGTAACTAATGCTCCCGTAATTATAAGGCTTTTGTTTTGCTGGGAAATGCTTCCCATATCATCATCTTCTCTTTGTGTTAGAACATGAAGTATAATGAAATTGTATGAGGGTTAAATTTAGAACTATGTTAATATGTTAATTTAATTTTTGCTCAAAAATGATTTTTGAAATGTATGACATCTTGCTATGGATTAAAAATAAACAACGTTCAAAACAAAACTACTTGATTTATGTGTTACGCTTTGGAGCTACTGTAGATGGTTTGAAAACATCTGGTGACACTTTCAGTGGCAGGTCAATAGTTACAGATGGTCTGTTTTTTACAGCTGTCATCCAGCTTTGTACGTAGAATGAGTACAGTGCAAAAATCTTTTGCTGAATGAATAAACAAAACAGCACAAGGGGGACAGCAGGCATGTATGTTTCTACAAGACAGGAAATTAAATAAGCTATAAAAATTTAAACCAAGATTAGCATTGAAAATGTTCAGTTTCTGTTTCTTATCCTCTTTTTTTTAAGGAAGTAGGTTGTAAAACAGGTGATAAGAAATTAAACACTAGTTTAGGATTGACCGAAATTTGGGGTGTTGTTGTCTTAAGAGAAAGGCAGGTAGCTATGGCTAGTTTTAAACATTTTTAAATGCAGTTGGTGTAATGCTTGTTTAATCTTATACCGGAGCCACATTCAATATTAAGAATGTTGTGTTTTGCAAGGATAATCAATGTTGGGAAATGGAATAGAAAAAGTTTAAAATAGCAATTTTCTTTGCGCTTGTTTTTTAAAGAGAAAAATTGGGCTTCAGCATTCATCATCAATTTATTCTTCTGTCATGGTGGTGTTATGTTCAGCGGGAATCAGACATTATGCAAAGCAGCAGAAGAATCTTGAATATGAGGATAAAGAAGAAGGTGGAGGGAAAGTGAATAGGTGGATGAGGTTGAATAACGTGGTAAAAACGTAATGAATATTGCACACCGCCTCTGTTTGTAAATGAAAATAAACACAGAGGAGCTTTGTTAAAAACCCAAATGCACCAAGCAGAGTACTGCTGGAAAAGATACCTATTTTAATGCAAATGTGCAGTTCTTGATATTCAAAATGTTTTTCTTTATCGCTTCACTTGGAGCGCACGAGTCTTCATAATATGTTGATGAAGTGTGCATATGTTTGTTTTTAGAAAAATATAGCATCTAGAAAGAAACGAGCAGATTTCTAGGTTCAGTCACTTGTAAGGCCATTTAATGTTCTCCATTGATGATGAAAGCTCTTGGGCAGGAATAAAAGGAAACGGGGAAGTTGATTATTCAGCTCGTTTTAATGCTCACTGTGCCTGTAACACAGCGTTCTCCGGGCTGGGTTCGCAGAGTCTACTGAAGTACTGAAAGGGGGACAAAAGCGCTGCTCCGATTATGCTTTTTAGAGGAGCCATATACTTAGCTTTACCCTGTTCACTTGCTCATGTGCGTTTTATAACCTGCCATTTGGACTAGATACGTGTTGAGGGATGTTTCTTCTCTCCCCCCATCTCCCTTTCCTGCTTCTCAGCTGAAAAAGCAGGCTGCTTGCTGCAATACCCTTACGCTGCCTTGCCCAGCTCTACGGCATCTGAAAAGTGCTTAGCTGTATTTGCTGCCAAAGAGCTTGCCTAGTCATGCATAAAGCTGTTTTAAATGCCATTTGCTTGATATAGATGTTGGCAGTCCGTGTGGTCACCGTGATGCGTTTCATTTACTTGCGCCTCGGATTGTTTCCCTGAACTTCCCAGCCCCAAACTGCGATGCGCTCCATCCGAAGCTGACAAGCTAGGCCCGAGAGGGGCATTTCCTTGACTTCTGCAATACGATGCAAAACTGTGGGCGGCTTGTTGTTCAGGTGGTCACCTTTTGGTCATTTTGGGGGGATCTTCGGGTACCAAGGTACACACAAGTAACTCTGATGGGAGGACAACGGCAGAAACCCCAGCTGTCCCTGGGCATTGCTTACCCTCACTTGGTAGAGCACTGTCGTGCACGTGCATCTACGCATGTGTATGTCATGAAATAACAAGCCACCCAGTGTGATGAAGGATTTTGCATGTTTTTTCTTATTTTTTTTATTTACTACCATTTCTAGAAAGGGGTGAAAAAATCGATGCCTTTAAGAATCTGTCTTTCTATTCACAGGTGAAAATACACTTATAAAAGGTGATAAACGTTTCTGACTTGTGGCTGGCTGGAGAAGTCCACCATCAAACTGTGCGGAGACGTTCTTTGAGCTTCCACTCTTATGTCTCTAATGGACAAACACAAAGTGAAGCGACAACGTCTGGATCGCATATTTGAAGGTTAGATATTTCAATTCCTAATTTTCACTGCGTTATCGTGGATTAAAGACATTGCTAGAGAATGGAACTCAAGTTGTTCGGTGTATTTCTAATTGAGTTGCAGTTCCTGTTGGGGTTATATTGACTGTGTGCAAATGCTGGTTTTGGATGAAAACAGGTCTAGACGAATAAAAGGAACTAGTGCGTGAACTCTGTAAAATTGTACAGTTGCGTTTGCTTTCAACTTAGCATTTTTACGGCATTCTGCCAAAATGTTGTGAAAGGTTGTGGTTTTGTATAAAATAACAACTGTAGAAGGATAGGAAGACCACATAGTCCTCTCTAGGGTCTTTCTCTACAGATGTGCTTCATATAGATTAAGAGCCTGTATCTGATCTGAGGAAGGAAATAGAAAATAAAAAAGAAAAATATCCCAGGAGACCCCTGGACTTTAATGAATATTAAAAAAATAGCCCAAATCCTTGTGAAAGGAGTGGAATTGCTTGGGTCAGTCATTTTAGCTTGAGTCACAAATGTTTGAGTTGTATATTCCTGGTATTCTTTGTTTTCTTTTGGATTTGGTGTGAAAACAGGTTGAGGGATAAGTTGTGTTATTTTGAAGAATATACCCAAATGTGGCGAAATAAATTTTTATATTAAATGTTAGTTTCTCCTTAAAAGGGGAACGTTATTTTTTTTACTAGACCTATTTTGCTATAACTGGAGAAAGTGTGCAGACTTTTGGATGTGTGGTCTTTGCATCATGTCTAATACTGAAGCAGTAAACTGCGTTTGAAGCACTTAATTCTCTAGGCATTAGTCGTGAGACATTTCTCTAGCAGCTGTGTTGGTGTAAGCAGTCCCTGGCAGCTCCATTCTGTCCTCATTTTTCTTCCCTTTTTTTGTGCCAATATGAGTGCAACCATATAATGAGCTGGATTGGGAAAATGACTCATACTAAAAATAAACTTTTTTGTTGGTGTATTTTCTGTTTAGGTAATTTCCTCGGGCCAGGTCACTGTTCAGCTGGCACAACAGCTGCATTGAAGGGGACAGTTAGAACAGAGGAATGAGGGGCACAGGGACGTTTCCCCTGACATAGCCAGAGAAGGACAATTCATGAAGGTATCAGAGGGTACGATTTCACATTTGGGTTAGATTAATCTGCCTGTAAACCTCTGCAAAGAGTGAGCAAGCACACCCCTGCCTGCTTGATTCAAACTGTTCTTGTGTCACACCTCAGCTGGTTGGCCAAGTGGTCAGTTGAATCTGCTCGTTGAAGACTAATTCCTTCCAAAAGAGATTGGAACTGGCTGCTGAGGATGGGGAACTGGGAAGGATGCCCCCCTTTCCAGCCAGCTCTGCATTTAGGATCAACTGGAAATGACCCAGGGGTGTACTGGTGCGGTGCATGGTGCTGTTCGTTCTTCTCTATTTCCAGCCTCTGTATTTGACCCCGCAGCAGAAAATACATTTTTTTGGCCTGTTTTAGCTGAGTTGGCAAACTGTGAGGAGTCAAAAATGAGGGAGGAGGGAGAAACCTGTCTCTTTAGATGGCACGAAGTTAGATCTAGATCGGATCAACCCACTTTGGGGAATTTCAGCCTTCTTTTAGGCTTACTGTATTCATCAATTGGACAACTTAGGAGAAAATAGTCTGCGATGATGTGGCAAGGAATGTTATCAGGGACAGAGGTGACAGACCATTAGGCCCTGTGACTGTTTAAAATAGCCGTGGCTTCCCTCAGGCTGCGTGTTCACATTTAGTGCCACTGCTTAATCAGAGCCTTTTGTCTGGTTTGTTTTTCCCAGCCTTGCACAATTCACTGCATCCTACCGGTGAAATCCGTTTGTGCAGCCATGCAGTGTAGGGAATTGATCCAGTTGAAAAATAAAGCAGGAAAAAAGTTTTTTTAGCCACTTTGACTTCTTAATCCCATTTACCATGTGCTA
Source organism: Anser cygnoides (assembly GCF_040182565.1). Classification (NCBI taxonomy): domain Eukaryota; kingdom Metazoa; phylum Chordata; class Aves; order Anseriformes; family Anatidae; genus Anser; species Anser cygnoides. The sequence continues at coordinate 7,244,079 of NC_089876.1, read as the reverse complement.
GACAAATTGAAGTGTTGGAAAAACAGTGGGAAGAGCAGGCAGAAGATGAACAAGAGGAGAGGGGGGTGAAAAAATGGATATGGAAAAATGCGTAAAGTTTTATGGTTACAGGAATGCAATTTGGCTTGTAAAATGTCAGAGCTGCATTCTGCTCTTGAGTGTCTGTGCTCAAATTCCAAATGCTCTTAGAGGTTTGTAAACATACCTCTGGCTGAGGTTTTTAAATCACTATCCTTGCTGCTGCGTAACGTGGGATAAAAAGCTAGGAGCTTTGTTTGTTTTTTAAAAAGGCTTTTCTCTACATGTGGTCCTGTTGAGGTTTGAAAATCAAATACACGGGGTTGTGCTATAGAAGGTATGTCTGTAAGAGAACAACCTACATATTTTATATTTTAGGAATATGCATAACGTTTTTCAAAGCTCAGGAAACTTAATGAGCTGTGTAGCTATTAAAGGTGCCTTATCTTCTCTGACAGCTTTTTTGTTCATCAGATCCGGTACAGCTTTCTTCTCTCCACCTTTACCCTCAGAAAAGAATTATTTTAAGACATGATTTTATTGCAAGTTCCACTAAAAAACAGGTAGCAGCGATTTACTAATTATTGATATTTCTATGTTTTTCAAATATTGTTTAACATAACCTGTGATAGGCAGACATTCATATGTTATATCTATAAAGAGATGCAAGTATCATTGTGATTGTGACGTGCACCCTTTCATTAGTCTTTGTCTCCCTGTTCAAAGGGATGATAGTAAGCTGAAATTCGGTTTCTAGGAATTGAATGTTGTGGGTCCGATTCACAAAATGAAATGTTCACCTTATACACATGTGCACAGGGCTGCACACACATCTTTTTCCGTGGAGTTAATGGGTTGCCACAAACGCTCTCGTAAGTTAGATGACTGTGCATGCAAAGTGTTACGCGAGTTGAACTGCTTTCCTGTGGCTTTAGGCGATTTGCACACTTGCTTGTAGTAACTAATCATGCAAATTAAGCAACAAATTGAACAGGCATCACTGGGTTTACTATTATGTTGAGTTAACGACAGTGCAGTAGTACTACTACTAAATTTCAGTTAATACTCAATGGAGAAAAAACCTGATTCTATTACTTTGGGAGCAATTAGTTCTCTTTTAATGTAGTTGAGTAAGTAATTTTGTCTCGGAGGTACCTATGATTCCCTTCAGTGGCTTCTTAAATATGAAATTGAATATTTGCTTTTAATCCTGAAGCTGTTTTCAATTATATTTTTGTTCACATTTCAGTGGTCTGCCATGTTATGTTCTTGCATGTATCATCTCAAAAGAGCGGTATTAAAATGTGCTTTATCATCCTAATTTACATAGTTCTATAAACTGGCATTTCCTTAATGATGGCAGTTGAAGATCGTCCCTTGAAAAAGCCAGATAATAAATTTTGGGTTTTAGTTCCACTGGTAGCTGTGGAGTCTGCTTTGGCACAATGACATGATTTTAGGCAGTCGGAGATACTAATATTAAACTTGTTCATGATTTATAAAATAATGTTTAGGCTTCTTCCCTTGAAGAAAAATAGTATCAAGACATGTGAAAGATGTTAGTTATTAGTTACTGATTATATATAGTTATTAGTTACTGATTATATTGTTCTTTGTCCCCCTCTCCGGTGAAGCTGGTGATTGCAAAGCATAATTATAGTAGTATACATTTGGCAGAACAGTTGGAAGTGTCACAGTGCAAAAATAAAATGTGTTCATTTTCTGGGTAATTTGAAAAATTCTAAATGTTTTTGGCATTTTGAAAAGTCGTTATCTCTAATTAAGGTATTATTGTACTTCATATTGCAACAAATCTTGTAAACAATGCTGTGTATTTGCTTATATTCTAGAAATCTTTAATTAAATGTGTGTATGTCTTACTGACCGTTGCTTGGAAGTTACCTTGGGGATGTCTGACCTGGCAAGCGGTGTCGAGTTTGCTGGAGCTAATAAATGAAGCAGGAAAGCAATAGAAGGTGGCTGCAGCGGGAGGAAAATTTTGCTTCGTCTCAATTGCCTGTGAACAGGCTTGGTGAACACAGTACAGGGAGTTTTCTCTAAATGCATTCCACTGTATAAATAGATTATGGGCATTGCTCAGCCAGCCACTGCTTTCAGTGGGTTCCTGAGCTTTAGGAAACAAAGATGTCAGAGGAACTGAGAGGTGGAAGGGTATATATACTCCAATTCTTGCTTGATTTCAGAGGTGTTGGTGATTAGACAACTACAATACAGTACTGGAAATGTAACAGTGATTTTTTCCAGTTTGACACCTTGAAACAAAAAGAATTCTTTGCACAACACCTTGTGTGTGATATTTGTAGAAAAGACTTGTAGGCTGTGAAAGTTCAACAAGTCTCCCTGTCTGCCCCCACACAGGTGTGATATGTTTTTATAGTTCCGCTTTTGAGGAAGAAAAAAAAAAAAAGGCATCTTTGCACACCTCAGATTCTCAACAATGCTAACAAGCTTTCTTCCTTTTTATGAGTTATTGGTGTACATCTTAAGTTTATTCTTTATGCACACGTTGCCTCTTCCTTTTTTAAAAGTGTCCAGAAGAAAGCTTGAAACATGTTTTAGTCATTTTAACAGCATTGCGTTATTACCTAAGAAAAGGGGAAGAGTTGAACAGGATCATAAATTGAAAAAGCAAGTGCATATATTAATGGGATGTGTTTCTGAAATTTCAGATAAAATCTCTCATCTTTTGCTGTTGTGAAGGGCAGCCTTTCTTGGGGAAAGTGTGATTGTTGGCAGGTAACCAAGTTAAGCTCTTTAAAGGCCAGTAAACGTGTGTGATAAACGAATAGTTTCTTTTCAAGGGTATAGTCTTTTTGTACAGAACTTCGCTTCCTTTTCTTTCCTTAAAAGAAAATACCTGTGTTTTTAGAGCTTCTTTTTCTGGCTGTGGTGCTGTATAGCGTGAGATTTAGTAAGATGAATCTTTACTTCTTAGTTGATGTGGTGTATTGGTGGCTCCAGGAGGAAAGCAGAGAAAAAAGCAGGTATGAATGAAACGAGGTTTTCTTCTTTCTAAATTTATGAAGAGATCTTGAAGTACAGAGTGACTGAAAGTTTTTAAAAAAGTATTCTGCCTCCAGATTTTTCTTCTGCATGCAGCAGAGAGCCTGGCTTCTTACCATGCGAAAATACCAGATTGACAAATACCAAGTGTTATTTCCTGACCAGGGCTGGAGCCTGGCTGGCTTGCGTAAACTGTGATTTTACCCATTGCAGTTGTGAAATTAGGCAGTTAAGACGAGCTTTGTGCATATTAACGAGAGATGGCCTACTTCGGCAACGCTTGGGCTTTCCCTGTACTTGAAGGAATTCTTACCGAAGCTGGCGCGTACTGCTGATCTTGGATCTGTAAATAAAAGGAGAGAGGAGTAAATATTCCAAGGTGGTGAGTACTCTTAAGCTCCTTGTGAAAAGCGGGTACCGCGGATGTTAATTCTTTGGGAACCTAGCGATAAATCTTAATTGACATCCGAATTTCAAGACGTTCGTAGTTGTTTTGCTGTAGATATCAGAGAAAGGAAATAATAAAATTTGCAGACAGTTGTAAATCACATAGTGCAGCATCAGTTTTTCTTTACACATACTGATCTTAGTGCTAGGCATACTAAATATAACAAGTGTTTCTTAAAAAGAGAAGAATGGGATGCTGTTTTGTTGCTGTGCGTGTGTTCTCCCCCCCCCGACTTTAGAGGAAGGCTTATAGAAGGATTAGGGCAGCAGAGGGAGCTAAAAGATTCCTAATATTTTATTGTTTGTTGTTTCCAAAGTGAAAGTTGCTCTGTCATAAAGTACCAATTAACCTTCACCAAAAAATGTGCTTTTTGAACCTTAAGTGCCTTTAGCAAATAAATAAGGACTTTGAACTGGAGAAAATTCCTTTTCTCCCTAGCAATCCAGTAGAAATTAAATTAGGAATCAGGTAGTAAAAGCTGGCATAATCTTTCTGCAGGAACAGCCATCAAACCTTTCGACTGTAACTAATGAAAGTGTTTAAGCAAGCAGAGTTTTCTATGAATAACTCAAGCGGAATATTCTATGAATAACCCAAGTTATTCAGATTTAAGTGTCTTAAAGGAAAAATGCATGCGTTCTGGTGCTGAACTCAAGGGTGTTTGTTAACAATTCAATGCTATTTTTCTGTGTTTTGCATGTAAGAACTCTGAAAATAGTTTTATGAGCTTGAAATACAGAGAAGTAAAATATTTATTATGTAAGAGTTGTCTTCAAAGAACAGGAGGGGATTCTGCAGGCTAAGAGAAGTTGACCTTGTAAGAACAAATTGAAAATGATGCTACCATGAGTAGTCATATAACGAGCTTGTTTGCCACTTCCCACACGCTAAGGCAAGTTTTCTGTATATTTGGGGTATGTTTACCCTGATGGAAAAACATCCTCTCTCTCGTGACAACTATACGGTTGAACTGCTTATGGACAGGCTCACTTTTTTATTTTTATTTTATTTTTTTATCCTCAATACTCAGTATTTGCTTTGTAAGGTGTTCTCGGCATTCTTTTGGATTGCTGCTGTAACCTGCTATAGTAACTCGAGTCTTCATTCTGTGCCACCTAAACAGCTTTGGAATTTGCATGCACTTAAGCTACTGCAAGGTTACAGAGGTGTTACTGGTAACAATGCGAGCTGTATGAAAAGAAAATTAGCTTAAAAGCCCATTCTGCCCTAAATGATGCTGAACAGTAGCTGCTAATGAAAAGCATTATTTTAACAAGAAAATTGGGAGGAGGGGGCAACTTCAGAGGAAAGAATCTCAATGAGCTTTTCAAAATTTTGCTGAAACATTCAGGTCACTGGTTTAATGTTGAATGTTTTAAAGCAAATCTGTGCTTTTGTGGTGCCCAGCATTACATATTTTGCTGGTATAATTTTATTTTCATTGAAAAAAATAACACTGCTTGCTTGTGGCAGCAGTTTTATTCAGTTACGATGTATCCAGAGCACTACTGTTTACTGGTATGCTGAAGTCAAAATATTGTTATTTAAACATGTAAGTAGCAAAGCCAATTTTGTTTAAATATGGTAAATGGAATACAGCTTGAAACATGGCTATGTTTACAGGACTATAATCATTGTATTTTTAATATTGTATGTATTTGAATTAGAATCGAGTATTTAACCACACCTAGTTGCCTAATTCCTGAGTAATCTTCAGATACTTTAAAGAGCTTTTTGGACTCGAGATTTAGCTTGCATGCAGTGCAGATGAGCGCCTGGCACAACTTTGAGAAGCTTTAGAAGTGTAAGTGCTTGGTGGTTATGTATAGTTGCTTCTGCCTGGGGTCAGGGAAGATGCTTTAGAAGCCCTAGATTTTATACATTGCTTTACACTCTGCTCTGGAAAGCTGAATGAGACAACTGCACAAAGATTAAGTGTCTAGGTAAACATGTTCAAAAATTTAAATAGTCATCTAATTAAAGCAGACATGTTCAGCTTGCATAGAGGCAGTTCCCATCCTTAGGGAAATGCAGTCTGAGATGCAAAAAAGGATTTTATTTTGTTCTGGCCCTCGGTGCAGTAGGGGTGGGAGTGTGATTATGCAGCTGGAAATGGGAAAATAGAAAGTGGAGACGGTCTCCTCGTGGTGGAGGCATCTGCTGCTGCTTCCTTGGGCCACGAGGTTGGTACCGACCTCGAAAGGTGCCTTAAACAGGAGGAATTGTGCAGGCAGGGAGGCTTTGCCAGGGGAGGAGGATCTTACGGATATCTCTCTTCTCCTTAGAAAAGTCGTGGTGGTATGATGGGCAGGTCGTTTGGAGCCCAGAGACCTGTTTTATCTTTTAGCTCTGCCAAAATCAGATAACTTAGCAAAGAAAAGATGCCTCTATGCTTCTGTGTCTTTTCTCTTTTTTCTTATCCTACAGAGAACAGTCTGCGGGACACTTTCATAGTTGCTGGGATATAAATAACAGCAGGCTGTAATGCTCTTGGAATCCATTTGAAGTCGGAGGCTTTGCCAACTGAAAATACCCTGCCTTGGGAGCAGCTACACGGGCACCCATGGGTACCTCTGTAGATCCAGAACTGTGCAGTGGTTTGTTACCCTGCTTGGACACGTTGAATTAAGAGTTCCTTCCTCTGTCCCTGCCTGTGAGAATTAAACTTAAATTGCATGTGACCTTGAGTAGAAATTTTTTTGTTTGTTTTTTTTACCCCAGCCAGAAGTTGCTCAAAATTTCTCATGTTTCCTTTTTCCCTAATGCTTGTTTTTTCAAAGGAGCATCCTATGCAGTGAATTTTCTAACCTCTCATTCCGCCAATTAACTGGAGACACACTTAAGTAACCAATAAAAATTATAGACAATGGAGGAAGGACAGTGAGAGCTGATGAGAAAAGGCTCTTTCTTCTTTTGATCTTGCCTGTATTTTTCAGAAAGTTTCCTTGTGTACCAGATGGCACTCAAATACAAACATGCTAAGACTTCTGTTAATAGATAATTAAGAATAATAAGTGTTAATTAAGTATATGATAAATGTTCCTTTTTGTCAAGGTGTGCACATTTAAAGAAATAGTTTTAAGTGCTAGGAAAACTTTATTCCCAGGTAATTTTATCCCTACTTCTTGTTTCTTGCCATTCCTTTTTTTTTTTGAAGACTGAATCAGTTTTCTGGGTCTCAAACACTGCTTGGGCAGGTGTTATTCAGCTTCCGCAACATCTGCCAGTCATTAGTTGTTGTTGTTGCTGGTTCACCTAACCCGCAGATGGCCGTGTTTGTGCAGTGCTCCACGAACTCCCGTGCTCGTTCCCCCAGTGCTCCTCCGCACTTGCACGGAGGCATCATCAATTTACCAAACTCAAATAATTTAGTAACAGTGATTTCTGCTGGCAATAAACAAAAGCAGCTGCACTCTAGCTTATCCTTATCTGCATGAATGCATAGCTTGTGAAAGGCTTTTCTGGCGAGACAAAAGTTCCGAATTTCAAACTGGAATTTAGGGCACGTAAGTCGGAACGACCAGACTCCCATGTTTAGAAACAATATAATAATGCAGAGAATGAATTAGTTGCCATAGTAACTGCTTTGTTTTAATAATTTGGTGGGGCAGTGAATAGAAGGAGCTTAGAAAGAAGTAGTAGGAATTTTAATTACATGTTGTGCAATGCGAGCAGCTTTGTTCGTTAATACTGAAATTTGATTTTATAACAGATTGAGGAATGGGTGTATAACTCTCACTCTGGAAGGCCAGTAAGGATGATTTGCAGGTTTCTTTATTTTATTTTATTTTTTTCCCCTGGGAAAAATACGATCCCATTCTACATTTGATTATGGCAATGCAGACTATTGATTTCTTACCAATAAAACATGCTTGATATGTTGGGCTGGGAGCGTGACTTCCACCTGTGGGCGGTGATTTGCAGCCTGGGAACGTGCTTCAGCCCCCACCAGCAGAAGGAGGCAGGCACCCAAAGCTGGGAGGTATGGGAAGGTAGGTGTCTTGGGACTTCAAAGCCCATCCAAAATCATAAGCACCTTGAAGTCCCTTTGTACTTCACCTTGATTTCTCTCTCCTCTTGCAGGTTTGAGCAGTTTAACGTGTGTTGAGCGCTTAAATCGAGGCAGGATCCTCCAACAGAGTTAGCTCTGTCAGAGGAGACAGATGTAAATCAGGTAGGCTTTCTGTGATCACACACAGCCAGTTTTGTGGAGACATAGCAGACACGATGGTGCTTAACTCCAGAAAGTTGTGCAGGGCCATGTCCCAGCATCTCTCAAGTCAAGCAACGGTTGCCCGCGCCTCAGGTGCCGGCGTGCCGGTGAGTCAGCGCGTGTCTGGGGACCGGCTGGTGTCACAGAAGGGATTACTGCTGATCTCCTGCCACAGCCTTTCACAAAGTGGGGCCTCTAATTTTGAGTCTTCCTTCTCATCTGGATGCCTTTTTTTTTTAATACCTTAATGAAACTCTCAGGAGCTTAATTCTCCTTGAGACTACTGGCGGCTTTCAGGTGAAATTGGCTATTGAGTTAAGGACTTAATTAAGGAGGGCCTGGCAGGTAGATGGACAAACACAATTTCATAAGCCTGGTTTTCTTTGAAAATCTGTCTAAAAGGAGGTCAGATATTAAATACATAGACTAGAAGTGTCACCTGGCCAAGGAAGCACCTTCCATCTGGACTCAGGTCCCGTTCCCTCCCTGCATCTGAGAGTCTTTATATTGGTTCTGGAAAGTGGCACTGCATTTAACAGTGGCTTGCTTTTCAGGTAAGAGTCCAGGAATGGGGAAACTTTGAGTTCTAGATCATCAATATGAAGATGATGATTATTTTTGTTTTAGAGAGGTTAATCACCCTTTCTTTTTTGGGCTAGCTATTTACTGCAAAATTGATCCATTGTGCCAGAAAGAGGAGGGAAAACTGAGCTCAGTTATGAGGGCTCTAACTCAGGAAGGGAAATTCGAGCTTCTCATCCATGTTTCCAGTGTTTTTTATGTCCAAAATTTTGTGGACACCTAGGACTGTAGCCTGTATCTTTTCGATAAGATGAGGCTATCATCACTGGGCTATTGTCCCTGACTCCTTTCCTCCAGTCTTATAAGACAATAAAATATTTGTAAAACCAGCACATCGTACCTCCAGACCCACGTTTTCTTCATATTTCCCTTATCTCTTAGTTGAACCTTAATAAAATTAAATGACAGCATTTTTGAAATAGACACTAGCTTGTTTTGAAGTTTTCTTGGGTCATAATCCTTAACTGGAATTCTGAAATGCATTTTAGTAAAATCCTTCAGTTCATAAAATCTTTTCCTGTTTAAAAAATTTTCTAGTGTCAGCTTGAAACTTCTCAAAATGTTGTAAGGTGGAATGAACTTTGCCCCTTGTCCAAGATGTTAATGTATGAAGGTAGAAGGGAATTCATTCAGAGCTGAAAACATCAAATGAAGGGTTTTTTGTCAATTGCTTTCTTTTATCTCTGTTACTATAAATCAGTGGTTGTTTCATAGTTTTTTTTTTTTGTGATTACACTGATGAACAAATGCACGGTTGCATCCTAGAATAGTATCAGTTGGTGAAAGAAACTTTAGAGCAACTCCTTAAAGGCCTTGGTATAACAAGACAATAACCACAGTGTATCTGGTGATAATGAAAGATAAGACTGTGGTCCTATGGTCAGTTGTCTTTTTTTTTAACTGCCTCTCTTCTTGTTTTTCTTTTTTTCCTCTGCAGTTCTGTCTCCTTTTTATCATTTTTTTCCTCTTCTATAATGAGGAAATAAAATCACTTCTGTGTCATTCCTTGTTTTTTACTTTTTCTAACAGTATTCTTTGGGATGTATTCATTTTGTTGTTGATATGCAAGTGCATTACCACTGGAAATCAATTAACATTAAATGTTAATTTTTAATTTCCTATTCAGCTCAAGTTTCATTTGCTCTGATTTCTTATTATATTAGTCTGTTATGAAATGGGAGCGTTTGCAAATATGTTCCTAAAAAGATAGTTTTCCACATAGTTAAAAAATGTAACTGTTTACAGGATTCTCAATTACAGTGCTTTTAGATGAAGACTTGAAGTTTTTTGCAGAGAGTGGTATTGACATGATTTAGCTGGGAGAATGTTAAACAGGATTCTGAAAAAAAACACAACAGCTCTACTGACATTGGCTTATGTTTCCAAAAGCTAGCAAGTCTGGAGGCTTGTGTGTCAGATATGGTAGATTGCTCCATCTCTTGTTCTGTCTGTAAGTGATTAACTTGAGGAAATCCATGCTACAGGCATATGCTTTCTAACAGCAGATTTCAGTCTCTACTTCTGATTTCCACATGGAAGCACTCCCGCCCCCAAGTTGTGGATTACTCCCTTTACATAAGAAATACATATGGGATTTCCATGTCAGCTCTACTGGTTGTGCCAAACGTTTGTCAGATAGAAACTTTGGCCTTCCCAGATTCACGAGGCACTCCAGCAGCGTGATTGACTTGTACCTCCTTGACTCGATGTAAGCACTTCATTGGAAAACATATTTGCTAGATGAAGACTGTTGGACTGTTCCCGATCGAAGCTGTATATCGCTTGTGGGTTTAAAAGCTCTCTTAAATGATTTACAGGCAAGTTTATCCTTTTGTGTTGATCAAATTTGACAGAAGATTTTCAGGTAGGAAGATCGAGTTCATTTTTTTTGAAGTACTTAGCCTCATTCTATGCAAATAATTTATGAATATTTGATTTAACAGAAAACATTTTTTATTAACTGTGATGGTTGAGCTCAGGTAGCACAGACAAGAGAACACTATTAAATTTTGGAGTACCTATTATTAATAACATTAAACTTCCTTCAGAACTCCATCAAAGTATGTGAGTATACAGGAAACATGCACGACATGGATCACTTGAAATATAACCACATATTTGGTATCAAAATCCAACGTATTTTACGTAAAAGGCTTGTTTAAACTCATAGTTATGCTATTTCTGCCACCTGTCTTTGGTTTACTATGCACTCTGATTTGCTACACAAGTTTGCTTCTATTCCAATTTTTGTCATTTTGTGCAGTTTTCTGGTCAGGATGAGGTTTGTAACTTTCCCCCTCTCAGTTCTTCCTTCATCCTGAGTGCTGCAGAGCGTGTTTTGTACAAGTTTGCACTCCGGTTCCCGATATTCATCATCTGTTCACAACACTTCCATTGGTCAGATCTTCCATGAAGTAGAGGAATTAAAGGTTTATCAACATTTCTTTATGGGTGAATAGAGCTATGTTTTCTGTTGAAAAATCTGTCGTCTTGACTAGAATTTGAAATTAAAATTGAACTACATTTATATCACGTCTCACAGGAGGCTGATTTATTTGTGGCAATTAATTTGAAAGGCTGCCAGATAGTTCCCCTTTCCTTTTGTAGGACGAGAAGGCCTTTTTGTTTCTTTCAGAAATTTTCAAATGTTGTTGAAGCATGGGACGGATCCTGACTTAGTTTTCCAGCTTTACAGGTGCCACCTCATTTATAAATCTAAATTACCTTTTAAAAGTCAACACTTCATGAAGTAATAGATGTAGAATGTGCATGATCTGTAGATAAGTAGGTAATAAGTAGTCACAGTTTCCATGATTTGTAGAACATCCATACATTCATACTCAGGTTAGTTGAGCTAATTTATTACATGAAAACCCAAATTGGACTAAGGTGGTTTAAGCTGAAAAAACTGTTAAAATTTCAGATTTTAACCAAAATATTTAAAACTGGAAACTTAGAGGTAATTGCATGCAGACATTCCTTAATTTTGAAAGGGAGAACACAGATGGGGTGGAGGGTGAACTAAAATTATAAATAAAAGTTCAAGTTATCCTTCACATTAGTAATATAACCCATAGTATGGGTTGGGTGTAAAATCTATTTTACCTACCCATCCCAAGCCAGTCTACATTTTTATATCTACTGACGTGCATAATATTTTTGCTGTTTTCTATTAATGACGTATTTCCCTTGTATCAATTAAATTGTAGTTAAATTATGTGCTTCCACTAGCATTAAAGGATTGTTGGGCAAGACAACAAAAAGCATTTGGTATAAAAGTACAAGGGAGAAGAAGAGAATTAATTTTCGAAAAAGAGAAAGATACTCATTCACTGGTGACCATCCATATAACAAGAGAAATGCTGGCATTATTGTCAATATTTTGTCCTTTGTGGCACCTAAAGCCAAGACTTTGAACCGGCTACTTTCAAGCACAGGCTTGGTGTTCACCTGCACTTGCTCCATCCATGGCCGCTCCTTATCTGTGTTGCTAATTTTGTTTTCTAACATGTTTCCCCCCAAATCGTAAAGTATTAAGGAATGGTTTTTAATATTTAGCCCAAACCAGTGACGCTCATCTAGCTTTACTGTACTTCCTGCAAGGTTTTTTCTGTCCTCTTCAGAAGGTAACAGTAAGTCACAGCTTCCTTATTATGCTGAGTTTATTTAAGAATCAGATTGATCACATGATGTTATCAGCAAGCAGAGAATCAGCAGAGCTGCTACCAAGACAAAAATGTATCTAGCCTTGTGGTTTCAGATGTTAGTAAAGTTATTTTAAGATGCAAAAACCATTTGAAGATGTTCCATTAATGCTTAAGATTAGCATGTTAAATGGCAGAAAATATGATTGAAGTGTAGGCTGAAGGGGATGTTTTCAGAATTCAGCTTTTCTGAAGCTCGGATATTAGCCCTCACAGGTTTTTTAACCTTTTTTTTCTTTTTATTCTTTTTTTTCCTCCCAAACAGCATGACAGTGCCTCTTCTCCAAAAACCTTAACTGCCTTCAAAATAAGGTGGAAAAATGTTCAGGACTGCATGATAAACCAGGGTGTCATTCACCAAATTCAGCATTAGGCAAGTCAGAAGTAATAGTGGAAAATGTGTGTATTGGAGTTACAGATTTTATATTAAGATATCTGTGCCAACACCATGCTATCCACAAAGACCTTTAAATGTTTTGTGGGGCAAAAGTATATGGTAAATCAGGTAGTTACGAAGTTCTGTATTTCTTTTCTGGTATTTTCTCAGGCTATTTTATTTTCCTTGTGTTTTTTTTTTCTTTATTGTTTCGAAATAAGAAAAACAGGCTCAAGTCATGTTTTAGGGATATAGCAATGTGCATGATGTTTTAATTAAATCACAAGTTGCTTATTGATTATTGATCTTATAGCCTAAAATGAGACTCTCTACCCATCTGTATTCTGGACTCTTCAGTTTGCTATGAGGGAAATAAGAATTGAATTTAAAAAAAGCCATGTGGTTTGAAGATGAGAAGTAGTAGCAGAATTAAGCTATACACTCTGGATTTTTTTTTGTTTTGCTGATTTCTTGTGAAAATGTCAGTTTCAGGTGTCTGAGCTGTCTGGCATCCTGTCTGGAGCAGGGAGGCTGCTGAGGAGCGCTGGAGTAGTTGAAAGTAGATGTTTGCAGAGAGCAAAGCAGGAATTGCTTGGAGTTTGTGCTTTCCTCCACTGACTGTACGTGGATCCAATTGGCAAGTGGGGGTAGGGAGCAATAGTGCTTCTCGTTGGAAAAAGTCCTGATGAGCTGTGCTTGGAAAAGGACCTGACTCAGCATTGCACTCTCCGCTATTGATAGGCAGAACACCGAGTCCCTTTCTGGGAATAAGCAGGAAGATTTTGACCTACTTTAATGGAAGCGTAGCAGTTAAAATACTCTCCCCAGCCCTGGGTTATAAAGCAGTGCTCCTACTTCCCACAGATGTGTCCTACACCCCGAGCCTGTTGCCTTTGCGAAACTGTTTCCGCTGCCAGCCCAATAACCAGCAGGCACCCAGTGCAACTGCTGTGCGTAGGTGTAGAAAACCTTTCCTCACACATCACCTGAATTATGAAACTCCTTGCTGCAGGATGTAGTAGGTTACTGAGGTTGCGCAAGGGCTGAAGAAGTGAGGAGGTGCGTTTGTGGAAGAGCAATCCACAGGGTTCGTTAAGACACTTCTGATTCACGGCTTTCCTGAGTCACGCGTTCCTGGAGGCAGGAGGACGTTCTGGAGACAAATTACTCGTCTTGCCCTTTTCCCGTGTTCTTTGTCTCACTGTTTTTATCCCAAATCCAGCAGCAGGAAAAAATGCTGCTAAGCAAAACGTGTCTTTGGTCTCGACCTTTTAGAAGCTGTTCGTGCACCCTTGGTTGTAGAAGGCTTCTCTTTTCCTTCCACAAACTCTGGTAGAACTGTGTAGGGTCTTTCTCCCATTTTTCGAGGCTTCCCCCTATGACACCAGTAGAGTCAAAAATGAAAGGAACGCTGCCCACTTGCTGTGTATCACACCACCAACCTAGGACCCCAGGTATGTGCTGCTGTGCGTTTCCAGTACTGTTCTATCAGGCCTTTCAGTGCAATAAATAACACTGCTTTTCGTGACCCCAGATATATGTTTTATGGGTGTTGAAAGAAATGCTAACTTTAGAGCCCGCTTCTGTTTTTTTGTTTTTTTGTCTAACTCAGAATTGCTGAAGCGTTTAAAGAAAGAGAGGCAGGATACCTAAAAGCAAAGAAAAATACAAAAAAAAAGTTCCTCTCAGTATCACGTCCCTCTGGTTATTCGCAGCATGTGAATGATGTATGTAACAAATCTCTGATCAGATCTCCTGAAGCGGTGTGATGTGTGGTTAAAGATACGTGAGATCTGAACAAGGCTTAGCCAGCTGTGTTTACAGTCCTGGTGGAAGCAATTTACCACTGTATTTGTTTCCTTAGCTGTGAAATGATAATATTTTTGTTATGAGGTCTGAGACGTTATTGGTTTTACAGCAAGGTGAAAAGTCAGCTTAAAAAAAGCCAACACCTCCGAATGATTACAGAATAATACTGTTCAGTACTTAATAATTTATCTGAGTAACTGTATCTATTAAGGAATAATTGAAACATATTTACAGAGAAAATCTGAAAGAAAATAATACCATCATCGAGCGAAAAAGCTATAAACCATAATTATTATATACTTTCATGATTCAGCAGTTGAGCTGTTTTTGTGCATGTAAATGATTTTTACTTAATGGATTATTGCAGCACATCTGAGCAAGCGGTGCAGGACTCTACGAAGGGCATACCTTGAGGACACTGCAGTAGCAATTTCTTGCTGTGTCACTAGATTTTATCATGCATAAAGGACAGATTTTTTTTTTTTACTTGGGAGTTTTCAAATGGAAACCACTGCTAAACTTCTGCTGGCATAGTTCACAGTAATTAAAAAAATTCTTAACTGACAAATTCTTTGTTTGTGCAGGTGATCGTCCTTTTAAATATATCAAGTGTCTGAATATAACAGCTGCTATAAACTGTATCAATAAAATGATGGAACTTATGACTACTACTTCTTACAAGAATTTTATCAGTAATGTCTTTTACTGCTTTTTTTGAAGCAGGAGTAATAAAAATATAAGCAGATTTTAGTTTACTGTTAGAAAGCTGTATGGCTGTCAAGTGCTATTACTAAACAAGTAGTAAAATACTATATTTGTTTTATTGCTTTAGTAATACAGTTACAAGAACCACTTCACTTGAGTTCTCTAAGATTTCTAACATGCTTGAGAGTTAGTACATAGAATTAATTCCTCGGTTTGGACTGCGTCCAATGCTTCATGAAAGTGATCTTTCCAAACAGCCATAGATTTGGATAATAAGGGAGGCATGGTTTAATTAGGGTGAGATTTACCTATGTAGTGGGGAAAAAAAAATGTATAAATTGAACTGAACTGAGGATCATACCCTAAAACAAGGACTGTGAGAAAAATATTGACTAACAGGCATCTACAAAAATTTGTCAGTTTGTCTTAGTGGATGGTCTCGATTCCCACTCTGTCCGTGCCAAGCATTCTTTATCTTCAACATGTAAACTCTGCATGAACCATCTATAGGCTGCACAATACGTTATTGTGTTTTTTTTGCAAGATCATCATCTTTGTATTGCACTGATAAAGCAGAGGGAAGAATGGGGAAATATCCGGTAAACTCAGGCATTTCTGATTGAGCCTTTAATGTCAGTCCAAGAAGTAATAGAGTTACAGAGAGATGTGGAGATGCATAGAATGAAACTGGTATGGCTGTTTTCCTTGGCCTTCCCCCAGACATCTACACGATAAAAGGAAACTATTTGTTGAACTTGAGTCAAATCAAAACAAACATGCCTACATAAAAGAACCTCGTGTCCAGCTGAAAGGGTTAACTTTTTTGATTTATTGTCATGTTATCCATCTCACACTATTGAAATATAATTAATGCCAATACAAAATTGTCTTTTTAGATGAGATGCTGTTTAATGTCTTTATTACCAAACCTGCATTATCATTTTTACCACCATTGATAGCAGTTAATAAACACTGCTGGCACTTTCAATGAGCACACCAGTTCAGTAGCCATGGCGATTGAAGCATCTTTTGATCCCCAAGGAGAAGGTTTGACAAACTCTGTGGAGGTTGGCTGTTTGCTGTATGAACTCTTTTCTTATTGTACTTGAATTTCGCAGTGATGTGGCAAGCCAAGTTAAGCTACCTTGCTAATCAGTGGAGGAAGAAAGGTAGTTCATAAAGAGACTGGGATTTTACTTGAGATGTTATGGTCCGGATATTTCTGTCCTTTCCAATCACGTATAAAAGGAACTTCTACCTTGATCTGGGTACTTAATTTAGGTGCTGTAAGGGCTAATAAGGATCTGAGCCTAAGAGTGTCTTTGTGCAGTTCAACTTTGAACCTGAACTTATTACAGGAGAGCATTTTTTTGGAAGTTACAGTGATGACTACTACTGCATCTTCATGAAAAAGATAACTCTTATTCCTGCATCAGTGTGCATTAAGGAGCCCAAGTGTATCTTAGGCTCTTGACTGTGCTGTGTTTTTAATGTTAATGTTGAGAACATTGCTTTCTGACACTCCCTAAAAGCAATACAAGCGTGCTTACTTTCTGAAGGAGGGGAACAGGGAGGAGAAAATATTTTGTGTGTTTGTGCCTAATCCTAGGTTTTGCAATCATGTTGGTGTTTGCATCCACACTGCAAATAACTGCCTGGGTTTTGGCATTACCTTGACATTAAGAGGTTGAATTGCTTTATGTTTTAATTGAAACCCCTGTGTGTTGCGATGGTACTGCCTACGATTATTCTGTGCTGTATTTGGAACTCTGTCTTCTTTTTGTGGTTGACAGTTACATGTTTCGGTTGGGGTTTATACACCTTTTCAGTTTCATAAGTGCTTTCTTAAATACTAAACTGTTTCCAATTCAGAAAGTTGTACTTTCCCCATGTAGTCAACGTGCAGCCATTCTTGGGTGTTCTGCCTACCCCTGTTCCCTTCAAAATAAGTGGTGTAGATTTTTGTTTCCCTTTAATTCTGATGTTTGGTGACCCTTCTTCCTAATATTAGAATCAATTAGCATCATCCCAACTGATTTTACCAACATCTGATTGCTTATGGACCTTCATGTAATAAGGTAACATGGAATTAATTATGTTGCTTGACAGATAAAAGGAAGAACATTTCTTACCTCGTAGGTGAGGAAGTTGGTACAGTTGAAACATTGTAAAGACATACAATGTGCGCAGGGGGAAAAAAAAAGACTATCCATCTTCCTTGAGAAAGTAAAAAGTTGCAGCCTGTATGCCCTGTCAGAGCTTTTGCATCCCAAGGTACAAAAAAGGCACAGCAAAGATACTTTATTTTTTTTTAGGTGAATGCTTCAGTTATAAACTGACATGAAGTAAAAAACACTGATGAGAAAAAAGAAAGAAAAAGAAACACAAAACAAACATCTGAAGATACAGAAACAATTGTCTGAAGCTTCAACCTCTGCTTAAGCCCTTGCATCAGGGATCTGCCTGACCAGATTCCAGGACTACATGTCTCCTGGTGATAATTTCCTGTGTGCTATATTTTATTTGCTTTTCATCCTTATTTTCATCTGGGTGTACCAGTGAGGCAGAATGCCTGCTCTAAGCACTTTGGATCCTATCTCCAAACTGTGCTTTAATCAATATCACTTGCAGTGATAGCGCTGTGCAGAGTTTTCTTTTCTTGTCTAACTTCAGCCAGGAAATACAACAGATGGGCTTCACTGTGCCTTTTTGGCAAAGAGGAACAAGAAAATAGAAATAATAAACCTTATTACATATGTGCTTCTCAGCACGATGCTTGTCATGTGCAATGAATATCAGTAAAAAAAAGAAGTGCAAACTTATTGTCAGTTAACCATTAATTAAAAAAAAAAAAAATGAGCTTGAGAACAAATATGTCTTTACCTTTATACTAAAAACTGGTGGTAGTTATCTTTTTTTTTATTGCATGCACTTTCTCGGTGTACTGTCGTGAAATGAAAGAAGACACAGTTTTGTTTTTCTGGAAACAGCAAACCCACTGTGTGAGTGATAGAACAAATGTGTAATGTATAACAAACTAGAGGAAGTAATATAATTAGAATAAAAAATTGCACATCTATAATTTTGCTGTTTATAACAAAGGCTGTTTTCACTAATTACCAATTAACATTTCAAATAAACTAAAATCTGCCAGTAGAGTAAATCATGCGGGCCTGTTACATATTAAATGTATTGAAGAAAATGACAACATTTTTCTGAGCTCCAGATGATGACTTTTGGCAAGGCTTTGGAGGTGACAGAAGTTGATAAACCTTTAAAATACTTCCAGCTAGAGACAAAACAGGTTGTCTTAGGTTGCCTGTCTGAGGTGAGAGTGCTGGGTGTGTCTTTATCTCTGCTGTGCACCCCATCGTGTTGGAGATGCAGGGGAAAGTTTTGATGTTTCAGCTGCCCCTTACTGTTTCTGGAGGTCATAGATGGGGGCTGTGTGTTTATCTGGAGCTAACAGCAAGACTTTATTAAAATAATGATTAATTCAGCCTATCGTGCAGCTCAATTCTTACACTGATTTCTGTATGTTAGTATGCTAAGTGATGTTTTTAATCCCTTCAGCTAAGGTAAGTAGAAGCTTAAAAATACTCATAAACTTAAAGGTTAATGGGTGCTTGTCTTCTTTGAATGAGACTGTGTTGCTGGAATGTCTACAGGATAAAATACTCTGTGGGGTAATACTGTGCGGTTCTTCAGGACTGGCGCCGTAAATCCATTTTCCTAACTGCAGTGTCCTCGTTCTTCCGGAGATTTTCTCAAATCTCTTCTTCAAGGAGAAAGTAGTCTCTGTGACACCCAGAGTATGTACTGAAATTGAGGACCGTACATGGTTTCCCTTTCTATATAGTGGGTTATATGGATTCTGGTGGTGATCCTGGTCAGTCTTTATTTGCCAGCGGCTGATACAGCCTCCACTGTCCCAAAGCAGGCTCATCAGCTGCTTCAACAGTTCTCTGACAAAAAACCAACAAGGTTTCTTTTGGTAACTGGATAGTTACACACCTCTTCTAATCTGAGCAAAAAACTCTTGTCAACTGTTCATTCTTCTGGTCAATGCTTTCATCATTTCACTGATGCCTATTATGTATGCTTCTACTGACATTAATGAAGAAAATAGTCAAGATTCAACAACAGTGATCTATATAATCTCTGAACTTTGTAGGTTTGCGTATTCAGTGCCTCAAATTCTGCAGTTTTCATACTGGTTGGTTGACTCATAGCAAAAGAAATGTATCCGCTCAAGTCCAGAGTAAATCAAAGCTTTGGAGAAGCACAAGAAAACAATGCAAAGAGTATTTTCCACAGGTGTAGTATTTCATGTCCCTAATAACTCTGTTTTTTGGTTTTCTGGAGTGTCAGTAACCTTAAAACAGTTGAGACTAAGTTGGCTTCCAGAGGGCACATTCAGTTACACATCCTCCCTCTCCACCTCATCTCCTCTCAAGCCTGAAGTGCTAGATTCCCTATAGACATACACTTACTTATTTTTGTTCCAGGCTTGAACAACCAGAAATATTGAGAACCCTAGAAGAGTATTAACTAATTTAATGCAATCTGTTTACTTTGCTACCATTTTGTGGTTTTGTGTAACAGGTTACTTTACAAGTCCGTTACATATGAGTCTGTTTCTGCTCTTGAGCCGCAGTAAGACCATCAATTTTTTTTACCAATTTTGTATTAAAAAAAAAAAATATTTAAGCTTCTTCATCTCTTTTTTTTGACAGGTAATTCAGTCCCTTCAATTTTTTTTCATGACTAGATCACAGTGAGTCATAGCAAGTTGGTTTACGTATATTTTTGGGACTATAAACATTTTTTAAATACAGGCTCAGTATTCTTATTCTCTTTTGATTTACAGTTCTTTTTTAAGAACTTGACTGTAATATGCTCTAAATTCAATAGGAAAAAAATGAAAATCAAGCAATTATTGTACAAAAACGTGCATTAGCAGTCCTGAACTCTAGTTACTGGGGAGAAATTAGCAAGAACTGTTAAAAAAAAAAGTTGTGAGGGGTTAGTTTTTCTAAGCTTACAGGGTCTTTGCCCCTTTCCTTGCACCCCGTAGCTAGGGTAGGAGCTCTGTCCTGGGCTCTGCCTGCGGTGGATCCTGTTGGTTAGATCCTTCGCTTGCTTGGAAGTTGAATATCAGTTTTGTCACTTCTTTAAGAAGTTGTCAGAAATACCTTTCAGTCTACTTTTACATTAAAAAAAAATATCCTCATACCCCCCAAAAGCCTAGTGGATTAAAGGAAAATTTGGTCTTTTCAAATGGTCGCTTTTAAATAGCCACTTTACGACTTCGGTGATGGGATTTCTTCTTCAGCGGACGGAGGTGGGGTGGGTGGGGTGTTTCAGATTCAGAATATACTGTTCTCAGCAACTGGAATAACTGAGCAATTTTAAAATGAGAACCTGATTAAAAATAGTTTGAAGAAAAGTGAGGGGGATAGCTTAGCGTCTGACATCTTTTGGTGCCTCTTGGTTTTGATTTATCAGATGTTATATAATCAAGTGACATTCAGTTGATGTTCTCATTGTAACAGTATTTCATGTCTGGAATATTACTGTGCTGTGACTGATTTTTTTCTCTTCTCCCCATCCATTGTACTTATTAAAAATAATAAAAAAAAGAGTTAAGTCCAGTCTTTCTAGGCACAGTTTAGAAATTATTTAGGCACAACATAATAATTACAGAGCAGCATTTCATAATAAAAGTAAAAACATGTTTCTATTTTAATACTGTCCTATAATCACTTACATCAACACGGCTTTTCCTTGTGTACATTAGAAGTGTTTATAGCAGGAAGTGTGTTAAATGGTGCTGGATTTCAAAGAGATGAGACTGAATTTCCTAACCGAGTACTGTGGACATCACTCTTGTAGGGCTTGATACTCTACGGATGTCTGCAAAGACTTTTCTGCCCCAAATGCAGCACTTCCGATAAAGATGAATTACTATTCTTGCACCATCATCCTGCTGCTTTTCATTTCTTTTACCCTCCACAGTGTTGTGTGGGTCTTACTGTTAAATCTGAGTTCTTGTAATGACTCCTGCTTTCTTGTTCTGAAGTATTTGACACTTAGTGTGGTTAAATATCTGTTTAAATGCCTGTTTAGGGCATTTGGTTAATTACACCTTGTGAAGTTTGCATGTGTGGAGACAGTCAAGCAATACAGAGGCTCTCATGGGACTGAAATCTCTTCTAGTTTCTTTACAGTATAAAAATTGACACATCCTAGTGTTAAACACAAAATTCTGTGGCCCAGATGAGAGATACTACAGAAGGACAAAATATTGTTGAATGTGTTTGTTTGCTTGGCTATTTCTGTTTCAAGTATTGGGGTTATTGAAAGGATAACATTGTTTGCTTAGCTTGTATGGGGAGTTTCTAGTTCAAACAAGTTGATACTAGTTTCTTCTTGAGAGGCTGTTGCTTTTCGACTCTTGTCAAGAGTGTAGCTTTGTCCACGCCAAGGACAGCTCCAGTGCTCTTTTCTGCCGCCTTAAACGTCTTCATATTTTTCCTTTTTTTTTCAACTCAGTGGAGTGTTTCTTCTGTGTTTAAATAAAAATAACCTTGTTCATAGCACTTACAATGGTTAGATTTTTTGTGAGTCCTTGGGACACGATGGAAGCTGCTCATCTGTCGCTCGCGCGTTTGTTCTGCTGGTTGAGGAGTCATCAGGAGCGGTGCGAGAAACACACCGATGGATGTTGCAAAGGTGCCTGTGGAGCCCGTTTGTCCTGTGGTATGTACAGAGATGTCACCTTACCAAAGAGATTGGAAATGTGTTCCTATAAAACTGGAAACCTCTTGCGTTTTGTCACTACCCTCCAACTATTTACAGCTGGAATTAAGTTAAAGCACTTCTTGCATCTATTTCTTGTCATCTGAAATACGTTTCATGTTTTGGCAGATAGGTTAAAAGAGGGCATTGAGCGCTGACAGTGGGGCAACATAGAGGCCATATGTTGAAAAATTCATACGGGTTTACTGAGAGTCGCTCCAGATGCTGTAACAGTATTATTTCCTTGTAAATAATGCACTGGGTACTTTGTAAGCAGCTGGTTGCGGCAGTATTGTTTTGTTGGAGAAGCAACGAGGATGTGTACTCCTGTTAAGTGACCTGGACCGTGCGTGTCGTACTGCAGAATATGCCAGAGGATGTTTTAAGCCCATCCTGCTGCCAGTTGTCACCTTCTTATTAGGTTAATGGTGGAAAAAGATGCATGCAGCTAGTTGTTGAGCTCTATGTCCTTTTCCTAACATTCTAAAATGCTTCTAGCCTAGCATGTGGAAGTTGCTTGACGTGGTACATTGTTAAATGCTCCTATAAGCTATATTTGCTAAGTGAATTTATGTAGAAATGAACTTAGCCATGAGGTATGTGGGTAAAATGCAATGTAGATGTACGTCAAAAGAACTGAAATTAGATGCTTCAGAGTATCGTAGAGTTCAGACTTCATTACAGTATCTGTTGCTGCTTTTTGTAGAAGTACAGAGGTCTTGTGTTCACAGAAAGGAACATCAGGTACAGGCCGACAGTCTGGTTTGAAGCATTAGTATTGTCAGTGCTTCTAAAAACGCTCAAGCCTCTATTTTTTTTGGCAGAACCATTTTTAGAGCTTCTGAAGCCTCCAAACTCTTCCAAAAAGGAACATAGGAATGGATGATCTTAAAAATAAAATTGAAGCTGTTGTTTCTGATTTACCCATCAAAACCGTTCTGTTCCTTTGCATGTTAAAAGATGGACTGCATGAAGAAGTCTTGCTCTGGTGAGAAGTCTTGTTCTGGTAAGAGTGTCAA
This sequence comes from Anser cygnoides, assembly GCF_040182565.1. NCBI lineage: Eukaryota > Metazoa > Chordata > Aves > Anseriformes > Anatidae > Anser > Anser cygnoides. The sequence goes on along the minus strand of NC_089876.1, from coordinate 7,221,380 downwards.
TGTAGAAGACAATGAAGGACGTTAATTACTGCATATCTCTGTCCAGTTTTGTGTCTTCAATAAATGGATTGGTTTCTGTATTTCAGATCGTTTCAAAAACAAGCATGTACGTATCCTTGAAAAATGGGTTTATATTATCCTAATTGAACAATACTGTCACTCTGGGTAGACTAAATAGAAGGTTGTGCCACATAGAGCATCTCCTGTGGTTTGTGCTGCTTGCAGTGTGCTAGGTTCTGCGTTATCTTTCTTCCAAAGAGCTTATGGAGGACTGGAGGGAAGGAGAGTACATCTGTTTCGGTTAAAGGAGTATGCTAATAACTTTAATTACATCTATTATTAATATTGTATATGTATAATATTATATATATAAACCCTTTCTCCTGTTTGCAGAGCTGCGATGAGCAGGTAGGCAAGTGAAATGAGGTGTGTTGACCTCCTTGTGAGCAAACAGCGAAGTTAAGCATTTCCAGTTGAGCTGTTAATGCTTACGATCATTGAGGATTTTTAATCAACTGGTAGTTTCTTTCCAAGGGAAAACAATAGCTGAAACCAAACAATGTCAGTTCTGCAGGTAGTTTATTATGGCATTATGATAGAACTGAAATGTTATCTTAAGACTATTATTAACTGCTAATTGACATTTAATTCTACATTGCTTTAATATAAGCACTTTTCTACTTAGAGTTTGTTTTGCAGAACAAAGGGAAAAGTGTATTTGTGTATATATATACACGCACACACAAAGGCAGTTTTAGTGATGTCTGATCTAATACTACATCAAGGGGAAACAGCTGTGATTTAATGAGCACAAAACTAACTGAAGTTCATAACTATGACTATATTGTTGTTGTTGTAAGTGTTTAAGAAAAATCATCTTGCATGCATGTGGCTTCAGCATTTAACCGCTGAAGCAGGTTGGGTGCCAGGAACGAGAGTTGTGTAACGCCGCTCCGCCGAGCGCCTGCCGAACTTCAGCGTTGCGTCTTTGAGCCCTGCGTAATTGTGTAATTAAAAGCCAGCGTTTTGTTGAACACGCCTCGGTGCTGGTCCTCAAGCTGCTGCCGTCTCTCTGTAGAGAAATCCCGTCCTTTTGGCGATAAGCACGGCTGGGCTCTGGACGGCTCACCCTGAGGATGCTCCTGGCAGAGGCGGTGGCTGCAGCGTGCCGTGCCTCCTGGCTCTGCTCCTCTTGCCTCCGACGCCTCGCAGGCGGTCTTGGACCGCTTTAAAGATGTTGTTTGATCATTCTGGGGATAGGGAGACAGGTACGGGCAAACGCTCTGGTTTGACGCCTCGGTGTTGGCAGTGCTTCTAAACATGGTTAAGCTACTTAATTTTATTTTATTTTTTGGCAGAACCATTTCTTAGGGGTTCTGAAGGCTCCGGTACGCCAAAGGCAGGCAAGCTGCATGCGGGGCAGCCTCTCGTGCCTTCCCCAGGCAGTTCTCCACTTACAAACAACCACTGTTTTGAAATCCAGATGTTACCTGGCTCAAAAAAAAAAGCTTCAGCTCAGCCCTCAGCACTTGCAAGTGGTGCGTGTTTTATGGAATACTAAGAAGCGTACTGTGAATTAATTTGAGACTCCTAAAAACCAGTGTTTACTGCTGCTGAGAATTACAGACCTCTACCTTATGAGCTACCAGAAGCACTCAAGGAGAAGTGAGGAACCAAGCTAAGGTTTGGTTTTTGCCTTCTTGAAGGTTGGTGGTGCTAAAGCATCCACAAAGCATGTGTGTGACTCCAGCCAAGGAGGCTGATTCCTCAGGGTTTGCCCAGTGGTGTTGAAGACCTGGAGCCAGAGAACTGCACTCACTATCACCTGTTGAATAATGCCCTGTGATGTTACAGGGACCAGACTCTGTCTTTGTGCAAGCAACCATGGGCACAATTTCATTCTGTATATCTTAACCCTGAGCCTAAGGAAGCAACAAAGAAAGGACGGTGCTTGCAGCTGGACCAAAGAGCCAAAGAATTATTATTTTCACCTGCATAAATCACTGGCAGGTGTTTCTTGAGATGAAATAACCTTTTTCTAAAAGGTGTGGTATGTCAGAGAGGTTACCAGCAGAGTATTGAGCTTGACTTATTTAATGTGGATCACCTGGCATCAGTAGAGGGGTTGTGCTAATGACAAAATTGGAAGGCATCCTAAATATAGAAGAGAATCAGGATATTGTACAGAAATAACTGAGATGACATTGAAAAACTGGGCTAATAGAAGTGAGATCAAAATGCAAAATCGAAGGTCATATCTTCTAAGTGAGTAATGGCAGAGTTTTGTAAAATGGGAACTTAGAACAAGATCTTCATTATAGATAAATAGTGCTGGATGATCACAGGATGTGCGTTAGCAGCCCCTGTGGCATGCATAAAAACAAGTGAACAGAATTTTCTGCTTTATCAGTGTGAGTTCAATTTTTTTTTTTGAACAGTTTGAGGGAGGTGAAGAGACTATCAGGTAAGAGGGAGATGTGAGGAGTTCAAAGTATTCATCTTTAGAGAGACACAGTATGGAGAAATAGTGAAAGAACTGAAATCTGATGGCCACAGAAGCAAAAACCAGGTGCAATAAATGCTGAATTAACTGAGGCTGAGTCCTAGAGGAGGTTTCCTGATTGCCAGAGTGCCCAGATTCTGCAGCAGCATTCCAGTGAGAGGGGTGGCAAAGGGTTTCCTTGACTGGAAGCTCAAGTTGATGACAGGACTTATTTTGTGTAGTCTCTGTAATGTCCCAAGCAAAATCCTTCTTAGCCCTATGCTTCTAAGATGTATGTTGTGCCAGTAGCACTTTTAGTGTTCTATTCACACTATTTTCTTTATCTGGGAAAAGTGTGGATGTTTATTACTGTTACCTATCTGCGACAATCTGCACTTGGAGTAAAAGCCCATTCTGGTGAACATTGTGATACAAGTACTTGGATAAACGCGTTAGGAGAAGAAAAACTATCTTTTATTTAACTAATGTATTAAATATTTCACCACAATAGAACATGCAAGTATTCTTCAAAAGAAGCTCAATAGCTCCAAAACAACTCTACAGGGAGGAAAATTTAGGAGGAAGTAGAGGGACTACAGATCCCCGTTTCTAGATGGTTATCTTATTAGCTTGCTGATCTGAGAGAGCGGATGATTTCTTGAAAGACTATTTTAGATTTTCGTACAGCATCAACTGTTTTCTTAAATTCCTTATGCTCTCAAGATTACACCCATGAAACATCAGTTATGTTTACCAAAATATTTTCAAATTTAGATGAAGGTTGCAACACAAGGAGATAGTTCAAAGTAGGAAGCACATATCTGCTGTTGACAGTTTTGCAAAATGATGTGAAATGTGCATGTACAATATTCAAAATTTTCACTCTAAGTAAAGAAGAAAATAATCTTCACTCTTCCAAGAAGAAACCAAAACTCCAGCCCCATCCCCATCATTCTAACAGGTTTTGACTTTAAAAATAGCATTTGTCTTGTGCTTTAAATCAGAAAGTATCAAGGCTTTTTATTGTAGCAATATATTCTATCACCATTGAAAGCCAGCATGGAAAAAGACAACTGCATTAAGTTGCCATCTTTTTATTAAGTTTCTGTGGAGAACCCAGATGTGAGGGAATCTGGCATATTTTAAGCCCTATAGGAGCGCAAGGAAGAATGTCAAGAAATGCTTAGGTTTAACAAGTCACCCAAGCTCATTGTTACATAACGTTCACTGCATAATGAATGCTGTAAATTTGATGTTTTAGGAAGTGAACGAAAAAATACTGAATCCCTGAGCACATAGGTTGCTGAGCCCACTTCCAGACCCCTGCATGCATCTACCCTTCCCTAGCCCAGCAAGCGCTGGTGCCAGCTCTGGGCAAACGTGAGGCCGTGCAGGTAGGAGCAGGGCTTCTGAAGAGGTGTGGGAGCTAACAGTGACCTGGAAAGCAATGGTTCTCTTTAAGATCTGCAGTGTTATCCTGCGTCTAAGATGGATATCTGAACAACGGGATGCATGAAGAGGAGCTGTTGGAGGGGCAGCACTTCTTGGCATGGTAGAGATTGAGCAGAAGTGTGGCTTCCTTGGGAGAAACGGTGGTCCTACCAAGACCAAAGCATCTTTGAGAACATTGCAGAGGTTGTGCTGAGTCAGTGCAAGAATAGCCTAATTTTCATTTGTTTTCATGTAGTGACTTAAGTTATTCAATAATTCTATTTTTTTCTCCAAGAGAAGTATGAGGTGACTTCGTCTGGAAGTACTTCATGAAAAGATCATTGAGCTGGATCAGACCATAAATGTTGTCAAGCTCAGTGTCCTGTGTCTAGCAGCAGCCATGAACAGGCCAACTGTGCGCAATGCTCCTAATACTGCCAGCCTTTGGGTATATTTAAGAATATGGTTGTCTGGACCTGATGGGGCTTCAGTGTTGCACTCGGTGGTGTTTCGGTTTGGTTTTTGTCCCTTGGGAGCTCGGCTGGTGGTCCTTCTGACTCCTCTGAACTTAGGTTTCTGCACTGTGGTTTGCAAAGGAGGAAGGATTTGGGGAAGAAAATACAATGGGATCAAGTGACTGGTACCATAGGGATAAAGAGCAGTAGTGGGCATTTTTGCCCTCTCGAATGACTTTCAGATATTTAAGATAGAAACATTGTCATTCTGGGAGATAAGTTAAAGATGTCCTGGTATATTTGACGGTAGTTCTTAACATTATGCATACGGTTGCATTTTAGAGTAGAGTAGGATATACATATATGCATGTGTGCAGTCTCAATATCATGGATAAAGCTGCATAATTATAGTTCATAATTTGTCTGCGTTGCATCTATTTTAGAAGTTAAATAATTGCTGATAGGAGGCAGTGGTAATTTATGGCAAGGAAAAGTGCTCTCGCCTCATCTTATCTGGAGGGTGGTGGGTGTAATTCTGAAACTTGTCCTGTTTGCTGCCTCTCTAAAATATGCGTTACTGCTGTGTGTAGTGGCGTTTCGGTGGCTGAGAAGACTCATAGCAGTGTGGGTATTTTCTTAGGAAACGAAAATGTGCAGAAAATTTGTAAAATCTTGAAATAAATGGTCCTGTGAAGGGAGGAATAATTGGTTATGTTTTCCAAATAGAGATACTATATTCTGAAGAAAAGAACATTTTGTAAAAAAAAAAAAAAAAAAAAAGAAAATTTAAAAGTTGCTAATAATATGCCAGAGAATAATTTTTTTTTTTACTGATCTAAGTTGCTGTAGTTAGGGAAGACAGCAGCTTATCCAAGAAGGAAGCCATTTTTTAAGGTCCCATATTTGTTTATTACCTCAGCAATATTCTATAAATGATTAAATTGAAATGTGGATATGGCCTTGGAGAAAACGAATGTCATGAGAAAGAGCTGATGGAATTATAACTTCAAATATGTTCCTGTTTGCATGTTTAATGTATTATTAAATGTCATTTGTTTAAAACAGGAATTCAATTCATAATGGGGTAGTGTAAACAAATAATGTTTTATATCACTTAGGCTCTAATTGATTTTTTTGTTTCATGACAGCATCTCAGAATTAGGCCTCCGTTATTTATTAGTTAGCAAGAAGGACGGGAAAGACCTTGTGTCCTGTGTTTAGTGAGGAAATCCGGGTAAGTTTAGAAAGAAGACAAACGTTGTGCATGTAAAATACCCCTGGACTTGATACAGTTCTGGAGCATTGTAACTGTGAAAGTACAGTTCCAGGAAATTACGGATGTTTTGCTATAAAAGAAATATTTGAAAGACCTGGCAGGACTCTAATCACATGAATACTGTGTGGGAGCACTGCGCGTTTGGTGATACGGAGGATTAAGGCCGGTTTTAAGACAGCCCTCTAACGCCAGCATAATTAGTGAACAGAGACCAAGTGCTGAGGAGCTTCAGGAACTATTAACTGTAAACTTCAATAATCAGGATCTCAGTGTTTTAAGTACTTAGTTTAGGATGTGTTTCAAAGCTCCTTCGCAGTGAGTTAGGTAGGGTGGTGGAGGCTGAGTGGTATGCGTCAGCGTGGTGTTCCTCACAGGAAAAGCCTGCCATAAGATGCGCTCTTTTCCTTTTCTGTCATGTTTACATGGGGTTAGGAAAGCTCTTGAGGTATTTCTCAGCAGCAGATCGTCTTGTAGTAAGACCCTTAACCACGTGTGTAGGTTTGGGCCTTCGTGGAGGCCGCGGGATGCTGCCTTGTGTCGTCCCGAAGCTGAGGGAAATGCTTTGGGTAGGCCTAAGGCACCTCAACGTGTTCGGGGAGACCACGTCCATCTGTCAAGGGACTTGCTTCGTCTGCTTCCAACAATTCCCCCTCACCGTAAAGGTGCTGGAGATCTTTGTCTATCCCAATAAATACGGCTGCTGAAGTCCAGTTGGGTAAAAAAAAAAATTAATTTGGTTTAAATAGTCCCCGATGTAGGGGCAACTTTTTTATTTTTAACTCCAAAATGAGCGACGTTTTTGAAGGAATAAATTACAAAGCAAGAAGTCTCGAAAGTAATTATTGTGGATATGGTTGTGAATTTTTTAACCACCGCTTCAATGACTTTTTTTTTGTTACTTTTGGTTATACTTTATAAAACACGTTTATAGACGATGTCAGCAATGTTCTTCCTCAGTTGCTGTTGCAAAGACTATTTTTGCAGTTTATCACAAAATGCCAGATTTGCTCAGCATGTAATTTAATCTTATGCTTGGAAGCGTCCGCATTACTTGGTTATCACGAAATTATTCTTTAATATAAATGTGTGCTTTGTGATCTATATTTTATTAATTTGGTGAGTCACTATCGATTGTTGCAGATGCCACGAATGTATAATTTGTCACTGTTATTGGTTGCCTGTCAGCACTTCGTAGCACCACCGCCTCCTCGGCTCTTGGGGCACCTGAGAAAGAAGTCTGTCTTCGTCTGCTTAAAGAAAAGATTTCTGCTGTAAATTAGCATCAGGACTCGCGTTGGTATCGGTTCTATCGCCTCACGGCGTGTATTATCCTGCATTAGCAAAGCACACAGCAAATTAATAACGTGTGGCCTGTTGAGGCAAGAGTCTTCAGGAGATAGGGTTTAGTTGTTTTAGATGCAGGGGATGAGGTGAGGAGGAGCAGGGCACCAGCAAGGGTTCCCTGTCTTGGTTTGCTCCGAGCTTACCAAGTACTGTTGTCATTGGGCCTGGGGGAGAAAGAGAAAAACATAAAGGAAGCTTTAAGCTGTGCTTTGTCCCCTCCACCGTTGAGTTTTCTGAATGTTGTTGATTGAAAAGTTTATTTTTATGAACACACTAATGAATTAACTTCAGTTTATATATATATAATTATATATATTATATATATGTAAGTATATATAATATATATATATGTATATCCATCCTGCTGCCTTCTGCCATTCCCAAAATGTTCACTGGGCTCTGAGGGGCAGGTGGCAATCAGAAGGCACCCACCCTGCTTTCTGATTGAAAAAAAGGGGGGGGGGAATGGGGGAGACAAATTAAGAAAAAGGGGAAAGAATGGGAGGAAGGGGGAAAAGGGGAAAAAGTGGGGAAAGAAAAAGGGAGATGGGGAGAGATGTGTGAAAAGGAAAATGGGGGGAAGTGGGGGGAGGAAGAACAGATGAAAAATGGGGAAAGGAAGGAAAAGGGGGGAAACCAGGAAAAATGGGGGAAGGAAGGAAGAGGGGGAAAACGAAGGAAAAATTGGAGAAGGAAGAAAAGGGAAAATAGAGGAAAAATGGAGGAAGGAGGGAAAAGGGGAAAAATAAGGGAAGGAGGGAAAAGGAGGAAAAATGAGGGGAAGGAAAAGGGAAAACGGGGAAAGAAAGAAAAGGGATAAAAGAAAAAGAGGGGAGAAAAATGGGGGGAAAGGAAAAGAGGAGGGGAAATAGGGGAGAAAGAGGGAGGAAAATGGGGACAAAAGAGGCAAAGAGGGGGGTAATGGGGGAAGGGGGTAGAAAAATAGGGTTGGGAAGAGGAAAAATGGGGTGAAAGAGGGGTAAAAGGGGAGGGGAGCAGGGCGAGGCCGTGCCCGCAGGCGGGCAGCACCCGCCCCGCCCCCGCCTCCCCCTCCCGGCGTGGCCGCGCCCCTCCCCCTGGCGGCCGCCGGCCGGGGCTGCGCCCTGGTTGGCCGGGGGCCGGCGGGCGGGCGGCCGCCATTGGCTGGGCGGGGGGAGCCGCGCGCCCTGATTGGCCGCCGCCGCCTGCCCCCTATTTTCAGCAGCCGAGGCCGAGCGCGGCGGAGCCGGCGGCGGGGATGCAAGGTGGGTGCGCGGGGCCCCCCCCCGCCCGCGTCGCGCTCGTTGTTTTTTTTCTTCCCGATTTGCTTATATTTATCCTCCTAACCGTTTTTACCATTTTCGTTTTGTTTTATTATTTATTTATTTATTTTTTACTCGCTCGCCGTGTTCGCCCCCACCCACCGCCCAAGGCTGCGCGCGGGGCGGGGTGGCCGCGCAGCTTGCGCGCGGGGGGGGGGCGGGCGGACGGACGGACGGACAGCCGGCCCCGGCGGCCAGCAGGCGGTGCGGAAGCGCAGCGCCGCGGTTTGGCTTCGTTGTTTGGTCGTGACTGCTTTATTTATTTATTTATTATTTTTTGTTGTTGGGGGGGTGATGCGCGGAAACACGCCCGGGTGCGGCAGAAGTTTGCGCGGAGCCCCGCGGAGCAGCGGGCTTAGGGCGAGCGTCGCCGGCTTCGTCCTGGGGGGTCCCCGAGCTGCGCCCTCCGGGGCAGCCTTGGCTCTGGTTTTCCTCCCTAGCATCTCTTCCTCTTCCCGAGGCGTTCGTTCTGGCAAACAGCCCGTGCATTCAGAGGGTTTCCCCCGATTAAACCTGCATCTCTTATTTTCAGTTCGGAGTTACCTATAGGCTTCCACTGAGGGGAGAACAAATAATAAAATAAGAACGATAAAAAGTTATTTTTGGTGGAGAGGTGCCCTCGGACGTGCCCTGTGAGTGCGTTGGGTGGCACGATGCTTGGTGGTGCCCCGGCTGGTGTGTGACAGCGAGGTGCCTTTGGGTGGTTGTTTCGGTGGGATTTGGAGAATCCGATGCCTGCTGTGCCCCGGTGCTCGAGGGCTTCCCTCGAATCAAGCTGCCGGTGAACCTTTATGGAGCCCCGCACAGAAATTCGGGTTAGAACCATCGGTGTTTGGCGGTGCCGCTAACCCCTGGTAGAGGCAGAGGGATGCTTGCAGAGCCAGGCCCGTTGCTGTGCCCTAAAACCTCGCCAGGAGCCGTGGAAGCGACGGATGGTGTCGGTGGGATTGGCGGCGGTGCCATTCCCATCAGCTCCTCAAAAAAAGAGGCAGGGCTGCGGTTTGGCGGCCGCCTTCCGAAGTCCCTCGTCGTCTGCACAGCCAGCTGTGCAGGGAGCCGGGCTTGGGTTTAACAGCAGGTCGTGTCCAGGTGAACGTGGGTGCTTGAGCATGAGACGTGCAGGGAGCTGTGCATCGAGTAATCTTTGAATCACCAAATACTGTTTATTTTTCGACTAATCTTTGAATCACCAAGTACTGTTGGTTTATGTAAGCGTTATGTACTTTTAAAATGAAGCCAGCTGCAGTTCAGTAGGTATTATTCAGAGCTAGGAACATCCTATCCTATTTTGATTTCCTGACACAGTGGCATATGCGATTTTCACATTTTATGTGAACTTCAGAGCATCCTGAGGAAGCAGCAGAAATAATTCTGAGCCTGGCTGGTACCTAGTCGGACAGCTCTGGAGGGGAAATAGAAAATTTTGATGCCTCGGAGCGTGTAAACAAGCTGCAGGCGGGCGATCAGGCATTGCCTGCTTGTGCTGGCAGCAGAGATGCGAAAGATGATGTGCGCACTGCAGAGCTGAAATCCTCTGTTTCTCACCCGGCTGCCCATCTACAGGTGAGAAAGAGCAGCTGAAGCCTTTCCCCTTCCTTTCACAGGGGGCAGGTTTCCGAACCATGTACCACGCTCAGAGCTAGAGGTCCCTCTGAGCTGAACGAGACCTTGTTTCTAACTTCTCCACTTGCATTAGTGAACGTTAGCGTGTCAGCTATTACCTAATGGAGATGTACGTTTTTATGCATTGAAAAAAAGTCTTTTCAAAAGAAAAATGGAGAAAAAAATATCTTAAAAAGCATTTTGCTAAACAAACAAAACAGGCTAGGAAAATCGTACTTTCTCAATGACTTTTTCCCCCCCTAAATTATGTAAGTTGGATAATAACCCCATTGTATGCGAGGAGATTTGTCTGGATGCAAATCCATTATACAGCTTACTGGAGGATCCATATGCATCAGTAAACGTGTACGTTTGTTCAAAAACAGTCTCTGAATTACCTATTTTTTGCCTGCCTATGTGTCTGCATGTTTGCAGGGTCTCCGTGTTAGTAGGTGTTTGGTTGTTGCTGTTTTTTGTTTTTTTCTTTTCTGACTTTGGATGGAGAGAGAATAGTTCCTCAGCAGAGCTTGAGGGATTATTGAATTCTTCAAGGTGGTGACGCCTGCCTAGCGCTGATGTGATTTACAGTAGCAGTTTTCATTGACAGCAGCAGTGTTTGTTTCAGAAGTACAATTTTCGTATTTAAATACATGCAGCGTTAGATTGGGAAACGTGCAGTAACAATTGCGTGTCATTTGGTTTTAAATGGCCATTCCGATTACGCGCAGAAAAATTAATTCATAGTTGTTAAAGACCTGGGTTTTTTGTTTCTGGTATTTAATACAGCCCTAACGCTATCACCAGTGCTGCTAGTTCAGTACGAGGCGCGACGCGCAATATTTTCGGGTGGCAGAGTTGCTCTAAGTGGAGAAATAATTTAAGCAGTACAAGGATTTTTATAGTCCTCTTGTCACAATTAACTGCGTTTATGAAATATGAATTTCCATAACATCTGCCTTTTGGGGCTGCTGCTCCGTCAGAGCCTGCTCCGTTTGCCAGGCAGACGGGAGCTGGGGCCGCAGCCGCGGGTTGGCACGGGTTGTTTAATTCAATATCAAACTTTCCTCCGGTTTTGGGAGGGATGATTGCTCCTGGAGAGCTCCATGACCCACGGCTGCCGTGCCCCATTCCCACTGCTCTCCCTCCCTCTCCCTCCAGAGCATGGTGAGGACCCAGGCGGGTCGTTTGAGCGGGCATTTATATGGTGTTGCATACCCAGCTGGTCTTGTCACGTACCACCATGTCTCCTCCTGCTCGATTTTCCTCCAGCCCTCTGTATCCAGCCTCTCGTCCCGTCCTGCGAGGCTCAGAGCTGGTCATTAACACGGTGTGACTTTAATAAGCGGTGTCGTCAGCGTCATCGCCTCGCTCGGTGACATCGAGGTGCCTTTCACCCTTGGGTTTTGAAGGACCACGGTGTTTCGGGTTCCCCCTCAGCCAGGGGCAGCCCAGGGGAAGGAGCCGCGGGCGCTTTTTGGGAAATGGGATTTTGCGTCATGGGTCAACTTGGGGCACGAGTAGCTGTAAGTAGTAATGAAGAACAAGCAGGCGCAATGGGGAGAGCCGATGAAAAGCCTTAAAAATCATTCTCTACCTCTCCTCCCACTTCTCATATGCCTCCTGTCTTGACTTGGAAGCTTTTTAGGCCTGGCAGTAGGGCAGAAACCATGTAATGCATGAGGGCTCAACCTGGCACAGCTGGTTGTGCAATACGAAGTTCCTGGAAGTCGTTCGGAGGCGTTCACGGTGAGCACTGGTGGCACAACCCGCTGCAGGTTTTCATTCACGTTATTAGGAAACGAGTACTCGAAGCAGAGATGGAGTTGTGCAGCTTGGGTGTCGTGGGTGACCAGTTGCTTAGACCACGGAGTAGTGTACATGCAGAAGGAGGAGAGAGAGAGTATAAAGGTAGCTGTACAGGTGGATGCTTGAGTGTTTAGATGGACACATGTATTTTTAAAACCCTTTTTATTAAATATACACACAAAATGGAACATTGTGGTCCATGGGTGGTGACTGTTGGCTGCTCTAGTGCTGGTGCAGCAACCGCGTAATGTTGGGCAGATACAAATACAGTCAAGTTAGACGGAAAGTCTTTGTTTTGAATGTTGAATATCCTAGAGTAGCTCCTTTCCTTCCGCTTGAATTTAATTGATCTAGGTGGTCGCTGCTGTTTTCGGTGGGGTTATTCCTGGCAGAACAATCGGGGCTGTTGCAAAGCGAGCTGTGTTACGTGGAGGGTAGCAGCCGGCGGTTGTGTGCCTCACCTCTACTTCGGAGTTGTAGCAGGTGAAGTCCAAATAACGCTAAGTAAGTCGAAATAACGCTAAATGCACCTAGCAAGAGCTCCTTGTTCTGGTGCCTCCTGGCAGGCAGGCTGCATTGCCAATGGCGCTCTCACCGATGCCTGTAAATCGTTACGATTGTTGGGACGGGAGGAAAAGCTCTGTGCAACAGGTCGTTGGGGTTAGTGGGGAGCAGTCCTGTTACCCTGGAGCTCGCTTAATCTGGCGAAGGAAAGAGGCAGAACTGGTTAATTACGGCTTCCTTGGGTTAGCCCTCTGGAAGATGGGACTGATCACCATAATAAAAGGTGCTTTGAGACTTAGTAAATTTCTGAAGCACTTAGGAATCACGGTTAAAAAAAATTGCCAAGTAAATTGTCTACCTAATAAAATGTAAAAATAAAAGAACTGGAGTATATTAAGGTTCATAATCACTTAAATAGATGCATGTGGGTTATTTACCTACTCAGCAAGAACTAACAACCAGTGAAAGCAAATAGTTCTTTAGGAGAACTATATTTGCAAAATGAAATTATTTAAATCACTGCTTCCAGTTCCCTCGTTTAAATTACTTTTACATTTATGATTTGGGCTTTGATTTAAATCACACTTTGTACTGTTAATGTTCAAAATTTATCATTAACATTGAAGCGGTGAACAAAAGACGTTCCTGGCAGGACTTGCAGCATGTAAGGTTAGTATTTTGCTGTGCAATACTGAAAATTTAGGAAACAAAACCTTCTGAGTAGTTACGACATTTGCTATTATGGGAAGAAAGCTGCACAATTGCATTTTACAAAAAACAGGTGTATTTTAGTCACCGGACTAGTGGTCTGCACACGGGAACGAAGGGGATGGGTAAAGGTATCGCTGGCTGTGTGGTCATCTGCTGTTTTAGAACTGGAGAAATACTGATAAAGGTTTTCACGAATAAACAGCAGCAATCTCTGCGTCAAATACAAACGGGCTGATAATCTTTGCCGTTGCTTTAGGGGTAAAGCCACGAATAAAACCGGAGAACGCTTAACTGGTCTGCATCAACAGCACAAGTACTGCAGAGTCATAAGGACTTCCTGAAGCTTTTCATTCATTTATTGTTCAGCCAAACAGCTAGGTAAAGAAAAGCTTTTTAAATTGTCTTTACTCTTGACAAATGGGCATTTGTTGCTTTCTTTGTTTTGGGGGGGGGGTGAAATAATGCAAAAAACTTGATACTTTCTTCAGTCCGGAAGGAAGTTTAGACCAAAATTTGCAGAATTTCTCTGATGAATTCTCACGTTGGGGCAGCTGGGAAGGCGAAAGGGAAGGTGAGCACCCGAAGGTGACGTTCTTGTGTGGCTGCTTTGGGGCTGTAGGGGTCCAGAGCCATGGTGAGCAGGCCAGGACAGCGTGACCATGAATGTAGTTGCCTCCCCTGCTTCATCTTTTTGGGGTGGCAGAGGGATGGTGTACCTTCTTGCCCTGCCACGCCATCCGCTGGTTTCTCCTCCATGTGGGACCCCTGTATGCTCCAGGCTTTTGCCAAAATTGAATGCCTGTGAAATTAGGAGCAGAAAGAATTGGGTCTGGGGGGTGACCGACCAGCCCCGTGCTTCCCTTCGATGGTGCTGGCAAATCCGGAGCAGATTTGTGCTCCAAGAAACAGAGGTTTGAGCTTTTGAAGTAAATTGTGGTTTGTGGTTGTGTCTTTAAGGTGAAAATACCAGATGACTTACACAGGTACCCTGACTCGGTGCATAAAAAATGGAAAGCTGCCGCTGAATTATTCAGTGTAGTTCAGGCTACCTTAATTTGCTGTATGGGTAGCTAAGCTGGATTTCTAATCCCGTGGTAGTATTTTGAAATGGTGTAAGGATTCTGATCTGTTGAGTTGCCGTTTGATCCATTTTTTAGTTGCAGCTTGTTACATTCCTGGTTTCATTCTTACTCATCATGCCTTGAAATAGAATAACCGCTGTGATATATTAGTCCCGTGCTTTGAAACCCAAGATCAATAACCATGTATCCTCTCAAAGAAAACCCAAAAACCCTTCTGTGATGTGCTGAATTGTTTGGAAACCTTTGGCTTACTTTGTGCGTACCCACTCCGGTGACCAGAATGGCAGTGGAGACTTTGTTTAAAGGTTTTTTCCATATTTTTCTCCCCCACCCCTCTCCCACCTACACATACACCTGTTCATCTAAGTCTTTTGGGCCAGACATGGGTTTATTTGGTTGGGCTTTCTGGCTTTTTCTTTCTTCCCTTGGGTTAACTGCTTGTTGTCAGCGGTTCTGCTCCATCCCGTTGCTTTCTGTGGGTCACCCGCTGGCAAAAGGCTTGTTTCCAACAGCAAGGAGTTAATCTGGCTGGGAGTTGGATCAGGTATTGAGGTGGCTCCTGATAAACAGCTGCTGCGATACTCCCAGATGAGAACATTGCTTTCAAAAGTATTTACTGCACGCTTTGAACCCGGGCAATTCACTTGTGTTTTTCTTTTTTTTTCTCCTTTTTGCTCACTTACTATATTTTTTCAAAAGACCGTAAATCCAAGCGGTCTATCTCAGGAAACTGTGTTGATTTTATGATACAGAGAAATAAAAGCGATTATTGCATTACCGTGGTAGAGCTCCCAAGTACCTCTTGCCAGAGCGCAGCAGCCTGGGCGTTTCTTAATAAAAACCAAGCGCGGGAGCCAGCGTCTGGGTGTGCTGCCACGTGTGTCAGGGCTCCTTTTGTGGAGTCGTGTCCTTCGGATGCTGCCCCTGTGCGTGTTTTCCTCTTGCTCGGGGCTCAGCAAGGTAAGGCTGGCCACCCCGTGCTGCTGGGAGGAGTGGATGGAGGTCTGCTTGGACCTGGCGTAGAAGGACAGATGCGTGGTTCAACGGTTTGGCCCCTCGGACTTGGACTTTCGCTGCTGAGGAAACTTCTTGCTAATTCCTTGGAATCTTTCTTTTTAAGGAAATTCTGGATTTAGTGAGCCAAATAATGGCAGTTTTCCCCTACCGC
The DNA here is from genome assembly GCF_040182565.1 of Anser cygnoides. NCBI lineage: Eukaryota > Metazoa > Chordata > Aves > Anseriformes > Anatidae > Anser > Anser cygnoides. Next base: position 7,206,218 of record NC_089876.1, on the reverse strand, counting down.
CGGTCTTTGAAGTTGGGGCTTCCGGCAGCCAGCTCTTTCTGCAGCTGAGGAGCGGCAAAGCAAGCTTTCATGTTTTTTCCTAAAACATCAACAACCTCCTCCTGCGCCCGCCCAAACCGCAACCTGAGCCTTTCTCCGTGTCTCTGGGAAAATAACTGGAAGACAACACGGAGTACCTTAAGGGGGGGGTGGTTTTGTACAAATAATTTCTCTTTGTTATGCTAATGAGGACGGTGCTCTTAACCAAGTCGTATTCAAAGAATTTTCACCCGTATTTCTCTGCAGGTGAAATGTATTTTGTGCTGAACTCCTTATGTTTAGCGTTTCCTGCCTCCGTCAAAGAAAATATCTGAGTGCTTTGCATGTGTGCCGATTGTCCCCAGGATTAACTCTGCAGAGCCGCCTGACGAATGTAGGTGATTAAATGGGGAACGTCCACCCAACATCGCTGCGTGCAGCAAAAAGAAAGCCTCTGTAACTGTTTCTTGCTGCTATCCTCAGGTGTGGCAGAAAGGCTTGTTTTTAGCAATAAATCTGCAAGAGCAGCCGTACTGATTCAGATCGAGTGTATCTAATTCAATATCCTGTCTCTGATAGTGACCAGCAGCAGATAGCTAGGGAAGCACACAAGAACAGAGAAAATGCAGCGATAAAAAGCAAAATCTCCTAGTTTACCAGTTTTATGGCGGTTTCAGGATTATCAGAATCGGCTTCCTAATCCATAATGCCAAAGTGACAGTTGTGCAGTACTTAATGGCCTTATCTTTCCCTTAAGGACCGTGATAGCAGTAGGAGGATAAAAACATGAAAAGTAACGGGTGGTATGTAAAGTAGAGTGAAATAATGGGAACAGAGCAGAAAAAAAGGGGAAAAAAAAGGGATATAATTCCAACACAGTGTCACGAAATGGCAGAAGAAGGTTGGCTTGTATCCTGGGAGGCAAGGGCTTCTGCCACCCTTGCTCTGCTGCCTTGTCCTCTGTCACCTGCGTCCCTTTGTACGTGGGGAAACGTGGGCGTAGGGAGGATGTGGAGAAATGGCCTGAGCCTGGTCAGAGGGAAGAACGATGGTGAGGGCAGGAAAATGAAGCGTGAGACCCTAACCGCACAGATCTGAGCTTACCCTGGTTGTGGGCTTCGTTATCTGGAAGCAGATCCCAGGTCTGCAAACATCTGCCCCTGCAAATTAATGAACAAGAAGTGTTGTGCGTGTGCAGAGAATGTTTTCTGCAGACTGAATCACTTGTAGCACTGCCGTACTTCCCCCAGCCTCCGAGCCACGCATGGTTTATTTTTAGTGCCGCGCTGCGTGCTGGTTTATGGCAAACCTGCCTCAACCTGCTGCAGTCCTTGCTAGTAAGGCCGTATAAACAGCGACTTGAGAATACCTAGAGCGAGGTAAACACATTATTTTGTCTCGGTGTGGCTTAAAAGGTGCGCCTGGAACGGACTTGTCCTTGGGTCGGTGTTTGAATGCTGTGGAGTGGGAAGCGTGACCAGCGTGCAGTGCTTCGGGTGGCAGGCACGAAGGCGTTGTGGCCGGGGTGTTGTTGCTTCAGCATATTCGCTTCTTAAAAGCAGATTTTTAGCTTTACAGAGGTATGAGGGAAACTGTTACTGGCTGTCTGAAGTGAATTCAAGAATAGTATTGATGAGGAGGTGTTGCAGTGATGGCTCAGTGAAGTCAGTCACGTTGCGAACTGTGTCAAACCTGACAAATTTGGGCTCTGCTGTGTGCATCAGGAGGAAGAGAAGATGATGCATTTGAGTACCAAAGGGAAAAAAAAAAAAACATCCTGAATTTAAACCGAGTGGACAAAATGCTGCGAGCAAGGGGTTTTGGTACAAGCAGAGAGAAATGGGTGCTTCGTGGTGTAGAAAGAGTAGCTGCATCGGTAGGTGTACACCGGGCAAAGGAATTGTTCCAGCTCATAGGCAAGGCAGGTACAAGAGAAAAAACCACCACCACCACCAACAAACTGGTCATTAATAAATTGATATTTTGATGTATATCTACATTATTAAAGTATGGTATGTTTTGGTATATTACTGTATACAGTGTATACACTTGTATACAATGGTATATTACTGTATACACATGAAATACTAGAAAAAAAATCATATAACTAAAGCAACACAATTCAGAAACAGCCTCACGGTGTAGGCACTGGGGAGGAACTCAAAGCCATGATACATTTCCGGATTGAGCTTCAGTTGCCTTTTGAAGAGGACTGTAGGAGATTTCCCAGTAAGTCAGAAAGCAGCAGACTTTTCCAGGCCTGGAGTTCACAGATGTGGGGAGTCGGGAGTCCCGTGCTGGTTTTCTCAAATATCTTATAGAAACCTGCAAGGGGCTGTGACCTGCACCAGCTGCCTGTTGTTGGTACAGCGGCCGTGGGTGAATTTGGGTATAAAACCGCTGTTCTGCTGGCCCTGTCCTCCTGTCCTTGCTTGGAGGCATTGCTCCTGCGCTACGGACTGTGGTACTGCGGGACGGGGCAGGCACCGAACCACACCGTGCTCACTGTTCCTGTGGAAGAGGTTTGCCTTTTTTGTTGGTTATCTCTGCGCCTAAAGAACCTGAATCTGTGTGCTCATCCTTTTAGTAATTAAAATAAATGGAACTTAAGTAGTTTCTAATCTCATTAGAAAAATGCGAGCTCTCACGATGTGTATACAAAATCAAAATGTTCAAAATACAATAATCCGGCATATATATGTTTGTTACTCCTACTGTGTAGCATTTTATCAAAAGGCTTATAAAATCAACATGCCAACATTTTGCTTTTTTTTTCCCCATATCTTAATGAAAAATAATACAGCCCCTGAAGAAAAAGAAGCATCCTCCAGTTTCGGTCTGGAGATGTATTTTTAAACACCACCGAGGACATTTTTATGGATGGTTTTGCATTTTCTCTTCTGATGCGTATCTCGACATTTGTCTACAAGTTTTCAGAAACCCTTTTTAAGCGTCCAAATGATTTCCTTGGAACGGACAGATACTGGTAGTGTTGTGTCTCTGTCACGTATTTAACATAAAAGAGAATTGCCCCTTGGATTTCAACCTTCAGTTAAGGAATTTTGCTGTTTCCATACCCTCATAGATTCACGTGACTTTGAAAAGAAGATTCCTCAAAATCCAAGAGGCAGCTGTCGGCATATTTGTGCACTGGTTTACAGTAACTTTTTACGCTGAGACTTTATTACCTTGTATAATTTTGTTGTGGTTTCTTTAGTAAACAGAAGTAGTGGTATGCTTTTGTTTCTTTAATGTCTCTCATTCTTATGCCGAGCAGTTAATGGATCTGTTAGTATTGTTGAAGTATTAATAGAAGGATTGTAATTGCTCTGTTGTAATTGTATTGAGTCTAAAAAAGCATCCTCGTAGAATATTAATGAGAGCCTTTTTATATGCATGAATTATTGTTCTCAGGGAAGAAAATTAAGCTACCAAAAAAAAAAAAAAAATCTAAATGGTACCGGTCTGGAGGAACGTAAGAGTAACAAAAAAAATAAATCAATAAGCATTCGATTTGGTCTTTTAACTCCATTGCTCCTCCTCTCCTAACCCCATTTGTACTTCCTGTAGGTACTGCAGAAATCTGCTCTGCACCATATGTGCTCCAGTACCTCGGCGCAGCAGGGGGTTGGGAGCCGAGTGGCAGATTCAACAATGAATTTTCTTCTTGGTTTATCTCAGCCTTTAAATTACTTTAACCTTATTTGGGTTTAAAACGGTGAAGGTAGAGCTAATATTTTATGCAGCACTGGAACGAGCTGGAAGCGCTTCTCATTGCCATGCGAAATGCGGACGGGGCATTGTGCAGAATTAGCAGCGCACAGCTGTGGCGTGCGGGAGGCTCAACTCTTTAAAATACCAGCAGTAGTTCATTTCTGTCATTAAATATATTGCTACCTTCTATTTGCTTTTCTTTTTCCCTTCTGCCCTGTAGTGCATGGCGTTGCAGTTGCTGGAAGGTAGGAGGAATCGCAGAACTGCTGCTAACTGCCTTAAATCAGCGACCTTCAGTTCACCTCTGCAACTGCTGCTGGGAGCCGTAGTAGCTTTTTCCACGTCTAAGTCAGTAGCTCTGCTGGTCTTTTCTTGCATCAGACCTTACTCTGCTTTTTCAGTCCGAGTTGCTGACTTGCAAACGTAATCCAAACACAGGAATAATTCTTAAAAAATTGTTCTTCTGTAAATACAAACACAGGGTGTCAGTACATAACAAACCAACCCGAGTGTTTCCCGGGACTCGCCGAAGCATTAAAACCAGCAGAAACTTTGCAGTTTCGGGAGCGGAATGTAATTTTCCAACTGTTTTTCTTAGCGGTTATGCGTAAAGAGGCGAAGGAGCTGCCATCACGATGCTTGTCTTTTTGCTGAGCCGTCCGTCTGAGTGCTCGATACGGAACAAACTTCGGGTTCATTGTCTTGGGAGATTTCAAAGGAGCTTCGCTTTATGTTCCCAAATGTGCCATTCCTCTTCCAGCCCCACGTACCGCTCCTTGCCATCCTTTATTCCATCCCGTCTGACATCGGTTTCCCTCGTGTCCATTTAAAACCGAAACTTGAAAAACTGCAGTTTGATACTTTATATTATTCTCCTACCCTGGAGCTGTTTTTAGTGCCTTTATTGCAAGTAGACAGATGGTGATATTTGGTTTCCTGTCAGTTTTAATGAATATAGATAGGAGTGATAAGAACATTTGCTTCGTTTAGCAAACTTCCTTTTCTGGCTTTTAATTAATGAAGTGCTCACTGGTGTGCCGCTGCTTTTGTATGTGGTACAGTTAAATCTTATATACGGTTCTGCTTGCAGTGTTGGGTAATGAAAGGAGGAGGAAAATAACTTCGTCTCAATAGTCCTTTAAAGTTTACTTACACGGCCTTTGAGTGCTGCAGACGTCGGAAATGCAGCATGCCTGTAACATCAACCATAACCGTGTCTCTTGCTTCTTTGTATTTTAGAAATATTGGCTTTTTAAGTTTCAACTATCCCTTTGTAAAAGAGTGATTTAAAAAAAAAATAAAAGGAAACGAGAGGCATTTTGCGTTGCACTTAACTTGGGTGAAGGGAGGCCCTGGCTCAGTCTCATGGAGGTTGGCTTCTCATGGGGCTTTTTAACCGGTATGAGGGCCAAAGCAAAAATGGGATTAAATAGAAACCCCAACTTCTCAAGCTTTTTGCTACGTTTTGTCCTCCTTCAGAGAGAGCTGCAACATTAATCCTAATATTGATTTTGTTTTCAGCTGGTATGATTTTCTGTGTTAGTTTAGCACAGACATGATTTTCCGTTCTTCTAGACCATTTTAGATTCAATTTTTCGTAAAATCTTTCTGCGGTGGTTGTTAATGTTTAGCATTTTGTGGTACTGATACAAGTTCAGTATTTGTGTGAATAGCCCAAGTTGTTAAAAGTAATTTCTGCCTTGCCATAGCAGTTTGAATTCTTTGTATGAGCACGTCTGTGAATACAAATATCTGAGTGTATAAAGTATGAATGCTATGTGTAGATACAAAGCCTCAGCTCGAGCTTTGTAGCTCTAAAAGGTTGTGCTCTTACTGGACTGAAAGGAATAACTGAAAATTTTGGGTGAAGGGCGAGAGGGCAATGATGGAGAAGACGGTTTTCATAACCATCTGACCACTGCTGGTTCTGGAGAGACTGATGTTGAACTTCTTTGTCCTTTCCAAAATACCCGATCACGGTGTCTCTGTTCCCTGAGGAATAAAATAGACTTGATTTTGTACTACTTCGGGGGACTTCTGTAACCTTATAAGGATAGGGTTTGGTTCCTTGGTGGCAAATCTGTGCAGGAAAAAACACAGTTGGTTTATTTTGGAAAGCCATTTTAAAATATCCCAACAGCCCTGTCAGGAGGCAGAAATAGGAGTTGCTTCTTATTTCCTCTGTCTTTCTGGAGCCATCGCTACTGAAGTACAAACCCTGTTCCTCCTGAACACTTCACCTTGGTGAAGGATACCTCTAGTTGAAAGCAAACAGAAAACGTTTTCACTGATGTATTTGGTTGGTGAAGAAGATAATCATGTCTTTGTGCTAGGTTTTTTGCATCAATATTACCTCTGCGAATGAACACGTAATCACTTTCTGTACTTGCATTCAGCGTTGATAGCTTAACAGTCCTAATTCTGCTGTTGTTTTTTTTGCAAGAGGGATGAGGCAGGGACTCGCTAGCCCTTTTGCAGACAGAAACGAGGATCTCTGTTGGCAGCTCCTAGCACGGCACCTTCTGCTCGGATACCTGGAAAATGGCTCAGATGCTGCGAGGACAGAAAGGGGTGGTTCAGCTCCTGGGCGCGTTCACGTTAGAAGTTGCACCTAGTGTATTTTTATTATCGAGGTCCTTTTTTTTCTGAACCAGAATCGAACCGTGTCCAGACAACAGTGCAGATGCTGGAGTCATTTTTAGTCTCGCTTATTGTCATTTCAAAATCGGTGTAAGCAGAAAGTGCCTTGTCGTGCCTCCGTTCGTGAGCGAGAACATTTTAACGTTGTTAGCTGCAGTACGGGGGTCATGCTGTTACTGCTTTGGTTCCTTGGCATCTTTCAGGAAAGAGAACTGAACGTCTTTCCTCTTGGAAGGAAAAAAGCGTTTTTTCGTGTGTGTCTAAACTGGTGAGCACTGCTGCGTTTGACGTGTGTATTTGTGAATTTTATTTGAAATCCACACTTGAAATTAATGTGGGGAAAAAATAAACAGATTTGATTCAGACTGAATAAAGCTTCTTCCCTCTGGAAAGAAACCATAGTTGTATTTCATGGGTTTATTTTTCTTTAGCATTTGCTTCTTATTCTCCAAATAATCGTGGTTGTGTGTCTCTCTTTACTCAATATTTTCCGAATCCTCCAGCAGTTCTTACTCTGTCATGTCTCCTCCAGTCATAAACCAAAAGGAAAAAGAAAGTCATCTATGGAAAAAGGAAAGCCTCAGGGCTCCATCCCCTTCCCACGCCCCATCATTTTATCTCCACGGTTTTGAAGATGTGAAGCAATTTAGATCGGCATTCTCCATCTTTCCCGTTTCCTAACCTGATTCCTCTTCTTGCAGAGAGAAACAAAAGGAAGATACAGAAGAGAAGTTGAAGAAGCAAGGAAAGAAAGAGGAAAAGTAGTGGAGAGGATCAGAACAGAGTTGGCTTTTGTACGAGGAGTTGTCCAGGAGGCAGAACATGCGGCTTCCCTCCTCTTCCCCCCCCCCCATTTTCAGTCCATCCCAGTTACTGCTATTTCTAGATAAATGGGTCAGGCAAAAGGGCGTAATTAGTGGTAATTTCACAGTAGCTGGGGGTGAGGGTGATGATAATAATAAGGATGGATTCAAGAAAATGTTGGCAGTCTCTCAACTGGAAGCTCCCAGCTGAGCCCCAGGTTGCGGTGCCCAGCTCTCTCCTGCCACAGGACCCCAGGCCATGCCAGCCAGGTGGGAGCTGAATTAAAGTGGAAACAGAGCAGATGGTGACGTGCAATGCATCCAGACTTCCCGAATTTAGTACAGGACAGTCCGTCGGTGCCTTTGTGGGAGTAGCTGGGGACGGGATGGATCAACCCTTTGAGCAGGGTAGTGGGAAAACTACTAGGGCAGTACCCTGTCCAGTGACAGTAGGAAATGGGACGTGGATTTTTTATTATTATTTTTCTCTTTGTTTGTTTTATGTCAAAGGTGCTGAGCTTATTAGTAAGGGTGATTTCTTCTGGTCCACATGCTCCTCCAGTTTTTGTTACCCTGCAGTGCTCGTTGGTGCTCGCGTAGCGGCAGGGAGGCTTGCGTGGAACAGGATGCGTATGTCGCCAGGTCGGCAGTCGGTGCCTGTCTGCCTAAAATGAGCTCAGTCTTCACATCCGTCAAGGAGAAGGAGGTGACACTTGCAGCTAGGTATGGTTTGAGGACACTGCTGCGGAGGAACTTACTAACAGGAAGATCTCTGTCCAAAAAATGGGGCTATAAATCATATAGTGACAATGCTCTAAGAGAAGATGGAGTAACGTTGCTTGCGGTGTCTGGATGAGCTTTCTGCAGAGCCTACATTTCATGTGCTTTTCGGGCTCCTTTCCTGGTGGAGCAGCAATACTGCCTCGTGCGCGGGCCTGGCCTGGGATTTCGGGTGCTCCTGAAGCCGGAGATGTCTTCCCTGGATCAGGAGGAGATGGATTGATGAACACTCCCAGTGGCATCACTGCCTCCATTGTACACCAACATCATCCGCTTGCATTGCCACCAGTGCCCTTTAGTTTTTTCCTTCCCCCCAGCTAGAGAAGGCGCTGCTAGAGGTGCTTTTACATTGCTAAAAACGAGATGCCTGCATGGAAGCTTCTTAAATTCCTCCGACACATCCATCTCTGCCTGGTCCTGCGACGGAGGCTCCACGGGGCACCTTGCAGAGGCCGCTGAGCCACGCTGCGTGCTGCAGGCTTTGTGCCTGGGACTTGGCACCTACAGAAGAAGGCTGTATATGAGATGGCCATTCCCTGGCTTGGAGTGGGAGCCTGACACCTCGGGAAGACACTGTTATTTTGTGAGCCTCCAGGAGATGAAGGTGTGGAGATGTGCAAACCTGCCCGTGGGCGCTGACATGTTGCACAGGAGCAGGCTGCGCGCGTCTCTCCTTGCATTACGCTGCAGAGGATCAGGTGGAAGAGTCTGAGGGCGGTTTTGTTTTGTTGTTTTGTTTTTTCTTTTTTTAGATCAACAGTCTGTTTTTTTTAGATTTTTAGGACGTGATAGTTCCCCATATGGATCTAGCTGTATGGTACCAAACGTGTCCCTTTTTCCTGGAAAATAAAAAATAATTCTGTCTGTGGCTATGCCCGTGTCGTGCTATGCGTTGGTTAAATGACTCGATATCATTACTCACATGATTTGAAATACTTAGGCATTATAGAGGTTTTTTTTCTTAAAAAAAAAAAAAAAAATGTTCTGAAGGATTTTTAAGGAAAACATGAATTTCTCTGAAGGCATTAGCTCTGTCATCAGCCGGTCTGTTCTGGGAACGAGCGTGTGCATGCCCACACGGGCATGTTTGGTCGTCTGATAAGCATCAGGAGCTGGTATTTTCCTCCACAAAAGTACTTCTTACTACCACTGACCTACATAGTTGGTTTTGTCAAAAACAACATTCTGAAAAAGTGTTTCGGAAAGGTCAGTTGTCTGTAAAACTTTGGAACATTTTAATTCTTCTAAATTACGGTACCGGTACAAAGGAGATAAATTGAAGCTGAAGGATGCTTTGCCATTTCTCTCCCTGGTTTATACAAAACATTTGTGTATCTCTATTTCCTTTTCCATATGTTGGAAGTGCCATATGGGGAGGTCACTCTGTATTTCAACTCGCAGATGAAATAGGCTAGGAGAAGCAAACCTCTCTGAAGCAAATGGTTTTTCAGTGACAAAACAGAGCTGCATTTGTCACTTGGTGGGTATTTATGCTGTTGACTAATAATAGTGATTTGTGGTATTATAACAAAGAGGCATTGCTGTGGGATTTTTTTTTTAAAGGGAAAAAAAGATTACATACTTCGGAATAATGCTGTCTATAAAAGCCAGAAAGCTTGAAGGTGAATACAGCAAGCTGGCAAAAGGTACAGCGTATCCGTAGCTGATAGAAAATGTAGGTGAGCAGCTGTAATTACATCTTTTACGTGTAGTAGGGTGAAAAACTGAGTTGTGCCCGAGTCGCTGAACAAACAGTAAATGTGGGGGCTTAAAGAGATGGATGATGAAAAAAGAAGGAAGAAAATAGCCGAGTAGCAATGTTTTGCAAAGGCTTGATGGGGAGCACGGTTGTCATCAGGGCTGTTTGGAAAACATACAGGAGATGACTTAAAGGTCGTAAGGAAGAATTGTGTTCCCCATCATTTTTTTTTTTTAATTTGCAAAATACAAGTAGCACAACTCGCGTCGAGCCCAAGAGGCCTAGGAAGAGTGGGAGACGAATAATTTAAGACCAGTGAAGCCTCGGGGGAAGGTGGAGGGCGAAGTCATGGTTCTGCTCTAGTCTTACTGAGCGCACGTGCCATGCCTCCACAAAGCTGAAAATTGATTTCATCCTGGAGAAGCTCAGAATTTGAGCTGTCAGCATAAAGGTGATGTGGTTTGCTTGGATCCAGGAATGGGTTGAGCAGAGAAAAAAGAGCAGGATGTCAGGATCTGAACGTTGGTGGAGGTGCAAGGAGGAAGAGGGCTCGTCCCCTGGACGGGAGGAAAAGAGAAAAGGAAGATGGAAATGGGAAGGAGTAGCTTCGTGAAGGTCAGGGCTTAAAAACCCAGGTGTGGTTAATACTGGGAAAGGACACGGAGGGTTAGAGGAGGATGAGGCTCTTGCAGACATTTTGGATGAGAAAGGGTTTAGTGCTGACCACAGTTTGTCAAGTGGAAGTAGTGGAAATTGGGTTACAGGCCTGGAAATCAAAGTCTGGTCCTTAAAAGGGATTTATCCATTTTGTTCTCAGACCTTTAATGGATTCTTGCTTTGAGAACGATTGTGGTTATTTTCTTTTCCTTTGTTTCCCTTTCTCCAGGCCACAAATAGAACTTGATGTAACAATAAAAGAGTTGAAATTTATTTCTTAAAGGAGTTCAGTGCTAACAAGTCAGGACAGCTTTTGGGTTTTGTTTCCCTTTCATTCCCCCAACCAAGAGAAGTCCTGTCATTACTCCAGAATGACAAAGTTTTTCTCAGCACAAAGTGGTTTTAGTGCTTTGAATTAGAAATGAATTTGGGAATCCCATCCTTTATTTTCTCTCTTGCAATCCGTTTGCCCCAATATTGTATTTCCCTTAGGAGTGCTTGCTTCTGAAAATCACGTCACTTTTAATTTTGCATCACAGCAATCTGTGATGGCCATACCTGCTTCGTAGGATTTCAGAGCAAAGGAAGACTTCCCAAGGCCTGTTCCAGCCTTTCTATTTCGGTAACAAAGACCCGCAACTTAGCGGTGGAAGGCAAATGATTCATTTGGTCAGGAAAATGCCACTTTTCTAAGTGGTTGTCAGGGCACGTCTAAAGCAAATACATTAAGATTAAAAGCAATCATCTTATGTAAATGTTCGGCAGAGTACGGGAAGCAGATATTGAATCAACAGGCGAGCAACTTCGGGTAGGTTGCAATAAATAGCTCGCCGTGTATTTGCAAAACGATGTGGGCTTGGACATTTGGCGTGGAGTCAGTTGCCAGGAAATATCTGAACTTCTTTGGTTTATGTGCTGAGTCGGATATCAATAAACAAAAATTGGCCTGGGTTTCCGTAGCTTAAGGAAGTTCAGAGTGTTGAGTAACTGCAAAGTGAGCTTTTCAGGCAAAGCGTTTTGTAGGGACAGGGAGTATCAGTTCAACGCAGCCACTCGTAGCAGTCCGGGGGGTTGCAGAAATCCCTTGGAAATTTGCTCTGGTTTATCAGCAGTGTATTGTAATGAATAAAGTATGGGGTTGCTCTATACTTTTTTTTTTTTTTTTGAGCCAGGAATCCCCCTACAAGAAATGGGGTAATAGCAACAACATCCTAAGTCTTATACGTTGTTTCCTTTTAATGTGACTGTGTGTCTTTCTAATTAAAACTGGGTTTGTGTGTGTGTGTATCCCTATTAAGTCAGCTAAGTAAACACAACAAATGCTCTTGGTCTCGTGCATTCTTCATGCCAAGATGTGTTCACTGATAAACTAGAAAAATTTCTTAGACATCATTATAAATACTTTGAGAAGTCTGTTTTCCCTGGCTTTGGTGCTTCCCCAGGAGGAAATCATTCCCTCCGTTACCCACCCCCCAATCAATATCGGTGGGAGGGGGACGGTTGGGCTGGATGATTTTTGGGGGGGGGGGGGTCTTTTCCATTTCTTAATGATTTTGTGATCCTGTGGCTTTCATGGAAGGGCTCTGGCACCAGGTGCTGCCCACAGCCGAGGCTTTTCAGTGGGTGGCCGGGAGGGGACCGAGGCTCGTGGAATCCAAAGGCAGCCTTTGGACCGAGGTCTTCGGGCACCTTCCTGGCTGAAGATGTGCTCCTTACAAATGACCGTGTACATCTGGAAGCTCCACTCGACTTTCTTTCCACCTGGCCCATTACGAACCCTTCGCACTTCCTGCAGTAGCTCCAGCTTGCTGGTCCCACAGTCCCTTAGAAAACACCGGTTTTCATTTTCGGTTTAATTCCTGTAGACTGTGTTAAGAGAAGAGAACAACTGATACGGGCTTTTCACAGAACTAGTCTGCCTTTTTTAGTGTGAGAAATATACTGCTCGAGACGACTACACGTCAGGTAGTCAAGGTTGACCATTAGGTTAGCAGAGCAGCTTGCTCATTTATCATGGACTTGATAGAAAATGGGATTCCCACTGAGGTTCCTCCACCCAGGCTGCGTGTATCCAACACCCTATTTCCTTACCTGCGTACCTTCATTATATGAGATGCTTGCAGTATTTCCTGTAGAGGCTGGAGTTGGTTTCTTGGTGGGTTTCAGGTCTCCTCATCAGATTTTTGCTTGTCCTTGGTGCTGTCAGTCCCTCTGTTAAGCATCCCACTTCTTCACTTATAAAGCTAGAGCAGCCAGAGCCCAAAATTGCTGCACGCATTGCAGCAATCCGGCCGACTAGATGTCTTTGATCTGGCTATAGCAATTTTTTTTTTTTCAGAGGGATGGAATTGGAAATTTAAATTTACACTTGTTTAGAGTTCGTCTTGCTAAATGTGGTTTTAGTTAAGTAAATCACTTTTCCACCAAAAAAAAAAATAGCGTAAGGAATCTGCGAGTCATATTGAGCAGCAAACAGATTTCTGCAAGGATGCTGATGAACATTACCCAAATGTTGATGAGGGTGGTACCTCATTTCCTTAATTTTCTAAGATAATTTTGCTATTAAGAGAAAATGACTAAAAGTTGACTTTGACATCTGTTAGAATTGAGAAGGTGATAAAATGCAAATGAAGAAGCAGTTGCTCACAATTCAGAGTTGATGTGCATGTCCCACTTAGTCGTACATGTAGCCAACCGAAGATAAATCTTTATTTTTTTACATGTTTATTCCTAAAAATTGGATATCTGGCTTCTTTTAATTTCTTACAAATCCAGTATGTTTTGTACAGTGGGTTGGCTTCTAGAGGAGAGGTGGTTTAGGTGAATTTAGGTGATAGTAGCTCTAATTTCACAGTCGGCCAGGGCTAGGAAAAGCTGTGTTTAGTTGCTGCCTTCTTGTTGTTCTTGCCTGTTTCCAGGATGGTAGAGAAATCTGAATCTGTGTTTGTCCTTTTCATGAAGGAAGTGGAAAATCATGTTCTGGTAAATTTTATAGGAAGCTATTTTAAAAAAAGATTAATCCAATAAATTGCAGATCCTTTGACTTCTGCTGGGTGTTGTAAGCTTGACCTAGTTTTGAATATCTTTGTGGCTTAAGGAAAAAAAAGGAAAAAAAAGGGAAAAAAAAGAACTTAAGAACATATTACAAAGTTTGTTCTGGAGACATTCCAGCATGGGCTAGTATTTCGCATACATATTTAATATCCTTAATTCATGTCGGGGGCAAAAAGAGCATTGTTATAACGTTACATATGATTTAGATTTAATACGCTGTTTAAATTGAGCACTCTAAAGGACACTAAAGTGTTTATAAGTTTATTTTTATTCTCAGTTGCTACTAAAACTAGTTAAAGGGGTTGAAAAATGTCTCATTTGCAACTGTTTTTTTTTTTTTCCTGTTACCAAATATTGTCATTCCCCCTTCTCCTCCCCTTGCCTCCAGGTTTTGAAAGGAACCAAAATTAACATGCCTGTCCTTACTAATTATGCTTTCGATTTACACAGTGCATTATAATGACAAAACAACTTTGCTGATGTGCCAGCAGCTTTATGGCAAGGCAGCTTTGCGCGTCCGGCTGCGCCTTCCTCTCCCAAGGCCGAGTCCGGGGCCGTTTTCTAATTAGCACGGGGGGCTCCGAGGGACCTAGAGGCCAAAAGGCAGCAGTGGAGGTGAGGTGAGGACTGTCCCCAATTTGTGACATGGGTTGGATGGAGATAGGAGGCATCAGAGGGGGCATGGGGCTGGTCCTGGTGCTGCCCTCAGCCTGCGAGTGAAGAGGGGACTGGGGATGACGCAGGAATGGGCCACGTTGCAAGCTTGGCCGAAAAAAAAATGGAAATGCGAAGTTGAGTTTCAGTCTCAATGCAAAAAGGAAGAGCTGAAGGAGGAAAGAAAGTACATCTTCTTAAAATGAGGTTCCAGCAGCAAGGCAAAACCCCTGTTTTCAATAGTATCCCGTTTAAAAGCTCAGGTTTGGCTTCAAAAAGCCGTGCGGGATCTTTGGATGACAGTTTTTGCAGGCCTGTAAATGGTTCTTGAGCATCTTCTCCCAAACAGTCTGTAAATCGCTTCCTGCTGCTCGCCACTTCTTGTTGCCTTTGCTGCTAGTTTGCTTGCCACGTGGTACAACGCCACGGTGCAGGCTGAAGCTGTTGAAATGAACGGTGATCTGCGCAGATTTATAGGACATAAATTACCCAACTGCAGGGTCTTCTTGTAGGATTACTTTTAATTAGGATAAAAGTGTTGACTTAACAATCTAGGTTTCTCTCAGACATTTAACTTGCTACCATGCTACGTTTTAATTAGAAAACGAGAACGGTACAAAACGCATGCTTTAAAGATTAAGTGGATTAAAAACGGGCAGCTTGTACCACAGTCCTGTAGAGAATCATTTTGGTCTTAATCCTTGTCGACATTTTTATCCGTGGCACAGCAAAAGCTATAAAAACATCACGGATAATGTTTGTAGATGAGACAAAGATGGAAGGGGAAGTGATTACTGAAAAGAGTAAGTCGGAGGCACAGAAGGCTCTGGACTGCCAGGTTTAATAGGGTGAGTTCAGTACATGATTTAACACCATCAAATAAGCCCGATGCACCAAACCAGAAGCTACGTGCCATGCTTACGGGGGTGCGTTACCTTGGTAAGCAGCTGCCCTAAATGAGATGGGTTGGAGAGGTGAATGTGAGCTTCCAGAGCTTGCTTTGCGGAGCTGTGGCCAGAAGGAGATGCTTTGGGCACGAGGGGGTCGCTTCGCCAGCAGCCTGGGGCTGAGGAAGGTAGGTGCTGCCCTCGGGGACCACGAGTTCTGCAGAATGTGCGCAGGAATGGTTTAATGGCCATGGAAAACGTGCAAGCCAGGCCAGGGGGGTTTATTTTTGACGTAAAGCCAATATTAAATCGGAGACGTCTGCCCGCGAAGCAACATGCACAGTGTGCACGGAGCCCTTCAGGGGTGCATCAGAAGTGAGAGCTGCAAAAGTTGTTCAAGTGTACACGACACAGCTGGAGCGGCTTTGGGGGGTGGTGTTTCTGGCGTTTGGGGGTAACGCTGTAGGGATCAAACGTGGTTCCTAGCTTCTTACGTGGTCTGCAAGGGTTTCACTAAACGTGGATTGTATTTAATGAGCAGTTTGCATTCAGAGCTCCGTCCTTTTGTAAATAATACATATTGCAGTTTTAGTGTCCGTATTGTGTGTATCGCTGCGAACCTCTCCGAAAATAGAGATGGAATCTCCTAATGAAAATGAAAAGCCAATTAATTTCAATTAGGA
The DNA here is from genome assembly GCF_040182565.1 of Anser cygnoides. Lineage (NCBI taxonomy): Eukaryota > Metazoa > Chordata > Aves > Anseriformes > Anatidae > Anser > Anser cygnoides. The sequence continues at coordinate 7,190,629 of NC_089876.1, read as the reverse complement.
GGAAACAGGCACTTAAGAGAACCGGGTTTTGTGAATGCGGCGTTTATTTCTGTTTAAAAGCTTGGGGATATCCTCCTTAAAGGAAGCCGGGGTTGGTTTCCGCTCCCTCCCTCGCTCTGGGGAGTTGGGTCTTGTTTCGGAGCACTCTTACCCCCTGCCTGTTTCTCAGCATCTTTTTGCAAAGCTCAAGGAGCTCGCAGCATCTGCAGCGCCTGGGAGATGTGGTAGCGCTACAGCAAGCGCCGGCAGCCTGGCAGGTAGGTTTCACCTCCGGATACGCTCACGTCACCCTCAGAAAAGAACCGGGCTGCTTTTCGTTAGACCTTGCTTCAGGCTAATTAGGAAAACAAAAAAAACAAACCAAGAAACCGAAATGCGGACACGTAAGAAAGTGAGCGCAAGGGTTTTAGTGGGAGTGCTGTAAAGTTTGCGGTAACGTTTTGGAGGGGTGACGGATGCCCGGCAGTCGTTGCACGCCTTTGTGGAAGGTGCCAAGACGTGTTTTCGGCTTCGTGGAAGCGAATGGCACCCACCGCTTCCCCGGCGGTACCTTCCGGAGGTGCGTTCGGAGTAGCTGGGAAGCAAGCAACGCAATTTTCTCTTTTTATAGATTTCCTAAAATACCTCGGGAGAGCTATTCCGTGCTGTCTTGAGGGAGGAGGCAGTGCCGGGGTTGCCATGGCAATGGGATGTGGTTGTCACCGCCGGTCCCCGCGGCAGCACGCGTGGCCCATCTGTTCCCCGCGGCCGCGGGTGGCTTCGGGGTCTCCTGGGGGGTGGCGGGGAGCCGTGGCCCCCCGCACGGGGGGAAGGCAGTGCCTGTCAGGTACAGGTGCCTCCTTTGCACTGGGGGACAAGATGCTTAAGAAATATATGTATATATTCAGAATAAAATAATGGATTTATTTTATTTTGCAGACGTATTTTTTTTTCTTCCAGGAGTAATTCAGTGCTTGGGTGAGCAAGGATGTTCCGCCTCGTGGCACTGGGTTTGCGTCCGGCTGCGAGCTGGAGCTGGTGCAAGGGATCCCCGAGTCAGGAGATGTCTTCAGCTGCCAGTGGTGGTTGTAACTCAGACCCCAGAAAAGTGGGAATTGGGCTTTTTTTCCATGAAAGCAAGTGGTCACTAGCCCGGAGCTGCTGCTGCCCACGGTCTGGGTCAGGGCAGGTGGGTGCCAGCCTCTGGCCGTGCCACGATAAATGCCATCACCCTTTGTGGCGTTGCCCTGCCCCTTTTGGGGAAAAAAACACTGTTTTGCAGGTCCTGTGCTCCTTGCCCGAGTTCCCAGTAAAGGGAATCGATGCATGGTTTTTGTTTTGCTGCTTTTTGATACCATGCAAAGGTAAATAGTAAGTATTTTTGAGTGTTCTACTTTGAAAGTACTTTATTTTCTTAAACTTAGACCAGGAAAAGTGAGCACGGTGACAGCAACACGGCAGGTGCAGCGTAAAACAGGCACCTAGGAGCCACACAGCTGGAAAACTTTTGATCAAAAAAGAGAAAAATCTGAATTTAGGTAGACCCTTAAACGTAAATGTAAGCTATATTAAATGTAAACTACTGAAACGTAAACCTAAACTCCAGAAAATTCATTTCCAAAGCGTTCAAGTTGGTGCGAAAAGAAGATTGGAAAAAAAAAATATGGATTTTCCTGTTGGCTCTATCTTCTCTGTCTTTTCCATCTCTTTGCCTTGCTGCCTTGTGGCTGTAGCCTGAGTTTTTTGGGGGTTCGCAGCCCCTCGGCTGGAGGTGGCAGCCCTTCGGAGGAGCCTGAGCACCACATCGCCGTGTATTACTTTTCTGATTCATTGTGCTAGAATCCACGCGAGGAGGGTGTTAGTGTACGGCAGCCTTACTCATCTAATTGAGCCTCCCGCTCATAAAACGTAATTAAGTACAGACTGCGGTAAGTGTAATTAATAAATCAGGGTGAGGCATCAGCTTCGGAGGATCCCTGGCCGGTTGCATGCACTGTTTCGTGGGCCAGCAGCTCGCGGAGCTCCTGGTGTGGAAATAGGGGCCCCGAGGTGCCACCCCCTGCCCCTTTTATTTATTCATTTATTTGCAATTTTTATTCAGTTATTTATTTAACCATTCTATGATTCTATTTTGTTTGCAAGCTGCATTGCCTGCCCGAATCTCTTGAGTTGTCTAAAAGCCCTCTGGAAAACTGATAAAGTGATGACTGGGTTAACATTCCCATCAAGGACTGATATTCCATATTTCACACCTACACATCAGTCCAGAAGGTGAGGTTGAGAAGGGGGTGCTGCCTTAGGTTTGTGGAATCAGTTATCTGTTCTTCCATTTTACGAAAGCGATGGAGTAAATTTGCTTGGTCTGTGGTGGTGCAGGTTGCTGACTCTTCGTGTCCTGAGGCGCTCGAGTGGGCCCCGTCCTCCTCCCAGTCCAGGCTGGCGGCGCTGCTGTAGGGGTTCTTTCCCCCAGCCCTTTTCAAACAGATCTGCACCAGTGATTCTGGATGTTCATAAATTTTATATTCAACAGAGCCCATCCTTTTCCCCATCATCAAACCTGATCACAAACCAGTAGTTTTAAAAAAAAAAAATATTAGGGTAAAAATTTCCAGCTATGATAAAGAAATTCTGAACCAACAGTCAGGCTTCCCTTCTCCTGGTTCCTTTCTATGAAACGAAGTTCTGTTTTTGCAGGATATTTTTGGAGTTGATATCTGTTGGTCTCTCTGTACTTCTGTCCCAGACCCAGTAGGAAACCACACTGTGCGCTACCGCAGGGTTTGGGGCTGGGAGAGCTTGGGGAACGATTTTCTGTTTGTTCCCCAAGGGTTTTAACCTTTTACCTACCTCTCGCCCCGGGCATCAGGACCAAGAAGTAGCCAAACTTTAACCAAAAGTATTTGCTGCAGGTACTTTGTTTTCCTTTTCTTTTTAGAAAAAATATTATTTTTTTTAATGCAATGAATTCCTTGTGGTTGCAAGGAAGATGAGGCCATGTATAGTGTGGAGCAGCTTTCAGGAGGCAAGCCGGCTGCAGAGTTCACCTGCAAAGCTCCGCATAGATGGAGCGATGCTGTTAGCTGTAAACACGAGATAGAGAGGCTGTGCTGGTAAAAGGCAGGCAGTCACCCGAGGAAATGGTTTATTCCTTAAGACAAGCACTCAGGTGTATGCTTCAGCGGCGGGCCCTAAAAATGTGTGATTTGAGCCTCCTTGTGAGGATGTTTCCTTCATCCCTCGTGCTGGCCACGCACTTACCTCTTTCAGTTTTCTTTTCTCCTGGAATTTCTGTTTGTGCTGGGAGACGCCTGAACCACCGTGGCTTGGTTTTGCCTGGCTGCCTCTGCTTGATGGAGTGCCGTTCATTTGCAGGTTGTTCCTTTAGAAGAAAAGAGAATCCATTTGAAACGTGAAAACTTTGTTTTTGTGCCTGTGGACTCCTAAGGAACTCCGCCTGGAGCCTCTAAGCATCTCTCTTTGCCAACGGTTCTTTTGTTTCCTTAATAGAAAAGTGTAGAGGTGGTAAAATCACTTCAGTGCAGATCGATTGCAATTAGTCCCTGCTCCGTTAGTGTTTAGGCGAGAGCTCCAGTGGCAAAGGAGAGCTGTGGGATGGGATGTACTGAGGAACCAGGGAAAGAAATGGGACTTCAGTGACCTGACTTGTGCCCGGTGCATGGCGCACAGCTTCGAGGCAGCTCTTCAGACCAGGAGAGAAACCACCTCGTCCGCCGTCCGTATGGAGGAGGTGCAGGACAGACGGACCAACTCGTTCTGCTGAGTTCACCGCCGCAGGTTTCTGTTGGATTTTAGCTCGGGTTGACTCGTTCAACGCTCTGTCGAGAGCACGGCGGCGGCGATCGCAGAGCAATTTCAAGGCGACTGTGCAGGGCTTGATTCGATTGGAAATGCGGGTGTTGAATGGCATTGCTGCAGCTCTCACGGAGTTTATACAAGATTAATTATATATCAGATTGGGGGGTTATATTTGGAAATGTGCGCTTATGCCACGTATGCTGTGGCAGTAAATACTTCATGACTGCATGGATTTCAAATAAAACGTCTGGTAATAGAAATGTTACTCTATAAAGCCTATTCCTGCCATGAATTCAAAGTGAGAGCCTTCCAAATACATAATTTTTTTTTTTGTTGTTCCATGTGTTATTAAGTAAAAGCAGTCTTTGGTAAGCAAATGGACAAGAGACTCTTAAATACTTCCCTAAAACAAGATCCTTGAATACCCCGCTAAGATATTTTAAGGACTTTCTGAAAGCCATGCCCTGTTGTGTATTACAGATGGCTTTTTACAGTTGGTTGTTCTAGAATTTTACAAATGGCAGGTATGTCTATGAATTGCTAGAGTCCATGGAATGGACTTAAAATGTGTTTTAATAAGGTTTTGGACTTAGCTTGTTTCTCTCCAGTATTGGAAGATCAGGTGTTCTTATTTGCAATTTTGTCTGAATTTTCAGCCATTCAATGTGGAAGCTTGAACTGGTGAATCCGGGGGCTCTGGGATAACAGACAGGTCTGGCTGGTGAGGACCTCACAGATGCTGTAGGGTGGCTTATGGCAAGGCAAGTCCAGGGGCAGGTGAAGGTTTTTCTTAGATATTTGCCAAAACATCTTGGGGAAAGTCTGAATGCAGAGTTTTGTCTAGCTGGAGACCTCCACAGCACGATAAAGTACCCTGCTAGGTGACTATATATTATATGTAATACAATCATAATACACATGCACACACATATATATTTGTGGCTATATATGTATATACACAGACACACACCTATAGCCATTTTAGCACAGGAAATAAGAAATTACTCTGCCCCCCGAGCATGAATTATTGCCAAGTAAAACAGTCTCTGCAGTTGAATTGCTGCTTTGATTGTTGTTTGCTCAGGAAGATAAACTTCATTAATCAATGTTTTTATTACTTTATTTATAACTCGTAATAAAGTTGTGTGATAGCAGGTTTTAAAGGTGGGAGTCTTTGTTACCTGAATTTGAAGTTATTAGGGATTTTGTTTTCGTTATTTTTAGAAGTACTCTCAGTCTTAGTCATGTAATTTAAAGGAATAATCATGCAATCAGTCATCAGATTTAAAGGAGTAAAGACTTAGAAAATAAGAAAAATCTGCTTTACTTTAGAATTTATAGCTGTGTATTGGCAAGTTTTCCCAACTTTGCAGTTTTTCTGCTGAAATATTAGACCGGAGCGGGGAGGCGATAGCAACGGAGCAAGAAGCCCCCGGGCTCCGTGGAGCAGTTCCAGATGCCGGTGGGAGCAGTCTGATGCCCCTGTGCTTTGTAAGGGACCACTTGCGGTACCATAACTCTTCTGTATTTTAGGAAAATTTGTTTTAAGCCTAACATTTGCACATGTGGAGTCTCTCCTAAGCGGTGAATAAAGGTGGGTTAGGGGAAGGTGTACTTTGCTTGAAAAAAAAGAACAAAAACTACTTTGTGTAAGAGGTGTTTTTTTTTGAATATTCAGAATTTCACTTACCCTCTTACTTCTGAAGTTACATTTTCACTGTCAGATTGGTTTAATTCCTGACCAGATTCTTCGTACACTTACCTACTCTTTTCACTTGAAATCCCCTGAGATGTGCATACCCTGTCACTGTTAACCTGCTCCCAGCATACCCCCTTTAATCCCTGCAGCCCCAGTCGGTAGAAATCAGATGCCTCAGAAGAATGGCATAGGAAAAAAGGTGAAGGAAACTGGGTTTTCCTCTACTCTGCTTCCTGCTCTGTCTGCCTTCGGACATTACAAGCAGGCTCCTGCCAAGGCTGGGTGATGCTGGGCACATGGGAACGCTCCTCCAGGGTTCCCCTGCCTTGTGCTGCGCTGGCACCTTTTTCCCCAGGTGTCTCTGAGGAGCACTGTGTGCTTGGGCATTCCTGTTCTCCTTGGGCATTCCTGTTTTCCCACGTGTTTGCCTGTCCTGTGTGTTTCTAGCTAATTTGGGCATTATACATTATATATGATTATGGGTAGCGCCTTGAGAGCGTGGGTCAACACCATGTTACTGCCCTTCGTTGGTCAGCAGCAAATCACCGAGGCGACTTATTTTCATTTTTGCTGCGTATTGCAAAACGAAAAATAAAAGTTAAATTTTAACTCCAGGTAATCACTGCGACTTGCAGGGCAGAGGATGACGGTGGGAAAGGTTGCTGAGCATCTCGCAGCAGTAGCCAGCAGGGCTCAGGAATAAACGCTCAGCAGTGCTAAGAGAATTAACGGTGTATCTGTCAACTCGCGTGGGATAAGTTGTTGTTATCCTTGTTCTCCACAGCGTGCGGTTTTCCAGCATCGGTGGCATTTGGCAGTTACGGGGTGTTCTCAGTTTGCAGTGGAAATACATGTGTAATCGGTGCACAATTGTTCTGCTCGGTGTAAAGCACCTTCAGCGGGTGCGTTCCCATGGTTTAGTGGTTTGCTGTTTCATCTTCGGAGTTTGGATTTTGTCCTGGATGAAACAGAAAACTGCTGCAGAGGACAGTTTACTGACAAACACGTCTGCATGAATAACGCAGGAATTTTACTTTAATTACATGTAGGGGAATGAAAGGCCTGGGATAGTGGAGCGGGAGCAGTCTGGGAGCCGAGGAGCATCCACGTGGAGATGAGAGCTGGAGCCCGTTGGTTTCTTGGGCCCCTGTTTGAGGGGAAATGGGATCGGTCTGCAGTGAAAATGCAGGAGGGAGCGGGCCTGGTGCTATGGGGCCACGGGATGCTGAGCACTTCCCTTGGGGCATGGGGACTCACTAGGTTGCTTCTGGGGATGGAAATCAGGAAAGGCCGATGTACATACGTGCAACTTAAGGTTTTTTGACACCTAAAACCTACAAAATCAGGTTAATCGGGATCTAGTCGGGTTTATTAGCTGCTTATGGCTTCCTCGTGCTGGTGAGTTGAGCCTCCCAACTTGAGCGTGAGCTAGAAGCGTGCTACAGATTTGCTGATGAACAGCCTGGGTCTTAATTTTTGGGGGGTTAATTACGTTCCTCAACACCCGCGTGCTGTTACCTTTTTAGAAACGCATGCAGATGTTGTTCTTAACATCTATATTTATCTTTTTTCGGGGCCAAGAGGTTTCTGATAGCTATATATAGCTTATGTGTGGTTTCCTGAGGGACCGGAGGCAGTAAATCAAGCTCCGTCAGGCAGGTACGCGTTTCTCCTGCAGCTCGCAATTCTCATGAGAAAGTTGAAAGAATCATGAATTAAATTACACTTAATTGGTAATGAATTTAAATTCATTCAGTTTATTTCAGTTTCTTCTACTTGGAAAGTAATTAAATATAGGATGCGGATACTTGCAGAGATGGTAATGTCTCAGAAAACACTTCGTACTGAAATAGAAATGTCAAGTGAGGCAGGTAACTGGCAACTGGAAGAAGTTGATGAAATTATGTGGGATGGGTGAAAATACTTCTGCGTTCTCAGTCCGTGACTTAGAAAGCCAGTGTAGAAAGAAGGTTGGTTTTGCTTCTGTGTCTTTTGTTGGGAAAGGTGAGAAGGTTGTCATTATGTTTAGTAGCTACTTCTGGCGTAATACCTTATTTTTGTCTTTTGGAGGTGAATTGCTTCTTCTGCTCAAGGAAACGAAGGCAGAAACAGTCATTTCTCTTCCTTGGTTGCTAAACTTCTTTGTTAGCGCCATCTGTGCTAAGGCATTGGTTTTCCCCAACGAAAATGTGAAGGTTGGTTTATCAGTTGAGATGTAGTAGGACTTTGCAGAAGCGAATGGCCACGATACAGATGAGCAATTCAGGAGGCTTCAAGGGACATTTGCAGATTCCAGCTGTGTAAGGAGAAGGGGCAGGGGTGGAAGGCCGTGTTGTTAGTGAGTGGTCCCAGCCTCTGCTCATTTGAGATGGATCCATTGGCATTTACAGAGCGGGGAACTGTTCAGTAGAGCACTTTTTGCTGTAGTCAGAAACCATGCTTGTTTGGTTTTATCCTTCTCTTTCTTCCAGGGATTTAATTTTTAAATCCCATCTTTGTCTATGTTTTCTGTTACTGAAAATTCAGTGGAAAAATTCACCAGGAATTTGCATGGAAAATGCAGCAGCTCAGGTTGGAAGTACTGGTGCTTTGAATTGTGGATATCCAAATACTATTTTTTTGTAAATAAAAACAAGCAAAAAACCCCCAGTCATTTCCTTGTCCCCGCTCCTATCAGATGTGCTTCTTAGGCTGCAAATACAACGTAACAGATAAATCAGAAATTGCTGTTTAATAACGGCTTGGCAATAATACAACTGCTGGAGTGTGAAGGCTGATGGACGTGTGTTCCTTGTATGACACAGATGACTATTGTGTGGTACCTGCTGAGATCTGTATGGTGTTTGGTTTTTTTTAATTTTTTTTTTTTTTTTTGTATTTTTTTAAATGAGTTTGCCAGAATGAAAGCAGCAGCTTCGGATGAAGGGCGGGGTGACAAATTTGGGGATGTGCAGCAAGTTCGGCAGCTGCTGCGTCGTGTTGTTCTACCAAACAATTAACAAACGCGGTTATGAAAAATCCACATATTTAAAAAAACAACAAAAACACCAATCCTGATTGCCCTGCAGCTGGATAAACATCATGAGGCTTGTGCAACAACTGAGCCGAGTTACTCTGGGCTTTTTGAAGTGTAGTTGGAGACTTTGCCTGGTTCAGCATCAGTGCTTCTGGAGTGCGTGGTGATGAATGGGGTTTTATGCGCTTTCAGAGGGAGCTTGGAAGAGCTTTGAGAATTTCTGCGATTTTATTTATGAAGTTTTCAATAGGAAAAGCTTCTTGACATCTTGGTGCTGTGCCAGAACCTGTGCAGGTACTGATCTGCTTAATTCGGGAGGGGGTAATTCAGGACCCCCATTGACTACAACCGTAGTACAACATCGGCCTGGTCATCGTCCCTGCTGAAAGGTGATTTTAGTGACAGAAACCGAGGTTCCTTCTTACACAGGAGCTCTGAAAGGAAGTCTGAGGTACGGTTTGGACCTGCCTGTGCCAGGCCTTGCTGCCAACCGTGCCATTTGAGGGAGGGCCCCAGGCTGGCAGAGAACTTTCTGGAGGCGGCGAACCTGCTGCGGCGCGCCCGTCCCCTCGGGGCTGCGGCGTTGCTGCTGCGATTACAGCCCCTGGTAAGTAACAGCACTTGGCTGCAGGAGCACCGGGCCGGCATTAGATGCTGCTGCCTTGGAAACCTCGGCTTCAGCATGACTTGCTCTTTTTTGATGCCTTTCCGTGCCTAACAGTGCCTTTTTTCTTTTTTTTTTTTTCTTTCTTCGTTGGATAATATATAAATTCCCAACTTGTTTAACTTCTTGTTATGCATCAAATATATTACGGCGTACATCAAAAACCTTTTACCGAGCGAGCCCTGAAGCTAATACCGATGAGCACACATATGGCGCGCCTTCTCTGCAGAAGCATCTTCCTGCGAAATCAACAGCCAGGCTGTGCCACGGATGCTGAGCCGTTGGTGGAGCGTGCAGGAAGGGGGGAGAGGAACGTTTGAGGAGGAAAAAATCCAAATGACGTTCTAAAAAGAGTACATTTGTCACAGATGTTACCATTGGCTTCAGGTGATTACTGTGAATAAGCTTTCACGTCGTGTAAAGAACAAACTTGGCTAAGGCAGCCAAACAGCGTGTTTAGTAAGTACCAAACCTGAGCGTGAAAGTGAAATTAAGGTTGAGAAATGAAGCTGCTAAAAACTTGTGGCATCTAATGCTACATTAACTAGAACGTTAACACGACCTAGTTAGTGTTTCTGTAGAAGTAAATATACTGTGTTAAAATTTAGTGGAGGCAAAAAAAGTACTGCTAAAAATATTACGCGTGTGAAATGAGGTGGAATTGATCTTCATTGAAATTACATTGTTAGGTAGCGTTTCCATTTCATAAATTGCTTTTTGGGGCGTGCAATTGATAAACTTGAAAAAAAATCCAGTTTATCTTGTCGCCTCTGTGAAGATGATTCAGACCTTGTATATAATTACAAGAAAATCAGTTTTCTAATAATTATTATTAGAAAAATACATTGGACCCCACCGGTACGTGCTGCAGGAGGCATCGCTGAAGCTGTTGTGATTAGCTGGTTTTCATTTCCTCACTGCTGCAAAGTTTCCTTGGGTTTGTTTCCTACTTTTGGTACCTTTTTCACAAGGCCACTTTAATCTTTGGTGCCGTCTGCCTTAAAAAAAAAAAAAAGAGAGAGAAATGAAGGTTTGAACAAATGAACAAAAAATAACTTTCAGAAATGTGAGGCATAAATGTTGCAGGTGGCTTTATGTTCTGTGAAATAACACACAAAAGCTGTTTAGAACTTAAAACGTGATCAGGCCAGTTGTCCAAAGATACTGACAACTCTCTTTTTTATTCATTTTTTAATCAATTTCTGCAAAACAAACCAAATGTAATTTTTTTTTTTTCAGTTGAGCCACCTTTTAGTTCTCTAAGCACAGCTTCAATTGGAGCACTGCATTTTATCTGGGCTGAGTGAAAGTAACCTGAAAACGTGATCGGGCTGATTTTTCCTTAGGTTTTCCAAAGTACTGGCTTCAGGGCTGAGGTGAAGCCTCCTGTCCCCTCGTTTGGATGCCTGAGGGGACACGCCGCAGTTAGGAGGAGCACAGGGGACACTTCTGCAGTAGGAGCACAGGGCACTGGATTAAGAGCCACAGCACGGCCGAGGCTGGCAGGGGCCTCTGGGGCCTTCTGCTCCGAGCCCTGCCCCAGCAGGGCCACCCCGAGCAGGGGGCCCAGCCCCACGTCCAGGCGGCTCCTGGAGATCCCCAAGGAGCCCCCCGAGGCTCTGGGCAGCCTGTGCCAGGGCTCTGTGTTTAGGGACATTGCTGGGACCCCCCTGACTGCCTCTCCTCACAGCAGGGGCGCCCCAGGCCCCGCAGCAGCTCGGGGGCCTCCATGTCTCATGCGCAGTGCTTGTTCAAGCAGCGTACCCTAGGTGAGGTTGTCGTTTTGTTGAAAGCCACTTTGTCTTGCGCTTCAAAATGTAGCGTTTCCTAAAGCTGATGAGCCATTTCTGCTTCCAAAGTCCGAGAGGAACAGCAGCGGATGGCAGAACTGGGTGGGCTCTTCCGCTTCGACCCCAAGCAACGCAGTTAAGAGTGCAATATATGGCCCCCTCCAGGAGGATGCAGTCTGTGGGAACTGAGGCATGGATGTGAGTGATGCATTATTAGAAAGAGGCTGGCAACAGAGGAGGGTACTGTGTGGGTTGTAGGAGAACGGTAGTCACTTCCTTACCTTTATCACAAAGCTATTTCCTTAAAACGCCTCATTATTTATTTGGGGGATGTGAGGTGCTGAGCAGGATTGCAACAGCAGCAGCGCACATGAAAGCAAAGACTCGTCTGCACGAGGTGCACGCCTCGAGCAGCGTGGTGCCGTCACTGCCTGTGCTGCCGCGTGTTTGCACCTAGAGTTGTCATGTAAGTGGTTTATTTAAAAATAAAGAAATAAAAACGCTGCTGTGTTGGGGCTCTGCCTGCCACCTGTAGCCGAGGGTTTGGCAAATGACAATTTTTAGTGCCTCCCATGCATGCTGCCATCACCTGGCTGATGGGTGGGTGAGAAACCCGAACCCTTGGCTTCTGCATGTCATGTCCGTGTGCTCGGTAGGAGCGATGGGTTTGAAGAGCACTGCTGGGCACCCTAGATCTTTGGATTATTACTAGCACTTCTATTGTCTACACCTAATATGTTGTGATAAGAAGCCCATAGGAATAGCCAGTGGTGTAAGGAGCAGAGGTACGTGGTAGCTATCTGGGATGACGACAGAAATGAGGATTTTGCCCGTGCCTGGCATACCCGTGTGGCTGGAGCTGTTGTAAAGATACCAGCCTGGGGCTTATGAGAAACTAACAAGATAAAGTGAATGATTTCAATGTTATTGCTCTTTTTTATCATGCAGTGTTATACACGTGTGTTTTCCTTACCCTCCCTCATACTACACAATTATTTTAAAATCTCTTTTGTTTCCAGGCTTAAAAAACAAAGGAAAATGCATCTCTTCGGAGTTCCCCTGCAAGGCAGCTGCATATAGTTCATTGTTCCTTTGTCACCTGCTGCCAGACCCCTGAGTCGTGGTACAGTTTCCCAAGTTTGCCGCATTTATTTCCTTGAGGTCGCTCTGGGGGTGCTGCGTGACCCTGTGCAGGTTGCAGGGAGCTGTTGTGGTGCAGGGGCGCTTTGCTGCTGTGGCCTTAGGTCGTCCAAAATCTTAGCAGGGATACTCGTGGGTGTTAGAAACATCGTCTGATGAGGCAGTGATGATGTAAAGAACGTGTTATGTAGCACTTAAGCTGTTAGGAAATTATGAAGCAGAGTTGTTATGGGATTGAAATACAGTATTAATCACATTCTCGTTCTATTACGGGTATGGGATCTGGCAGTTAAATTTCTTACTTGATTAGTAAACAAGAGTGTCTTGAATGTTTTTCAATTCTACCCTTGTAAGTCTCAAAGATAATTGTTCTTTATCACGTTTTCGCACTCCAGATCGTTGGTTGTGTCAGTACCACATTGTCTTGCATTGCCTTTATTAAAACTGCCTTTGTCCCATTGTTGCTAAGTGATCTATCCATCTTAATATTTTCCCGATGTCTAAGCTACTGTCTGTTAATGGCATCCTAATGCATTCTGAATTGACATATTTCACATCATTTAAACTCTGCTTACCTATTTATCATGCATAGGTCATAACTTAGTCAGTGAAAGTCACTTGAAGGGTTTTTTCTTTGCCGTTTGCCTCATTTTCTGTTGCCACACAACACGGAAATTTCAGCTGTTCTGCTCAGTTCTTTTACATATGGGATAAAGGCTCATCCTCACCCTGGGCCTCGGGTGCAGAGGGAGCTTTGTACGTCTGATTTCCTCCTGTTCTGGTCGTGTCAGCCCGACATGACATTAAAAACTGGGCACCGGGATGTTTTGTGCAGCTGTTTCTGGCCTTGGAAGGAACAAAGATGACCCGGCTGACGCATCTCTCCTCGCGCAGTTCGACGATCGAGGCAGTGCTTGCTGAGGCTGGGATTACGTGTCACTCAATCTTGTCAGAAATTCTATGAATATTCAATGAGGATTTTAATGTATTGTCATCAAGGAAGCAATTTCTATGTAGTCATATTAAGCATGTTGTCATGTCTTCAGTTTAAATACATTGTTTTGCCCATGAAGTGACCTTAGGCAATTTTAAAATGGTCTCGTTTTTTTCCATTTGGCTTACACCAAATAAATTAGTTTTACCTAATAGGAATGAACGTAATAGGGATCTAACACATTTGTATAGGGAGAAGCACATTCTCATAAATAATCAGGGAATTATTCCACATATACCGGGATTTATCTTTCCCATTTACGCTTGTGCAGAGGTATGAGATACGGCCAGGTAGGCCGCAGTCAAGTTGTTCTGTAGCAAAGGTTTTGTAATGAGTTCAATTTGCAAAAGGGAGCCCATTCATTTACCTTTGTATTTCCACTGCTGCTGACGTTTAAATCACTGCATGGTTCATCGCTGGGTGTTTAGGGGTCACTTAAGCTTCATTGCCCAGTCTAGCTTCTCATTTGCATAGAGTATAAATATATTTTGTTGTGTGCAGGTTACTGTGGATAAACCAACTGGGTGTGAGTGAAATCTAGAAGTGTGTTTTCCTGTGGACTTTCTGAATTTTCTGAAAATGATGGGTTTTTAGAACAAGTGCATATCTCTGTATGTAAGTCGGAATGTGAATGTTGTATTTAAGATAGAATTGGTATCTCTAATGCCGTGATGATGTTCTGCAGTGTGTCCTGAATTAGCCATTTTCCTTCTGAAGTCAGAATAAACTACTTCAGGATATACAGAATGAGCCATTTAAAACATAAATGTGAGCAGAGCCTTGTTACTCGTGCTATATTGGGAATAACAGGTATGTGCGTGGTCATACAGAGTGGCAAGGTGGGACGTCTGCGCCTTGCAGCGAATCAAGAGAGAAAACATTAGAATATAGAAAACACTGGGTTAAAATGCTGTCCATTAGAAAACCTGAAAATCCTGAAAAGTACAAAAAAGAGCATTTTGCTTTAAAATGATTTGAAGTAGACTGCTTATTAACTCAATTAAACGTCATTTCAGGCTGGGAAAGGAGCAGTATATTCATAGCACCAAAGTGTACCTCTGGGCCACTGCTTTAAAAATCAGCTAGATCGTTTTGGCGCCTCTCACGTTTGTGTGAGAACATGGAGGTGCCTGATATTTCGGAGGATGGATTACCTCACTTTCAAGCCCAAACAGCTGTCACTTTTGAAGGACAGAGGCATTATTTTGAAGGATATAAAGCAATTTTCTTAAAAGTGACCGCACTCCTGTACTGCATGTCCCGGTGCTGGAGGAGGAGTTTTTGCTGGTTTTGTAAGGTGACATTCACAGCCTGGAGCTATGCAGCTAGACCTGAGAAACCTTTCCTGAGTACCTGCCCAGGATCCTTTCATCTTACAGAAAAGCTATCAACGTAGCTTAGTGATAAGAACTTTTCAGAAGTTTACCTTAAGTAACTTCAAGCATTACTTCTGCATGGGACTGGAGAGGCACTTTGGTCATAGCCTTGGCACATGGATAAATATAAAAAAACTGAACTGTGTTTAAAACATGGATGAATGCATCTCTGTCCTTTGAAGTCACAGAATCACAGAATGGTTTGGGTTGGAAGGGACCTTAAGGATCATCCAGTTCCAGCCCCCTGCCATGGGCAGGGACACCTCCTGCTAGATAAGGCTGCCCAAAGCCCCATCCAGCCTGGCCTTGAACACCTCCAGGGATGGGGCATCCACAGCTTCTCTGGGCAGCCTGTTCAGTGCCTCACCTCCCTCTGAATAAAGAATTTCTTCCTTACCTCTAATCTAAATCTTCATTCTTTTAGTTTAAAGCCATTCCCCCTTGTCCTATCACTGCACCCCCTGACAAAGAGTCCCTCCCCACCTTTCCTGTAGGCCCCTTTAGGTACTGGAAGGCCTCTGTAAGGTCTCCTTGAAGCTTTCTCTTCTCCAGGCTGAACCACCCCAGCTCCCTCAGGCTCTCTTCCTGGGAGAGGTGCTCCAGCCCTCTGGTCATCCTCGTGGCCTCCTCTGGACTCGCTCCAATAGTTCCAGGTCCTTCTTACACTGGAGTCCCCGAAGCTGACCGCAGGGCTCCAGGTGGGGTTTCACAAGTCACAAAGTTGTACATATGTAAATAAACATGTAGCCCTTGTTGGAAAAGTGTACTTTTTATCTGATAAAACCATTACACTCTATGTTTTTATTTCTCATTCATATTGGGGCCTAGATGATGGGACTAGAAAGAACGTAAACCCATATGTGTTTAGATAGGAGTCAATCCTGATTTTAACGGATAATTTTAATAGTTGTCTGAGTCTTGAGAAGTAGTTGCCGACACTTGGGAATGAGGTCTTGGACTTGTGGCCACCGGTCAGCCCAGGTACGGATGGCATCACCCACAGAGTCCATGGGCAATGAGCTCTTCGCTGGTGCAGCTCCATGAACACATGAGAAAATTAGTATTTTTGTGGGTTAGGCCGACTCCAGACGAAGGTTGTTCCGAGTTTTCTGGGACAAGAGAACATGTTTGTGCCAAAAACCAACAGCAGGGCTCTGGGGAGGGTTAAGAGCTGGGGCAGGATTGACGTGGTGCCAGTGTGAGCCATATATCCCTAAATAGGGACAGCTGCTTTTCTCCTGTAGCCCAGACGTTGCAGACATGAAGAGAAAAGGGTTGGGCTTTGTAGTGGAAAATAGTTGGTTGTGTTGGGTTTCACTGGATGTATTGTCCATGCTGATTTTCATAAATCAGTAAGAGCCTGCTTTTCTAAATGCAACACATGTGTATTTGATCTTGGTCGTAAGAACAGCTTTATGCGTATGTGGAAATGTGCAGTTACAGGGATTTTCCATTTTTATAGGTGAGTCTTCTCCAGTCAGCTGTTCAAAGAGAAATGGTGGATTAGAAAAAAAGGAGAAAAACTGCTCAGATTGGTCGTTGCCGACCAAAAGGCAGGAACATCAAGCGTCCCCGACTTCTAATACAGGATATTTACAGAATCAGGCAATATGAGTTTTCTTTAAGCTTTGTGTTTTCAACATTTTTTTTTTAAATGTTTCAAAAGCCCTGTGGTAAAGTCAAAGCACGCTAGCACAGAATTAACAAATACGTCTCGAGCACGCCTGCAGGGCTCTGGGTATACATATAAAGTAGTAATCCTGTCTGAAGTGATTTCTTCTGGGTTGCTTAGAAAGTCTTTTGACGACTTTGTGTGTTTAAAAGCATTTATTGTTGTGGTCAGAATAAACGCTGTTTTTCTCATGATTTCCACTGGGAAAAGAATCTGTGGTATTCTGCCATTTCTGGTGTCTCGCGAAGTCACAAGCAATTAGTACTGGAGCCCAGGAGGAGGAATGGTGCGTCGTGACTTTACTTGGTTTCCCCCGAAATGTGTGTTGAATTTCAGTACTGCAAAAATTAATTTCAAATTGTTTTGTATTCTAAGCGAGCTCATTCCCTCGTTCTTATTGCTTTAAGATGGTCACATTGCACAGTTGCAGTCTGGTTTTAAATCAGTGTGTAAGTATTTGCAGGGAACAGGGAAAAGTCTTTATTTGTAGAACTGGCTTGCCACTAATTAATAGTAAAGACTCTATATGCATTACTCTTCATTTAAGCTAATTGCTGGCTCACTGACTTCTCAAGACAGACACCTGTAATACCATAACCTGAAACTCTGGAGGAGTGTTTTACCTACGTGTGTAAATAAGAGCCCCGAATGATTAGCAAGCAGCGCACATAGAGTATTTTGTTCAAAAGGTGTGAAAAATCCTGTGAGCATTTTCTGACTGCGTGGGTATCTGGGGCCAGGCCTGAAGGGACTGAGACCATAAATGCACGAGTTAACTTTTTCTGAGGATGGGTGTGAAGCGGCGTAAGGAGGATTGGGATGGGACTTGCTTCTGAAACGCATTTTTACGGCTTGCGTCCTGCTTTCCCCACCCGCGCTCACTCTCACTACATGGAATTGCTGGGAGGAGCCCAGACCCTCTGCTGCTTGTGACTGTAAAGGAAAGATGAAAATGCACTTTGCTTTTTCTGATTTTTACATACTTTACAGCGAGTGCTGTGAGCACCTGTAGCTACGTGAGGAGGTGCTGTCGTAACGCTCTGCTGGATTGAGCCTGTTCTCTTTCTTAACAAAAGGCGGTAGAAGGAGAGGCTAATTCTGCTGTCGTGCTGGTGCATCCCTGTTTTGTTATCTCACTAAACAACCCAATTTGGGCTGTTATTCAATATACCATTCTGCAACACTGTTCTGTTTTTAATGTTCTTGCCTGACCTAAAATAAATAATGTGGGAGCCGTCAAAAGTGTAACATTAGGCACATTATATTAAAAAAAATGTGGAAGAAAATTATATTAAGGTCAGGTAATATTTTTCTCTGCAGTGGCTTTTAAAAAATAACGTTAAAGGGGTTTTGCCCATTTAGAAATCACACTAAACTGACAACAGATATACAATTTTGATTTCTTTAAGTTTACATCCACTGTTGTTATTTACCTGCCATGTAGGTAGATATATGGTGTGTATATATACTTACAGATTTAAAGTTTACAACATTTAATAGCTTTTTTTAAAAATACTGAGTATTTCCTTTCTTTTGGAAAAAAAATGTTATTTCTGTTCTTCCTATTTTCTTTGGAAACTTCCTTATTGTGAGCTGCTCCTGTCATGCTGCGAGAGTACCATTGCAACTGAGAAAGGCATCAGCTCTTGCGGTCTTAACACTGAATTGAGACCTTCCTCCTTTTGCAGTATTTGAACATAAAAATGTTACAAATGATAGCACTGTGTCAAACCAAAGTAAGAAGTAACTCAGCCCTTTGCCTCTGGGAGGGTCAGATACCAAAGGAAGAATATCTGACCAGAGCAGCCTTGGAGTGATGTATTCAACAGGTGCAAAATTTCAAGGAGAACTAAGTTGGGAATAATTGAGCATGATACCACAAAACTTTCACTGTCATAGTTAAGATGCTATTGCAAAATGGATTTTAAACTCTGGCTTTGTGTTCTTTTTCATAGTTTTTTCTTTCTGCTTACTATGAAGAAGAAAATTTGAGCATAACTGGAAAATTCTCTCTCTCATACACATGAATTTTCAACCTGTACCAACCTTTTATCTCGTCAAATTTATGTACGCTTTCAACAGTTGCAGAATTAAGCTGGAGTACTTCAGTCAGAGGTTAAAATCCCCTAGTTTCTAACTATGGATGTGTTTAACTTGGAAGTGCCAGAAAGTTGTGAGCACGGCAGTGGATTTATTCCTTCCTTTACTCCAGGGTGAATCGTATTTAAACAATGCAGACCTTTCCACGGTGCATCTTAATCTACTTGAACCTGTGTCAGAGGCTCTTTGTGGCAAGACTATATCCGTACTTCCTGGCTCGCCAGGGCTGTACGTTGTTCCCTTACTGTGCTGACCGCATCCTTCTCCTTTTGCTGAAAGCACGATGATGCAGTGCATGTGCTCATCATACCTTATCCTTTGAGTTCAGACCATTGTATCGAGTGATAGCTCTAAAATGATTGAGGTGTTTCAACGCTGGTAGTGCTGTGGAAGATGTTTAGGAGTGGGTAGCATCAAGAGGTTTTTTTAAGGGGTACCCTATGGTGTTGCTGTAGCTGGTGGGTGGATTACAGTGCTCTTTAGATCCCATCCAGCCCTAATTTTTGACTCTGTGATGAAACATAATTCCCTCTGGGGAGTAAGAATAATGTTTTGGAAAAGATCCTTTTCCCTAATAGAGTTTGATTTATTAACTAAGGGCCTGTATCCACATAAGTCTATATACGGATAATTTATTTGTATACCGATTTAGTAAGATTTGTAAAGGGTAAGGAACTCCTGCTTCTCATATTTCATCATACTATTAAGAAATAAAAGTAATTTGAATTCTGAAAACTATTCATACTTGTAATAAGATTTTCCTGTATCTTGAACTTGTAAGTGACAAAATAGGCTTTTAGGCTTACTGTATGTAGGGGAGAAATGATCCAAAAACCTAAAATAAACTCACTAAGTAGAAGACTCAACAACTAGATATCCATCTATAAATACAAAGACAATACATGGATAAAAGTTCATGCGGTAGGCATGGATAAATATTTTTATTATTTTTATCTGCATTTTTAGTACTATTGTGATTATGTTCGCTGTAGAATACATTGACTGCTGTTGCAAAGCCAGCAGATGGAGCAAAAGAGCGTGATAAATAGTTGGATAAATATGTACAGAAGCCACTCATGCTGAGGTTGGGGAAGGGATGTGTTTTCAGCCTTTTGTGCTCGATATTTGACCAGTCCCATGGTTTTCCATCTCTTAGATCTAGCTCCCGTTCCTCCCTGTAGCAGCATGCTTGACTTGCTCTAGCTTCCTGTCACTTCACCCTGAAAAAACAGGCTGATTTCAGTTCTTTACACAGACAGACTGGATTTCTTGCCAGTCCACTTCTGGAGAGAACACTGCTCTTGGGAGAGAACAGTTTCAGTTCTCTCTTCTAGAAGAGTTTGGCTCACAGATAATTTGGAGTGTGAATCGTGTCCTGCAGATGCCGCCATTGATGAATTCAGCACAGCATCTTTAGACTTTATTTATAAATACATATACTGCAAGAATACTTCTATCTGTAGGGTCCACACAAGCTCCTAAGTTGAGCTCCAAATCATTCCTCCTTGTTCGTGCTCTAGGGTACTATTGCACTACATGAGGAAGGAATTGTGGTAAAGCCAGACTTTTTTTTTTTTTTTTCCTTTCTTCCTTGTTGCCTTTAGAAATGGATCTGGGAAATACCATGATCTGTGGGCTCTTTAAAAAAATACCCTGCTGTTGTTGCTTGATGGTCATGAGGCTGTTTCCAGTGGTGCCTTGGGATTTGGAACGGTAGTACGGAGGAGCTACTATTTCTGTTTATATTTCTGCTAATTTCTCTTCAAACTTTGTTTCCTTTTTGCATGGAATTGAGTTGTGTACATCACTTGATACCAATGCAGCAGTCTCCCTCCCTATCTAAAATAAAAAATTAATTTCTCAAGTTACACTTGGGTTTTGTGAAAACTACATTTTGCTGTCTTAGCAGAGTGCAGCAGCTGTCCCCTATGACAGTAGCAGTGCTACAGAGGTGCAAAATCCTGGTTGCATAAGAATGAGTGCATCCCACCTTCCCATTAAACATCTTGTTGCATCCTCTTTGGTAAGACAAGGTGGCTGCTCCCTTGCAATTTACAATAATGGTCGCATACTACTTATTCTGTACTACTGGACAAAATGTCCAGCATAGAGCTAGACAAATACACGATCTGGTGAGTGAAGTGTTGGCTGGCAGGTCAGGCTCGAAGAGTTAGAGTAAATGGGGTTACACCAGGCTGGTGGCCAGTCAACAGTGGGGCTCCCAAGGCTCCATTTTAGGGCCGGTTCTCTTCAATGTTTTTGTAAGTGACCTGGATGAAGGACTCATCTCATTTGCAAACTTAATTAGTATGTATACTAACTTAGGAGGAGCTATTGGCTTCCTTGAGGGCAGAGAGGCCTTGCAGAGAGATCTTGACAAATTAGAGGGCTGGGCAATAAGCAACTGTTTGAAGTTCAGCAAGAGTTAAGTGCTGGGACGGGGCAACCCTGGCTGTACGTACAGAGTGGGGGACAAGAGGCTGCAGAGCAGCCCTGCAGAAAGGAATCTGAGGTTTTGGTCAACAACAAGCTGAACGTGAGCCAGCAGTGTGCCCTGGCAGCCAGGAGGGCCAGCTGTACCCTGCGGTGTATCAGGCACGGCATGGCTAGCTCGCTGAGGGAAGGGATTATCCTGCTCTGCTCTCTGCTGGGGTGGCCTCACTTCAAGCACTGTGTGCAGTTTTGGGGACTAAAATATAAGAAGGGCATGAAACCATCAGAGAGTGTCCGAAGGAGTGGTACAACGATGGTGAAGGGTCTGGAGGGGAAGACACACGTGGAGCAGCTGAGATCCCTTGGTTTGTTCAGCCCAGAGCAGAGCAGGCCGAGGGGAGGCCTCATGGCGGCCTGCAGCTCCCTCACGAGGGGAGCGGAGGGGCAGGCGCTGAGCTCTGCTCTCTGGGGACAGCGACAGGACCCGAGGGAACGGCATGGAGCTGGGACAGGGGAGGATCAGGCTGGGTGTGAGGGAAAGGTTCTGCACCCAGAGGTGGTTGGGGACTTCCTCAGGAAAGTGGTCACAGCACTGAGCCTGCCAGAATTCAAGAAACGTTTGGATAACGCTCTCAGACATATGGGCTGATTGTTGGGTGGTCCAGTGTGTTGCCAGGAGCTGCACTCAATGATACTTGTGGGTTCCTTCCAACTCAGGATATTCCACGTTTCATATGAGGATCTCCCACAATGCTTGCATTTCTGTCTGATATCACTATATAATATTTGTATGGCATTTAGTAGTACCCTGTGAGCTAAAGAGGTAACTGTGAACACCTGCTTTTACAGATGAAGCAGACTGATTTAGTTACTTTTTACAGGGAGCAGAAGGCAGTTCGTGTCATCATTGCTGGTAGACCTCATACTGATACCAGCAATAAAACCAATGTGAAAAAATAACAGCTGAAAGAGGTGTTAACTTCTGACTGTGTCAAACCCTGAGTGAAAAACGCACCGCCTTCTTATTTCTGCAGAAGGTGGTTACTAACACAGCTGCACAGCGAGAGCAGCAGGTCATGAGGCTTCATCTGCTATATGTTATCTTTTGGAGAATACTGGGGCAAGCAGCTGCGAGCTGAAGGCTGAAAGTGCTTAATGGTGGTACGGACCCCCGTACTGAGGGAGGGGAGGTTGCTGGCTGTGCCGATTGCCGTCCGCACCGCGTTGCGCTCTTGCTGTGTGTGTAGGCATGGATGCACTTCTGCTGCTGCTCCTGAGGACGGGGAGAGCAGTTTCAAATGGGAAATCTCCGAAAGTTCAAGAAAGCAACTTAGTGATGCCAGCTGGGCTCAGGTGTTGGAAGACTTGAATTTGGAGGGTTGTAATTATCTGGAGGTCAGAGTTACAAAGATTGTTCATGGCTTGCATCCTAGACCACAATGGAGTTGGAGGTGTGCTGGCCTGACAGAGGTAGAAAGCAGTCTCTAGAAGGACAATAGGAATAAGCAGTGGCCTCCAAGAAACACATAAGTATTCTGGTCAGGAAACAATGAGCAAGAAAAGAAAAAGTGATGTCTTAGAGGTGGAATGATGGAGAGAGAATAACTGAAAGTCAAGCTGGCTTACTCTTGCAAAGAAAATTTAAATTATAGCTAGAGGTTATTCAGCTATGGAAATAAAATGAGGAAAGTAGAAGTGGGACTGCCTTAATTCTGGATAAAGCTAAAGGATTAAATGCAATTGGTTATACCCAGGTTATCCCTTTCCTTTCTTTTCTCAAAAGAAAGTTTACTAAAACTAAGGAACTGATACTTGTACTCAGCCTAGGCACTGAAGTGCCTAATGAGCATCACTTCAGGGAATTGTTGGTGAAACTGGAGAAGATGAGAATTACTTACAGAAAGGAGAATATGACGGAGGGCTTCATGTAAAGAAACGTAAGGCAGAGAGGGGATTGTTTGTGGTGTGTGATCTTAGAACTGGTCTTGAGAGGTACTGTATTTAATATTTTTATTAGTGGTCATGCAGGAGGATTGTTCTAATGAAATATGCTGAGAATGTGAATTAGGACAGAATTATCAATATATGGAATTATCAATACATCCTCTACTGGGAGGAGGACGTTCGTGGAGATGGCTATAATACGAACAGTGTAAAATTACATACCGTGAAGTGCAAGGAAAATGCACCAAGAGACTACTAATAAAATGGATATATATATATATATATTAACTATGAGCTTCTGAAGTCAGTATTATTCTGTTTTTTTTGAAATGGCAAAGGAAGAAGAAAATGCTGTTTGCATCAGATGATCGCAGGTTAACTGCTAGACCTTAATGAAATACACCCGTGTAGAAGGTCAAGTATGATGCACTGTGTAAGAAACTTGCACAAGAGAGAGGGAAATAGTAATGGTACTGAATAAGGCTTCTGTCTTGTCTGAGAGACTGTTACTCTTGTCATCATTTGCAAGCGAAGACTTCATACTGGGACAGAGCAGAGAAGATCTGTTGATATGATTGAGGAGACCATGGACATGAGTTTCCTCAGAAGGTCAAAGGCAGCGTGTAGCATAGCAAACCGTGGGCTGAGAGCACGCATATATGTTTGCTGTCTATAGGAGTATCGGAGATCTGAAGAAGTTGTGAGTGAGAGGAGTCATTTTATCTAAATGCCAGCACTCACTGGCACAAAATGTAAGTTGATGCAAACTGACAATTACTACTTTTAGGCTTGACATTGGGAGGCTTCTGACCGTGAGTGACGACTGTGACAGACGCAGTGGGTCTGGACACCCATCTGGCTTAAAGGAGAGCATGATCTGCTTTTAAAAGGGCTTATGTGAAGTAAGTGGGAGCAGAGGTTGAAACTAGACTCAGGCTTACGTGCCTCTACTCCTTAAAAGTATATGAATGACATTGTAACTTAGATGGAGTTAATATAAACCTTCTTGTATTTATTTATCCCATTTCTGGAATTCTCTGAAGGGGCTGGCACAAATGGAGAATAAAAACAAACAGCATTTCAGGGGTCAGCCATCCATTGCTAACTGTAAGTATGGTAATGTGACATTATAAAGTAGTCATACATTTTGCAAAGGAATTGTACTTTCATGCTTCTTTGAGCAAAGTTTCAGGTTGGCTTTGCCTTTAGGATATGTATTTATATGTGGTGTTTTTTTTTTTTTTTAGTCCTAAACAAAATAGCAGAAAGCATCACTGTGTTATGGCATGTCCGTGCAGCTGTGCAAAAAGAGATAATGGCGTATTCAGCTTTTGGCTAAGATTCAGTACTTTTCATCTGTCGTCAGAGGTTGAAGCAGTAATGCAGAGCAATGCTGGGGAAGTATTATTCTGCTACAGTGACAGCACCGTTAAAATCAATATAATATTTTTTGTTGTTTTTGTTTATAATCTCTATTATAGCAAAAGAATTAACGTGCTGCTTAGTTGTATGAAAGCAGGAAATTATCTGTTAGTGTGTGCGTTTGCAGTGTGTTTGGTTTTAGAAGCCTTTGCCTTTCTTTTAAGGAACCCTATATCCTGCCCAGGGCTCTAAGGTCTTAAAAACATCAATATTAAGTTAAAAATCTATCCACTTTTTTTAGGAAGGATAGATGTTTTGACATTATAAATCCCTTAAACATACCGGTTATAAAGATTACATTGACCACTGAGCTCTACGGTATGCATAGTGAATGTAACGTTAAAACCCACGGTGATAAAATGTCCATGAGCAGAATGATGACCAGGTACAGCTGTTGCATGGTTCCTTACCACCTCTTCTGCAATTCCTCTCTGTCTGCAACTCATCTATCTTTCACAACTTTATTACTGGAATTTTAAAACTGTTTTGTAGCCGAAAGTTTGCAGAAAGGATTTTTAACATTTTTTTCTCCCTTTTCCTGAAAGAAACCCATTTTTTTTTAAGCTCCAACCTTAGGTAGATATACATTTCATTATTATTGGCCTATATTTTACCTCCTGAGAACCTATTTATGGAAATAATTTATATTTATTTAATACCATAGATCAGTTTATTAAAGAAACTCATTTTATTTAAACCAGTCTTTAGTTAAATCAGGGAGTGTTAGATACTTATTTTCAAAGGCTGGGTTTAATTAGCTTTCCTGAGATTACAGAGGAAATCTGTGGCATAAAAGAGAATTGGCAACTTCTTATCTTTTCCACAAGGTTATAAAAATATTTTGTTACAGTTCTTCAAACACAAGTCTGTGCTGAAGGAAGACAATGCTGCGTTTATTACCAAAGTAATTCAGGCTGTTGAACTGAGGTTTCCAAAGGTGAAAGGCGGATACATTAACCCACTGATCTGCGAGCGTATGACAGTTCGTGAAAAATGTTATGTATCGTTCTCCTTCAAATAGTGTGGCAAAGAGCATGATAAAATGGAGTGGAAACAAATGCAAATGTTAGCCGAGCCTTTTGTAGCAGAAAGTGTATTTTTATATGTCATGAGGCACACAAAGGCTCAGTTGTGTTTTTTTTGGTGTTGGGGTGAGGTTTTCTGAAGAAATCCTGGGGGTCTGAGCCATCAGTTATCCAAACCTGCCTCAGTTGCTCAGGCTTTAATTTCAGGAGAATTTTTCAGTGCAAAGCGACAGACGTATGAAGAATGGTTCATTGATCGAAAAGTTTTTGAATGGCCGTTCTGTTTGCTTTTCAGCATTTCCCCAAACTCATTTATTTAATTGTAAAATAAATGCTCTCTGTAAAATGAACTTGCTTTTCCTAGGGGGTGGTGTGTTTGCATGCTGCTGCTGAAAGCTGCTCTGTGTGATTGAGCCCTCATGTGGGATGTGCTCGTCTGCTGGATGTTGGTGTTATTTTCACCGTTCATAACCTCTGTAGCCCCTGCTGTATTTTGAGTCTCTTTTTATCTCTCATCCTTCAGACACCCTGTATCTAAGGGCAATGCATCCAACCTTCACTTAGTTCTTCTGGGGGATGGATGTAACATAAGAGCTTGCCGTACGCAAACTTTTGAAACTCTGCAGTTTTTGTACATAAATGTTGCGAGTAATTTCTGAGAGATGCCTATCAAAGTATTCATCAAAGCATTTTTCATCATTTCTGGCTCCATATTATTTTCCTTGTTTTCCCTGTAATGCTTTCCTGTGTGTTAGATGTAGATAACTCCACTATTGATGGGTATATGAGATATTTAGTAAGCCCTTATATAAAGGACATTGCCATTTAGAAGTCACCTCCGTGATAACCCTGGAAAAATGAGGGAAGTGAGGAGAAAATTAGTTCTGGTGGAGAGAGGTCCTTATTTTTCAGATCCTGTAACAGCTGTAAAACTTCAGCATTTCTTCCTCCTTCCCAGCAAAGGAAGTTCTTCCACTCTTATTTCTCTAGTGCTTCAAAACATTTTATTTATTTATTTTTAACCTGATGGCTCTGGTGGGAAGAAGAAAGGAGCTCTCCCTGCAGCCAGGGTTGAGCACGTATTTCAGTGCTCATGGAAAGGAGTTTAAGCCTTTTTCTCCTGCTTCCTTGTGGAGATGTAGGATCTCATCCGTGGTACCAACAGCCCATAATTCCTCTTCCTGTCTCTGACCAGGTGTGCTCCTCTGTCAGTACCCGGTGACCACTGCTCTCTCCAGAGCTGCTGTAGCTCTTGGTGAACAAAGATTCTCCTGAAATCAGGCTTTCATGTATTGCACAGTCTCTTCCCTACTTTTATCTTCATGGACAGACTTTGAAGCTAGCTCACAAGTCAAAGTTCTTAATTACCACGCTTCATTAGTAAAATAAGATTCATTTTCCTGGACCAATGCTGCTGAATGCAAAGATGTATTTGCTGGTAAAGGTGTTAAAATCTGACATTTTTGATTTACAAGGGAAAGGAAGCAATATACTTAGCTCCTCAAGCTCTGAAGTAAAGGCAGCAAACAGCAGACGAAGATCTGTTTAATTTGGTAATCACAAAAGAATCTTCTGGGTCATAATAATATATTAAAAAATAAAAGTTGCTTGCTTTGTTCTTTGAGGGATGTGCTTACCACAAGAGATGTGACTTGTTTAGGGCTGGCACTTCAAAAAACACACCCAACAACACAAACAACATAACAACAACAAAACAAAATTGAAAAAAAAAAATCTGTCCTGGTATATCACCCCCATTTCTGGAATCTCAAAAGAGAGAGCAATTTAGGTCTTGATGTTGGGTCAATTCTTTATGTAGAGAATATCCAAAAAGGCAGGTTTGCACAGGAGAAGAACATTTTCCCTTGTTTTTACCCGCTCTTCATCCAGCATCATCTCAGGGCCACAGACAAGATTCCTAGAGGTGATAGGAATGGGATATTCTCTTCTGTTGCAGAGTATTTTTCTTCTGCCCTTCCAAATCCACATTCAGCACTCATTCACAAGAAGAAATTAGATCATTTTTAGCTTCCAAAATGTGTAAGAAGTGCTTCTGGGATGTAACATCCTTCCCCTTTACAGCCTTTATTGTCTGCCTGGGGAAAATACCAGCTGGTGCATGATCAAGTAGTATTCTAAGACATAGTGATGGTGGTGGTTGTAGTTGTTTTTAAATGAAACATGGGACTTGAAAGCGATACTTGATCTTCTGAACGCATGTTTCCATATCTGCTCTGCCTGTAGGAAGCACAGCTTCCTGTTGTTTCTCCTAAAGGACAACTCTAAAATGCAGGTATCTGCCATTTCATCTGTCAACGGCACAGCGCCAAATACCATCAGCAAACACCATCAGCAGCCCTGGTCACGGTAGATTCTGTAGTGGTTGGAAAAAAAAAAAAAAGATCCAAATGTGGGTTGGTATAAGTGCATATTTACCAAGGGACAGAAGGTTTTGAGCTGGTTAGTTGCTCATACCATTAAATGCTGTGATGCAAAGTCTTGGAAAGGCCTGAACTTAAAATGTAACTACGTCAGGGGTGTCCACTAAATAACTGAATAATTCAACAGTGTATGCAAATTTTAGGAGAGCTAAAACCCTCAGATTTCCTGGTATGAGGAGGATTGACAATGTGAGGCAGAAATAAATGTATTTTTTCCTTACTTGCAAAAACTTGCTTTTCAAACATCAGGTGCTCGGACAGCTTCCAGAGCCAGGATGTGGACTAGATGGGCCAATTTTCAGCTGATAAATCTTAACTATTCGTTTTTTACTGAGTGTTCAGAATTTTAATGATTTGGTATCTGCAGGTTTCGGCGTATAGTTCAGGGACTGGAATACTGCCTAATTTATGCTGTCTGAAAAAAATGCTTTCAACTTCATAACAATAATTCAACTGAATGTGAGCTGCGAAAGTCGACAAGAGCACGGGGAGTGGAGCTCGTGAGGGTGCTGCTGAGGGACCGGTCTCCATGAAGCCAGAAGAAGAAAAAAGAAATCTCTCAACATCGGGTTCAACATAAGTAGTGGAGACAACGATTTAAGAAGTTGGAGATGGGGATGTTTAGTTTGGTATACCTAAATACGGAGCTTTCAGCCATATGTATGTGATTAATCATTTTAATGATGCAGTTTATAAATTGCCCTCCCTTTGTCTTTTGTATTTGGTTGTCAATTTTGTGTTTGTGCAGGAAGGACACAAGAGGTGGAAGACTGGAAGTGCAGGTGGCTGAGTCTGACTTAGTGAAAAGTTAGACTTTTTTCTTTTTAGGAAAGTGTAAATTTCTAATAAGAACAACAGAAAAAACAACTATTTTTTCCGATTCAGATATTACTTAAAAACAAATATTAGGGTTGTTTTTCTAGTTAAATAAGTAAATATGCTACAGTTGATGTTTTCATTGCTTAAAGTACTTCTAGAAAGTTTGTATTTGTCAGAAATTTAAATAATTATCTTTTGGTACCTTAAATAATGATTTTCAGTTTAAGATGGTGTAGAGAAATACAGTTATGTCTTCTTCTAGATTTAATATAAATGGTTTAAAACTATTATCCCTCGAAAAGCATAGTTTGTCCCCTAAACATAAGATTGTATGTACGTATTTATCTTGATTTTATATTTTTATGTAATAGAACAACGTTGTCACGTTGTCTTTAAAACAACATTGTCATGAAAATATGAAACATTGCTGCCATAAATGAGTACTTCATTTCCACTCATTAAGGTTGGAGTTGTATACACAACAAACATTCGTATGGTGAAAATGACTGCATTGCTATCTCAGTGTTAGAAATTCTCGTAGTGATGTCAGCATATGGCTGAAGATCTCGTAAATCCATTAGGTTTATGATACGTAGTGCTGTTCTATCTGCTGGGTTTGACACGGAGAACACTTTAGAGCGTGATCGATTCTACACCTACCAGTGTTCCTGGTTGTTCTGGTTCAGCCGTGCTGATATATATACTCTAGAGTTATAGCCAAGGGTGAGTTTTAGGAGGGCTTTTTGTAGAGGAGGTCATCAACTCCATTAGGAGTGTCTGGGTGGATGACTCAAACTACAGTTACGAAGTCTGTAGATTTGTGATCTGAAGATTTGGAAAATCAGCTAAATGAAGCGCGGGGTCGTCAGGTTTGTGAGCTGAGCATCTCCATCAGGTACACACCCGCTGAGATCAGACCCTGGCAGACTTGGGCTCACTCTAGCTTGGTGGAGGGATCTGGCCACCTCTCGGTGCCTACAACGGGTATATCTGACGCGCTCGTCGCGAACGTCGGTGGAAGCGGAGTGAAGTGGAAGTGGCCTTTCATCTCGTTCAGCCTGGAGGTCTCTCATCAAGTGAGTTTCTCCCCCCAAATGCCCATTTTTCTCTACAGATAGCCTAACACGGCGAGCCCGTCTGCAGATGAGCACCAGCCTCTGTGCTCACAATTAGTGTCCGTGGCTGAAAATCACACCTGATGTCCGTAGGGTAGATGTGTGTACTGCATCCCCACAGACGTGTGTGTAAAGAAAAAGAGCATTTTTGAGCATACACAGAGATGCATTTATTTTACCATTCTAATACTTTATTGAATTTAAATTAAAACAGATCTTCTACAACTTGAACTTTTAACGGACTAGTTATTGTCGTTCTGCTGTAATTGCACTTTAATGTCATTTGAATAACAATCGGAAAGGGGCAAACAAAATTTATGTGCAATTAAACAGCTGCAGCTGCACCAAACACAAGTGTGTGAAAGTTTCCAAATAGGAACTTTAATTTGGCAGTGATTTTGGCAAAATAATTGTCCTTTTAGTACGGCTCAACATCTGTGTGTAGTTTAAAAGTTTTGTTACCTCTCAGATAATTAGCTGCTGAGCTTTCATTGTGTTTTAATGTGGTAAAAGACCCCGGCATAAAATATTCCAACTTTAAAAATAGCAAACTGTGCTGTACTCTTGTTAAATTTATGTGCATTTCCACAGTTATCCATCGCTAGCGGGTATGAAAATATCTGAGCTGTGTTCCCTATAAAGAGCATTTCGAGGAGTAGTGTACCAGCAAATACTTGGGGGAAAGCGATGCACGCAGACACGCTTCCCACACTTGGCTAGGAAAAATGTGTTGTTATTTGAATTGTCGTTGAATCGAAGGGCAACGTGCGAGCACAGAGTTTTTCTTGGAAAAAATACGGAGCGGTTCTCCGGGGATGGATCCTTTCTGCTTAATGAAAGCCGTGCCGAGTTTGGGGTGTGTGGCTTTGTGAGTCCCATGTGTGCAGCAGCCCCTCTTAAAAGCTTTAATTTCTCAGACCCAAACGTTGACTTTTAATCTGCCATTTTTATGGAGACCCTTTACAAGCCTCAGTGAATACACCGCTGGGCAGGGCTCTTGTTCCATCAAATCCTTCGGCGTTAAAAGCAGGGGGCAATTTAATGGATCCGGTGGGAGATCAGCGTAAAACAGATGAAATAAATGAGTTACGCAGCACGTGGTAGACCTCCAGATCTCTCTGCTGTGGGAGGTTGAGAAGGCAACTCGTGCCCGGCTGATGGACTGAAATAGGGACTGGACGAGTTCTCGGATATCAGGTACATGGCACTAAAAGGAGTCCCCAGGGACGTGTCCTCTACAGCACCCGAATGCCAGAGCGGTAGGTGCTGGGAGCCGGGGTGATGGACTGCATCACCTCAGAACTTCAACCTCCGAAACATTTCCTTTGAACCAACTTGGATGTTAAAGGCTTGCTCTGAAACCACCTGTCACATGAACACTGCATTTTTAGGGTTTTTCCGTCCTGCGCTCATCCTTCTCGGAGGTGGGCAGCCTTCCCCTAACGCCCTTCTGGCTCTGGGGTTGCAGGGTGAGGAGGCGAGGCCCTAAAAGATCAACAGGCTCAGGTCAAAATGAACAAAAACCTCTCTCAGGGTTAAAAACCACCCTTCAACCATCCTTACCTCCAGCTGTTGTGACGTGTTAAATCTTTTTGAATACTTTGTAAATCAAGTAAGAAACCATGCAATCTGCGCAGACATCTTTAGGCAGACCTTCTTTCTCTTTGGGTACGTACTGTGACAGAGCCAGAAAATTTTGGAAGAGAACAGTCTTTGTTTTTATAGGCGTGTTACTGCCAGGTAGAGAGATTGTTGTCTTGTGCTGTGGTTCTTTGCCTGTTTTAAGCTCAAGAGCAGAAAATTATTAAAGTCAGCCTTTTGGGTTATATGATTTTTATCTGCTTACAGTTCTGCTCTAGAAAATTGTTTTAAGCTCAATTCATTTTGCCATTATTTAACCTCTTGTTCACATGGGTAATAATAAAAAGAAAAAAAAATACAGACTCTTGTGGAAGGCTTGTAAGAGGCAAATAATTCAACTTTTAAAATGAGTTGTAACTTGATTTCTTGGCCTCAAATGTGCTCCATCTGTGCAATTAAAGCACCTCCCAGTCTGTCCTCCAGATTCCCAGATAAAGCTTAAACTTTTTATATTTCTAAATTTCTGGCCTAACTGTACATATTTTCAGCACTAACCACTTCTTGCTAGTCCAAGATAATTTATCCTCACTTAAATAGTGCACTTAAAAAGTGCACTGCTTGAAGAATCTGGCTAACATTTTAGGGTCTAGCTGCAGTAAATGCATCCTGCTTTTTCTCGTGGTGCTTTTGCAGTATCATTTGGTAACGAGAGAGCTTGGAGAGAGAACGGAGCAGAAATGGTGACCGAAGATCTATGGCAGGGCTTGAAGTCAAGGCAGATCCAGCTCGGAGGGGACGTGGAGCTCCAGGCTGCTCTTGCACGAGCTGGATGAGCAGAAACGATCTCCGCTGCCATCGGTAAACCCCGCTGGCTCTGCTTTGGACAGCCCCGAGCTGTGAATTACTGCACGTTTGGAAGAGCATTGTGGATGCTCAGAGCATTTTGAACATGGCCAAAGACGGGACAGTGTGCCACCAGCATCTTTGGTCTGAGCCAGGACAGCAGTTCTTGTGTTTTTAGTGAGCGTAGGTATTGTACACGTGCAGGGAGTGAGGATTCCCAGGAGAAAAGTGTTCAATGGAGGACAAGAAGCACAAGTGCAGAACATTTTGGAGTACGCAGTTATGCCGTTGGGCTTTTAACAAATAATTTATCTTCCCCTTAGATGCTTTCACAACTTTAATTTCTGCACTTAATCACTTGATACTTAATAAGCTTAATTTTCATGTATTTAGTTACATTTTCCATTTAGATGTGCAGAGCTGCAGTTTCTCAAAATTACGTAGGAAGTTCATTTTCAACATGTTTGTTCCTTGAAAGGCTGAAATGTACAACTCTATATGCATGTGACAGAGTCATTTCATCAGTCTGTCAACAACAAAGATAGGTTTAGAATGGATTTATTGTGTGGCTTGAGTCGTTTTGGACAAGAGTCCCAGAGATTTTTATTTGATGTATTTTTAATTTAAAAAATGTCTTGGATTAAATAGGAGAAGTTATTATATATTAATACATTTTTAAAGTATTACACTACCCTTAAATCATATTCTTTCTCACACATTATATAGACTCTGTAATACCAAAAGTGAAAAACAGCTTATAGACTTGAGCAGCAAAGATTGCCAGCATTTATCTGGATGTGACAGAGAGAAAATTAATTGAAGGCAAGGAAAAAAATGACGGTACGTGGCGATATTTTTTACCATACTCGAAGTCAGGAGATTTTCTTCATTTGGAGCTGGAAGCGTAATGTGTTCTTGTTTTCTCCTCGGCTATAGGAGGGGCTGATGTACTTAGGGCTTCCTAATGCAGCTCGGCAGAGCCATTATCGGTTTCCATCAGCTGAAGTGTGCTCTCACAAATTACCAAAGGGGAACCAGAAGCTTTGGGCTTCCGAGGCGTAGCTCTGCTGCTCTTTGTTGTTATGGCGCTAAGTAGGCAGTGGCACTGACATCTTGGGGTCTGGTTTTGATGGAGTTCGTGCATAAAAGACGCTTCCTAAATCTTTAATGTGCATCGTTACATGCTGCCATCCTTTTCTGTTTGCTTTGGTCAGGCTGCTGATAAATTCGTGTTTAGTAAAACAAAAGGCATTATTTCTCCCGTTTTTCTTTTTTACTGATGTAAATTATATTTTAGCAACTTAATTTTGCACTTTCTCCCTCTCCAGATATACACAAGCCTAGAAACTAACAGAGGGAAGCATATTACACTTTCTGTTTGCCAACTGCAGGAGCAAGGCTGAATTTCTGCAGTGTTTTTTGGCTGTGCGGTCACGTACCTGAGGTCTGCTTGTGCTCGTCCCTTGCAAGCCAACTCAGTGGGCTTCTTGTGCAAAGGCTCTTCCATAGCCTCCCCTTCTCAAGCTGGTATTAGGAACATCAGTGCCATAACCAGCACCGAGGTTGCTGTGATTCGTAATAGGGCTACCTAGAACTACCAGGAAAAAGTCAACCAAAACTACCTGAACTGGAAGAACTTTGAAATTTTTTCTTGCTACTGTTTGGTCTTTAGCTGGTGTGGTTGACAATGACATTGCAGTGACCTCTGTCAATTATCGTGTGAGTGGTGCACAAATTAAGGGGTGATAGGGCTATGGGTAAGACATGCAAGAGAAATGGCATTGCTGTTTAGTTTACAGATGCGTGGGGAAAGGCACGAAGAAAAAAATGCAAAATAGCCCTATCAGTGCTTTCTAAAAGCAGAAGTCAGATATTTGGGTCCTTTCATTTTATGTAAAGGGAACCTCTCGCCTTTTACTGAGATGAAATTTTTCTTTGTGCTGTTTATACTTGTGGAAGCAGAAGCGGAGGAGGAGGAATTCTGTGCTCCCAGGGGATGCCAGGTAGGGCTGTCTGCGGGTACCAGCTGAGGGCTCAGGTTCCTAACCAGGCTGGCGTAGGAAACTCCCTGACTTCGTATCGCACAGCTGGCCGGTGATGAATTCGGTGAGGTCAGCGAAGTCCCGTCAGCCGCCCGGGCCTCCTCCGTCTGCCTTATCTGCCTCATCTCGAGTCCTCGTGCTGAGCTCACATCATGGGGCTGTGATTTCATCTGGCGCCTTCACAATGTTACTGGAATAAAAAGATAACAATAGGTTGTTTGGAAAAGTTTTAAGATGTCCTATTGCTGATCTGGTTGATTTTCCAGCAATAAATGTGGGTTTCCAAGTTAATTTTGGCTTCCATTGCAGTAAGAGTGCCTTCCGCTGTATGTGGGAGCTTTAGGTGTCTTAAATGTAGAATTAGTGCGTTATGCATGTGTATATTTACGCGTGTGTCTATCTTCCAAAAACCTGCAAAAGCACATTTTTATTGGATGAGCTTGGGCTCAAAAATGGAATCACCCCATTTGTGTGCATATGAGACATAAAGTATTTGTGAAGTGTAAAAATGATGCATCTCAGATGGAGCCTACCCAGCTTCGCTGCCTTTCCAACTGCACGCAAAGTCTGTAGTTTGCTGGTAATTTTTTCTCTTTTAGCAATCTAGTGGTTGAGTTCTGCATACATTTACTGCAAGAAATCGCTGAAGCTGTGAAGTTTTATCGTTAGTAAATACAGAATTCACTCTCTAGTAGAGTTCAAAATATTTTACACAGAGGTTGGTTTTAGTGGAGTTTGGCACTTTGCAATCTTAGTGAAAAGCGAGTATGTTTTACTTGTACCTTAATACTAGCTTGAAAGCAGAACTCAGTAATGTGACTTCTCAAATATATTTTATTATTTTATATACAACGTTTCTCCTTTTAAGACAATATTGACAGAGAGCAAAATTTATGTATGGTTTTACAGTTGTAAATCTTGTAACTGTATTGTTACTGGTACAAAAACATTCTGTAGAACTTAGGTAGAACTAGTATGATAAAAATGTAAAAATGGCGTAAAGCTGGTTTGGGATGAACTACCTACTGTTACATCACTCTAAACAGAACCAACACCAGGACTCAGGAGTAATGATAATAATTAAATTTATTTGCAAATACAGTTAATGTATTTGCGCATGGTTATAGTGGCTGTAACATATAAATTAGCCATTTTTCATATTAAATGAATAAAATAGGATAGCATCTACTTTTAAGGGAATTTCTTCTTACCAAGAAAGTCAAAATAAAAGAGGATAAAAGAGGAATAGCAGCAATAATTTGTTTTTACTGTATTTTCCCTCTACATCAAATAAAGCAGGAATGCCAGGACATTTATCTCATTTGCCAGGATGTCCAAATTGTTCGTCATCACCCCCTCAAAAACAACAGTCTGTCCCCCTGTGTTAGACTCAGCTGGTCAGAAGAAAGCCTTCGTGTTACAGGCAGATAGTACAGAGAGGGTGGCAACTGCACAAGTAAAACAAAAACCTGCAGAAACTTGTTATTTGTAAGTACACCTTGGGATTCGTCCTGAAGGTCATCTGGTTTCTTGCAGTTGCTGAACTCAACAAAGAAAAACTAAATGGATTTTGTTTATTCCACTTGCATCAGACAGTACCTAAAGTGCCAATTTCCAGTCTTCCTTTTGTTCTCGCAACAGAAAGAAAGATGATTCCAGCTGCTTGGTCAGTACGGAAATAAAGGGGAAAAAAAGAAACAAAGGAAAATAAAGGGGTGTCTGGAAGAACAACCAGCTCTCCCTCCCCAGACCTGCTTGTGCTGTGGCAAAGAAGCCTAACAACCCTGTTCGTGGAAGAGGGCCCACAAAGCACCTGAGTAACTGTGCTTTCATAGAAAGGACCATTTGAAAATGCTGCCTCCTTGCCAAATTTTGATTTGGAGGGCTGGACGCAGAGCAGGGCTGGGATGCCCTGCAGGACCAGAGCTTTCCAAGGGCTGCCGCCGCTTGGAAAGCCCCCGGAATAGATGCAGAAAGCAATGAGCCAAATTATTCACTGGTTGCTCTCTGAAGAGTTTACGGGTCTTCCATGGTTTGAAAGCCCAAGTATTTGCTTTCTATACTCTCGGCAAAGCTAACTCAAGTCTGGTCTCGTCACTGAGCTCGGTGCCCCCAGCTGGGTAGCTCTGGTGGGGACGTGATGGTCATGGAGCCGCACGACTCACACCGGGTTTTGCTTCTCCTACCTCTTGCAGATACAAGAAACAAAAATTCACGGCAAAACCACTCTGCCCCTTCGAACTCTTCCATCTGGCAAAGAAACCGGGATTGTCTTTTCATTATTGGACTTACTTTTTTTTCACATGAAGATATGTTATGTCAAAATAGTTTGGAATATGTACAACCTGCAGTGATTGTATTTTATTTTTGTATATAACATGGAAAACCTCCATTTTTTATAATTTAATCACATGCATATTCAATATTTATTTTTTAATTTCTAATAAGTATTTTAAAATACCTAAGTTATTCACATTCTGTTGATGCTGTTTCTCCCATCTGTTTCTATTCTTTTTTTAATTTTCTGACCTTCATCTTTTTCATTTAGTGCAGTAAATTTTCTCTCCTATGGCAAGTGCTACTTTTCTTCAAATACTTTTTATGACCATTTCTTGATTTTTTTTTTAAATTATTTTTTATTGACAGACCACATAGGCCATTAGAAGAAAGAAAAACGTAGCTAGTGCAAGTAGCATTAAAGACATCATCAGCTGAAACAGGTAGACATCTGGTAGTTTTGGGTAGGGTGTGTAATGAGGAATTATATCTAATTCTTATTCCTTTCTAGGAAAAAGTACTGACATCCATATGTCCTGGTACTTCTTCCAGTTGAACTCTTCCGTTTGAATATCGCTCAGTGTTCCCCAGTCTCTTACCATGTGTGGGTGGTGCAAATGGAAGTAATATTTTTGTGCCTTGCATACTTCTCATGTTCCCTGGTCTGGGAAAAACTGGCATTCTGGCCTGGAAGGATCCAGGCTTTGAATGTTTTACATATGTATTAAAATATTTCATTGTATCTTTTGACAGATTATTTGCATTTTGATTTTTCACCTACATTTTGCATTGCATCAGCACAAGTAGTTCTGCACCAAAACCTCTTTGTTACAGAGCATATTCCGCTTCTTACAGCAGAAGCTAATAAGGGATGTGTTGAAAGATCTGTTGAATTGTATTTCTTCAAATGACACAGAGCTAATCATCAGTAAGACTTGGGGAGGCAGAAATGCGGTATTTGTTTTGCAAACACTGTTTTCTTCCTTTTGTGTGCGCTGTCAGCTCAGCTTCTTGATCTTCCCTTGGTTAAGCCGAGGAAGGAAACGAAGATTGAAGTGGCGATTACAGGCACATCGCCTCTTGCAAATGTCTTTAGTAAATAATTTAGGAAAAGAATTACTTCCCTGCATTTGACTAGAGCACGACTTAGTAAGATTGACTATATTTTAATCATCACATTTGTGCTTTCAGTTATTAGAAGTATTTTGTTACATGGCTATAAAGGCTTGCAATTAAAACGTAATGCTTCTGTCTCATACAAGAATGATAAACTCTTGTTTAAACACTTCAAGAGATGGCCAATCTGCATCCATTGAATTGGTGTTTTGTTACCCAAACACCCATTTTGGTTTTTGATGCATCACACGCACAAACATACGCATATATATATTTTTTTGTAGCCTTCTATTTCCCTCTATCTGCTATATGGACTTAGATACTGGATGTGGCGTGTTGTCTTCCAGTCCAATATTTTATTTTCAGCAGGGCTTTTATTTTATAGGAGAGCTGCCTCTTCCCACGAGAGATTTTTGAGATACCACTTGGCCTTGCTGGAACACTTTGGGGCTTTATTTTCCTTTATTCTTAGATTATACAGCCTTTAGGGGTCCTCTTCTTTTGCCCTTGCTTTTGGGAACGCTATATTCTATGTCATTCTGTGCCTTATGCCGTATTACAGTAATAATTCTCTATGTAAGTAATTGTTACATTCCTGCTTATACCTTCTACGTAGCTCACGCCCACTTTAATTCCCCTTTTAGCTGCAAACCTGCCAGGTACTCAGCAGAGAGCAAATATTTACTTCCTGGAGATTTTCTTTAATCAAATGACACAGCTGTATTACCCTTCCCTTTGGCTGGGACATGAAATGGCTATTCACAGGGAGAAATTTCCTTGTTGAGAAGCAGACAGATAATGCAAGTAAATTCGATAACCTCAGGGTATATTGTTTTCATACCGGTCTGCGCTGACGTGAAATCTGTTCATCTTCTTTGCAACCCTTGGCATCAAAATATTTGTGATGTTAAGGCAGAAATTACTGAAAGTCCCATTGCCAAGTGTGTATTATAAAGGGGAGGATGGAAACGTAGGTGGTTGTTTTCCAGGAGATGCCAACTTCGGTTACGCAGGTTGAACGGCGGCGGTACGTAACGCAGGATGTCCCGAGGAGGTGGTTTTTGGGGGGCTGGCAGCTTCTCCGTGCCGGCTGGGAGCGTGATAGTGCCTCCTGGACACGTTCCTGTGTGACTTGATCTAGGTGTTCCTGCTCCGACAGGGGGATCGGACCAGATGATCTTTCAAGGTCCCTTCCAGCCTCTAACATTGCATGATTCTGGGATGGAGAAGAGACGTGGGAGGAGGGCATGGTCCTGAGCTCTGGGGCTTACTCCTTTACTGGTCAACTTTATTTTTTTCCAACTAAATCAACCAGATTTAGTTATCTTTAGGGTAGACTCCAAAGCTTGAAGGGTGTTTTTGAGAGAGGACTGGAGTGTTTTGTTCATTGTCATGGTGAGTATAGGGAAATCTGTGTGTGTCTTCTAAGGTACTGCCGTGTCTGATTGTAACTCATGAATTTGTTACGTAAATAAACACAGTTGTTTTCCTTTTTTTTTTCCCAATTGTGATCAAATTACAGAATAAGTAGAAAACATAAATCTGTGTTACGAGAAGCTGTCAGCAGAATTTTCAGATTTTGTCTTTCAGTCTGGTAATGCAGGAGACCAATCCACGTGGAGTCAGCTCAGTAACATCGTCAGGATCCAACAGATCTCTTGCATCTACCTCCGTCAGAAGTAGGATGTAGAAATGTTACTTTCAACAAGACATTTTTATTTTCCCTCTGTACTATTGCACGGAATTGCCAAAATTTGCAGTTAGGCCGTATTAAATATTGAAGTCAAGAGGAGCACACACCCTATGTTTTATTTAGTAGTATTTCAACACCATATGAAAAGGTTTTCAGTAAAATCCTTTATTTCTATCAAAAATTGACTCATTTTTTTTCCTACTAGCTGATAAAGAACTATTTCAGGTAGTGTAGTCACTGCCAGTTTGAAATCCACTCATTGCTATAGCCAGGTGCGTGATAAAAAACCCAAACCTGCCCCTACCCTATGTATTGCTGATGCCATAGGAAATACTGGGGAGGATTTGAGGGTGAGCGCAGGCTGGTAGAGGTTACCCCCAGGAGCAAATTCTGTCTCAAAGCAGCCGCCTGAATGTGGCGGTCGTGCCTGTGCAGCGCCCCTACATCGCCGCGCCGCTTGCGGCGTCTTCACACAGAGAGAAATCAGAGTAAGTCAACGTTAAAACGTTAAAAACTGCAGGTATGCTGATTTCAGGTACAAAAGTGCCTTGGCATGTTGCCATCTGTTTTTTTTTCCCTGTACTCAGTTCAGTGATTTATCCCAGAAAATCACTCCTGTGATTTGGTCCACGTGGTTTGAGGTAATGAGCATCAAAAACACTTACATGAAATGTACTTTTAAAAAATGATCTGAAATTAGTGATTAGGAATGAAAAGGCCATCAATTTAATAACTGTCATCAGTATAGTAATATTTCCATGTATTATTTATGAACAAATATTTGATAATCTGGCCACATTTTTCATCTCTAGTGTCGTTTATTTGCTATTAAATAAAATATGAAAGCTATTAGAATTTTATTTAACCCAAGCAAACTCTGTAGGAAAACAAAAATCAGTTTGTCATCAGTTATACTTGCTGGAGTTTTGAATTATCTTCCTTTGATAGGAACATTTAGCAGATTGAGCCATATTTAAATTATGAGGTTTGCACTTAGATCACCTGAAGTCAGGTTACTATTTATATAAAAAACAAAGCAAAACACAGAAAACCCACAACCCTGTTCTCTCTTTTCAGTAGTGATGAATGCAAAAAAGAAAAAGGTTCCATCGCTGAATTTTAAGTGTGATGTATTTACTTAGTTGTGCTTGTGTATCTACTACTAAAACGCCATTTATATAACTTGGTCTATAACCACATGTACAGACTATACCAAAGGATGATACTTGTGTGGCTGCCAGAAGAGGGTAATTGGGGTATTGGCTATTTTTTTTTAATTGCTCAAGTTGCATTTTCTTCACCTAAAAATAACTAAATGGCTGTTTCTTTCTGAACAGTCGTACCATTGCTCATATTGTTTAGCACAGATAAGAACTGAAGGAGAGGCTTAGGCAACAGTTGAATTAAATTATAGAAGCCGCGCTCATCATATGAGCTGTAATTTCACTCCCAGTAGGGCTTTAGATGCTACTAAGCTGTCATCTAAGTCCCGTAATAGATCGTAATGTTTCTTAAGTTAGGTTTTGTTTAAAAAGAAAAAAAAAAAAACTTTTTCCTGAATGAAACATGGAAGCAAGCGATGAGGCTGGATTGCTCGGAAAACAATTTATGTAAATTGGAACTGCGAAGGAGTCATCCTGCAGCCTCCGGTGAGCTTGGAAATGGGAGGAGGTAATAGGGAGGTAGCAATGAAACATGGGGCAAGAGGGGGAGGATTTGGGATTCTGGAAGGTGGGGGTCACATGAGAGGCTGCATTGGTGGCCCAAGGAGCTGGCAGGACCCTGAGGACAGCGTCCTCCTGGAGGACGGCTCGGGAGGACAAGCAGATGTATCAGCAGGGGCTGCGCCAGTGCAAAAGGGCAAGGTATGGGTGGAAGAAGGGAGAGGCTGCAAAGGAGGAATTTGGAAATCCTGCCCTGGCACGCAGGGATGGTGTGAGGAAAATCCAAGCTCAAGTTGAGACTTGAAAGGGATGTCAAGGGCAAGAAGAGGTTCCTGCCAGCACGAGAGCAGGGTTAAGGACCTGGAACTTGTCTCTGATGGGGCTCAGTGGGGTGTGCTCTACCCCGAGGCTGGCAGCAAGTGGAGGGTTGCAGGGCTCGATTGAATTAGAAGATCCTGTTCATCTGGCATCAGCAGATGAAGGCACCCAACGATACTAGGTTGGAGCTGTAGCTTTTGACTATAACCAGTATCTTCAGATTTCAAAGTTTGCACTTATTTCTGAATCATACTCACTTGGGTCTTCGCTAAGAAGGCGTTAGCGTTGACTCTGCCTATGCTAAAGGAGAGTAAGGAGCATAGGACAAAGCCAGTGAAGATTTTATGCCCCCAATAAACTTACTAACACTGTCCTCTTGCAAGCCCTTTTAACGCTCAGGGAAGACCCTGCTTAGCTAAGCCTTGCGAAAAGCTGGGACGAGGGCAGGAGGTAAGTCGGTGGGCAGGTCCACAGCGTGAACAACGTGCTCGAGCTCAGAGGGCTTCCTGGAAAGGATTTCAAATTGCCCCTTCAACTTTGTATGCTGCCCCGTCGGGTGTTAATGCAGATGCCATTCTGCTCCTGCGGCTTCTCATCCCACAAATACCTGTCTAGCTGGTGTTCGGTTTTCTTATCATCTTGCCTATGGCTAACGTGCAATGGGTTGGGTGGTGTACCTGGAGACAGGGTAGTAAAAATTTGCTTTTACTGTCTGTGTTTTTCTAAAAATCAGAAAAAGCTATGGGTATGGTTAAACGTAAAGCAGGCGACGTCCAAGATAGTGTACAGTCCTGATTTAAACATTTACTTTGTGATGGCATATGTTATTCCTTCAGCTATAGCAAGCATGCTAATTAAATATGGATTTATTTTACTGAAAATCTTTCACTTTTCTAATACAGCTGTGAGCTGAAGTTTATTTTGGCACACTGAACTGTGCTGTCCTCTACAGTTTATTAAATGCTTAATTGAATCCCTCTGGTCTTTCATTGTAACCACCTGAAAACTACTGTCTGAATAACAGCGATCTTTGTTTCATGTTCATAATTTAGAGCTCTGGGAAGCAGAAATTAGCTTGCATTAATTGTTATTTTGCGCAGTAACGAGTTACAAGTTTAACTTGAAACTTCAGTCTTACCACATTGGGGTCTCATTCACTTTAACGGCAAACTGTCATTGATTTCAACAGCATCACGGCTTGGTCCGTAAAGAAAAATAAAATATTCCAATTTATTTGGAAAATTAAGTACAGAAAAATGCTGTTTTCAGGCTTAATTGATTGTGTAAACTGTGGAGCAATACATATTTCACACTTACTTCATGTGCCATAATTCCTACGGTTCTCAAGTTATGAGCGCGTTTTCTTCATGGGGTCCAGAAAAAGATTTTGTTCTCCAAGAAGTGGTTTCGCAATTAGTGGCAGCGCTGGGGGTGTAACGGGGAGCTGGGGCCGGGGTGCCAGGATCCGTGCACACGAGGCCGGGTGATGCGACATCAGCAACTCGAGCAGAAACTTGTGCACCTCTCCACTGGGTGAAGCCAAAATTCAGGGTGAGAGGAGAATCCAGGCAGATGGAGGAGCCGCCACGTGGTATTAAGGAGCGCAGTTGTGATAGGAGTGGGGTTACGCAGGCTGCTAAAAGCAAGGAGCTGAGGTAGCCAGTCGTTTGCGTCTTGTGAAAGCAATCCTGTCTTACACACCCTAATTCTTTTATGCAACATAGATATACCTATCACTAAAAAAATAAATGTAAGCCGGACTGGCATTGGCAGTCCTTTCTGATTCCAACAACAACAACTTCTTTGGTCGTGGAAATGTTTCATTGACAGATGAATATGATTTTTATTGGTCTTAATTTCTACTTTTCATACTCATGTCTCCAAATGACTAATTTATGACTGTTTCGGTGATCTTTCAAGGGTTTACCCAACAGGATTCTGTCATCATTTGTATGGTTTTGTTTCCCAAATGGCTTTTTATCATACAGCATTTTTTTGTGTTAGAATGACAGCAAGTTTTTTCCTAACCTGGACCTGCCAGGATTTTCTTGTCTGGACCTTACAAAGGACCACTCCTCTCTCCTTAACTTCACTTTTCACGTAACATTAAAATGTTCAGCACTAGTAGGCAATACCAAGAAGTATATTAAAATATGCACACGATTCCGTGTGAGGCTGCTCTAGGTGATATTTCCCAAACACAGTAGTTTTAATAAAACAAATATAATTTTACAGGCCTGCAAATTTCTAGTGTAGTTTGTTGCTGGCAGTAGGCATTTCAATTAATTGGATGTTGGGAGACCTTGGTGCGTGCGACAGAGCCCGAGTGCAAGCTGCAGGCTATATAGCTTGCTTCTTACAGGTCTTGCTTTAAGGTTTTTCTTTAAGGGTAACACAATCTAAGCTTTGCATACCCTTTTGAAACTGGGACGGTGACGTATTGCTGACGCAACTAATGTCTATACCAGGGTTGAATGTATACCTGTCCTTGGTCTCATTAGATGTATCTACCGACGGTGACTCCTCAGTTGTAATGGGAGGACTAAATATTTTATGGATTAGGTCTCGCAGCAAACTTGAGTGTTAATAAGTGAATACATATTTTAAAGATGAAGAACCTGGATACATAGAAGGGAAGTGATTTAGGATGACAAGGATGATGGGAGGCTGGTGACAAAGTCGGGAATTGATTGTACTTTTCCTGAATCTTGGCTTGTGCTTTAATCCATCTAATTTCTCCCAGTTACGAGACTCCTCGGTTCCCTTACAAAAGCACTTGCCAACAGATATCCTCTAGGCTCCATCTTACGCAATGTTTTTGCAAACCGAACAGAAAGGACTGTGCTGTGTCATCAATTGAGATGTCAGCAACTTAAATACCAAAAATTGATGGGCAACATCCAGTTCTACTTGTCAGATACAAGAATAGTCTTGCCGTGCATGATAGAGGAGGTGCTTAAGGAAGTGCTAACTGAGCTAAACCCAAGCAGGACGGCAAGTAGCAGTGGTATGTAAGCAGTACGCATTGCCATCTCATCATCTGTCACTGGAAACACCTCTGCCAGTGACATACCCTGGGTAGTATGAACTTGAGGTCATTGCAGACCCGTGCTTCAAGCATGGCTGGCAGACCTGGCACAGTTTATTCATTGTGGGACTCCAAACGTCCCTGTTGCTGTGCACTGGGTAGCATAAAAGCCCAAGTCTCTGAGTTATTTAATGACAATAAAGCCAACTTGTTATTAATTTCTTGCTAAAAGTCCTTGAGTTCAGTGGCGTGGGTTCTGCATGGGACTTCTTGCTGAAGTCCAGTTGAAATCTGTTGATCTACTGTCTTTACTGCTTTCAGAGGGGCCACTGTGGGCTCTCTTCTCAAATTTATTTCTTTCGTGATATTATATAGTATAGACATTCCTCTTCATCAGAACTTCTCGGTAATAATTGCTTCTTGTTAACAGACGTCAGGAATGGGGTAAGTTTTATATTGATAGGTGACGCCCAACGAAAGACTGAGATCATCCGTTGTGTTCGTGCCTACAGGGAGCGGAGCAATAGCCAACAGTTAGGGGTGAGTTTTTAGAGCTGCAGCTCTGCAGGGCATAGAGCTGGAAGGGAATTTCTTGGTTACCTTGAACTCCTTTGTATCGCGTATATCCCTGATATAGCTCAGCCCCC
The DNA here is from genome assembly GCF_040182565.1 of Anser cygnoides. Lineage (NCBI taxonomy): Eukaryota > Metazoa > Chordata > Aves > Anseriformes > Anatidae > Anser > Anser cygnoides. The sequence continues at coordinate 7,145,975 of NC_089876.1, read as the reverse complement.
AAGATTTTATTGTGCTGGTGTTGATCTTTCATGAACGCCTTTGAAGTACTCAGGAGGAGGTGAAGACACCAACATAACCCTTGGTAGTGTAGTCAACAACACCCACCAAAACAAACAAACAAAAATACAACAAAAAACCCACCACAACCTAGAAAATACAGTCTTTTGGTGCCTGGTATTTCTTTCTACAAAGGTAATCATGTATCTTTCATTTTTTTGTTGGTAATCTGAATACACTACATTCTTTAAGACATTTTTCTCCAGCATGACTTCTATTTTTGCACCCTTTCCAACATACAAACCACGGATGCCAGAGCTGGCAGCAGTGTTTAACTGTTTTTCTCAGTAATCCCATCCACAATGGCAAAATTTTCCCCACACTTGCATTTAACTATTTCAAGGGAAACGTGATCTCCTCCTGTCTTGGTGTGCAACTTGGAGTTGAGTGGCACGTCCAGAATCGCCACTTTTTAGGCTCCAGTCCCCTACGCTGTCAGTGTGACAGAAGTCTTTTCTAATGGCAAAGCTTTCTGTTTTGGATTTATCAAGGCATGTTTTGTTGGTGTGATCCTCCTTTATCCATGTTCCAAAATGCCTGTGTGATTGGACTGTTGCTATTATTTTTTACAGACAACTATTATTGGTTTTGTGATGTTCACAGTCATTTTGGCCAAGATTTTCCGTGTCTGCATTGTTCGTGAAGATGATGACAGATACCCATTAGAAACATCTCAATTCAGAGAGATTTTCACTGACAAATATGTCCTAGGGTCTGTCAGCTAACTGACTCCTAATCCTTTTAATATGTGTTTGTTTTTATCAGTTTTGTATAGCACTAATTTTTTGGCCAGAACATCGTGTAGCGCTAACTCGGGCATCCTGCAAAGCTCTAATATCTCATGCCTTCATGGTTACCTTAGGTGTTGGGTGTTTATGAATCCTGGTGAGGAATAAAAATCAAGATGATTATTTGCTAATGAGAAGGATTTGCTATTTGGTAGAAATAATCAGTAATGTGCCTGTTTGCAGTGTCCGGATTTCATCAGTCACTCATTCTGCGCTCTCGTTTGCCAGATCTAGTTTGGAAATAGATGTTTGTACAATGGCCCATCAGTTTCTACAGTCAGACTTTATCGAGACCGTAATCTGCTACTACAAAAGAGATACAAACCGGCCTTTAACAAATACTCATGGAGTAGCATTCTAGCAGAGGAAATGAACGTGGGATCTCTATTAGTGTTTGGCTCGAACATGGACATGCATGCGGAGCTGCAGAAAATTGGAATTATTCTTTCTAATGCATCTGTGTGGGTGTTCCTGGTTCCTGTAGAAAAGACATATTGCATTCTGCAGCATAACTCCATGTGTACCAAGGGGAATACGTAGTACAACTTGTTTGGATCAGAAAGAGGTAAAATTATACTGTGATGTTCTCACATACCTGGTAGTGTGAGCTGCTCAAAATTCTATTTTTTGTAATTATCCTGATTATTTATGTTCTTTGAACGTCCTTGTGAGAGTGATGTGTTGTTTTTTCTGGCTAAAATTATTTAGCTGTTTCTTTCCTGAGTTAATGTAGGGGGAGAAAATCAATATAAAAGATAATATTTTAGCATGAGTTGATCCTACAGTCTTATTCAATTCCAGCATAGCAGGCTAAGTAGCAAATGCTCTTAGCAATTGTTTCTGTTAGTGGAATTTTGAAAGCACTAAGAGAAATCTTGATCCATGGAGACAGTACAATAATTCACATTGACATATTTTCCCCATTCGCCACAGGGCAAGTGGAACTCTTAATGCTCCTGTACAAAACCTTTTTCTCCTTTTCTCTCTTTTTTTTTCTTTCTCTGAGAGCAGAACAGTAACAGTGGCGATCATAACAATGGGTTATATGTAAAAATTCAGACTACCCTGCAGCCACCAAAGGGGAAAAAGTACAGAAAATTTACTGTCAATGTATCTTTGCCTTTTTTAATAAAAACTCTTGTGCAATGAGTATACATATATATATATATTTGCATACTTGGTAGTGTTTTGGGGGTTTGATGGCTGTTTTAAGCTGGGAGGCACCTCTGGGGTCAGCGAGCAGGTAGCAGTGATTGTAAAACAAGCTTGTTTGAATACTGCATATGCGCATGAACTGATTCAAACAAAAAAAATCTCTTCTGAATCCATTCTGTGCCCCACGACGTACACTCAGCGCCCAACAGAGACAGACATGCCAGTGATGTATACACAAGGAATATTTGTTATCCATTGTAGTATTTTGCCTCCAGCTTCGAGAGACCCAATTTTATCTCCCCTTCAGCGGTAGAAATGATGTCAGCATCAGCGTGCCACTTTTTGCCTTGGATGGTTAAAGAGCTGAGAAACTGAACTGTTCAATGATAAAGATTTATGTAAAATATGTATAAATTTAAGCCATTTCACCCATTTAGTACAGTGAAACTGTCTCTGAAATGAGATTTAAAGATGAGTCCTTGAAAACTTTGGTTAGATGTTCAGGAAATAATAGACAGTTGACTTCTAATAGTGCCAGAAAGAATAATTGCACTGCAAGGAGCAGTAATGATAGATGACCAGATGTATTTCTGCTCAATGTGCATCACGTTGGATGTGTATGCTACAAAAATGTGTTTTATTAAATTAAAAGTTAACGAGAACTGTTTTCTAGGTAAATTAGCAAACAATTTCATTGGTGTCTCTCTGTCCTTCCCCTCTCTCCTCCCCACCCCCCTTTTTTTATTTAAGGCCGCCAAGAGACTAGGCTTAGGTCACAAATGAGATGAGTTTGATGACCTCAGCCTGTGGCCTCGCAGACATCTGTCTACATCTCAAAACATCCATAGATTTTAGGACAATTGGAAATCTCTTGTTAGGAGTGATCCGGGAACAGACTGAGAACACAACTCTGATTGCGATTGTAAGACCTCAGCAAACAAAAACTCCTCCGTTTCTGCTCAGCACTTGATACTGTGTTGAATTTACAGTCGTGGTGCTTGAAAGGGAAAACATTCAAAACACTCTAATTGAACCAAGGTAGTGTGGGCTGTTTCATTTATTTTTTTTTCATTAGACTATTTGTTATCTACATGAATTATGTTCATTCCTCTCTTGTGATAGTTCTCTGATGTGGGTGCCTCTGTAATGTTAATCACGTAGGTGCAGCCTCTGGGAAAGACACCAACTTTAACCTTTCTGGGTCATGGGTCTCCGAAGCCACGTTACTTAGAGATCAGCACAGTACAGCCATACACAAAGTATTCCCATTTGTTTCCAGGTCCTTCAGGAAAATTTGATTAATTATTTATACGTTATCTATAGACACTTATTTATTATTGCAGCTCAGTTCTCTCTGGCCTCCAGTAGTTAACTTAAAGTACATTTTTCCAAGGTGACTTCTACATCTGTGCTATATCTTGCACTGCTCATAAGGCATATCAAATCATTTCAATTAAGAACCCAATCTGTTTGCAAAGATGTGGTAGTATTTCCCTTTTTGTCTACGTCTGCTGAACTTTCCTCTTCCCACAGTGATGTACAAGCCAGTACTGTGATCACTCCTTCAGATGCATAAAATAATGCAAATTAATAAAAGCTGATTCTAATATCACTGCCTCTTCTTCTGGTCTTAGGGACAGATAGGACCCAAGTGAAACATGGGAAATTGGAGCAAGGGAAAAGTAGCTTGAGTGTTTATATGCCATAAGATGTTCCCTAGAATTAGGTGATGAAACAAAATCGTTTGGATTTTTGATTGCATCGGTGCTGCCGATGTTTAATTGTTAAATGTGTTTCTTGTGACCTGGAGGTTCACGTGGCATGTCAGTGTAGTGAGAAATAATTTATTACACCAAAGGAATATTAGATACCCTGTTTCATAAAGAAGACGACAGCATACTTTAAGAGACTGAATAATTGTCTTGACAAAAGAAATGAAAAAAACCTGAAAAGAGTAAGATAAGCAACATGGCATTAACTGAAGCTGATACAGTGTTCCCAGCGCTGTTCTGCGTAGCCCTCTGTTGTCGGAAGCTTACGTTGTAAAACTACTGTAGAAAGTTCTTGTCTTTATTTTAGTGCCTTCTGTTTGTAGAGCAGGATGAACTCTTTGTGGGCTTTTCAGTGTCTGCACGAGTCGTCAGCGCTGCCAGCGCGTCCGCACAGCAGCCTTCCTGCACCTGCCGGGCCCAACAGTAACCACCTTCATGATCTGCAGCGGTCGCTGTGAGGTGGTGGAGTTCCCAAAAACACCCTTGTAAGACCACAGCTGTGATGGGCCATGGTACAAAGCCAACACAACATCTATCAGGTACCCTTTGACCACAAGGAAGAGCTGAACCACTCCCAAGACAAGGGTTTGGCAAACGCTTTCATGAGATGTGTCCCTCCACAGCATTTTCTTCTTGTAACGGGGTCAGGCTTTTGGCAAGTTCACCCAGAGATCTTAACATAATACCGTCATGTGCGGTGCTGAAGCGCTGCCTTGGCCTGTAAGTCGCAGTATTTGGCAATAAATGTAAACTCGAGTAGCGGTAAATCTGTTGATACTGATTATCACCTACCTGAATCAACTCGTACGCTAAAGTTGTGTATTATACAAATACAAGTGGGGTGATCAAGTCATGTTTTTGTTAGGATAACAGGCGTTTTCTCTCTTTGCATTATTCAGTAATACAAAGGGAGCTTTTTCAAAGGTAAGTGGTTACCTTATTACTGTGTAAATTGCCACCTAAACCGATGTCTTTTAGGGTTCGAGTTGTGTCTCAACCCTTGCATACTGATAAGGATTTCTTGCAGCTTACTTGTCAGCTGTTGAGATTTAAATCTTAAGCACAAGTGAAAAAAAAATTGCACAAAAATCAGTATTTTGGTTCAGTAAAAGAAAAAAAGGTAAATAACTTTACTTTTAATACTGCCTGTAAAATCTTTGTTAGGTAACTATACACATGTTAGGAGGGGTATAAAAATATTAGTTTGCTGCTAGATTTATGGAGACATACCACATATAGAATGTGTTTCCGTGGCCAATGGGGTATGCATTTTAGTCATGAAATCTTGCTAGTTTCTTTTTACTGTTCCAAAATCATCAACCATTCCCTGTTACGGCTTGCCTTGCCTCTGTATTGTTCCATATGTTGTAACTATGGAATTGATTTTCACTGCCTGTCTCTTAACTTGCTGCCGTTTTCTCCATTCTAATTTTTCTGGTTTCTTAGAGTACAAAGGGCTATTTGTGGAGATTGCTGCTGTTTTTTACACATCTAATAGGATGTTTTTCTAATTTTATTACAAATTTCTGGATATACTACTTTTAAAATGAAATTAAAGCGAGTCAAAAATGATCCAGTTAGAGCTTACACTTTTTATCACAGCCCATTCAATTCTTTAATAGTTATCCGTAGGTAGATTTTGTTACATTCAAACAAATGAGTTCATTTTTTTTTGGCGAGCCAAGGGTTTTCTGCCACTTGTTATAGCTGCTGCGCAACGTGCAGATACTGAAGGTGTCTGTGCACAAATGCTGACGACTGTTACTTTGTGGTATTATCAGATTTTAATTGTATATGGACATGATCAGCCAGAGGAAGGGAAGGCGCTGCTGGGAGCTGCCGTGTGTTTCAGGCTCTGGAGCGATGCTTCACTAGAGGTCACTTTTTACTCACTAATGAACCGTTCTCTTATCTTAGTGGTGGGTGATAGCGGAGTGCTGGCAGTGCAGTATTTCATACGGGCACAAAGCTGGAAGTGTTCAGTTTGGAAGAGGATGAAATTCAAGACTGATAACTTGTAATCATCCCAAGTGAATTTGACAAAGCAAGAGGGTTCACTTCAATGTCACAGATGTCTGTAATCCTCGCGCGTGGTTGTGTTCACGGCCCATGGCAGCAAAGCGACTTTATTTAACACCGGTTTGTTTTTTGCATCCTTTAGCATCCTTCCTGGTTTTTCAGATGTGTTATCCTCTTGGTTAGTTGGGAGACAAGTCTCCAGATGAGTACTTAGTGAGCTGTTACTTTGATTTCATACACTTTTTTATAATTTTTGGTGGAGTCCTCAGTTTTGTGATACGTTTCAAACACAGAACCATGATATTCTCTACGCCACTTAATGAATGAATTTGTAAGTGTGAAAGTAAGTGTTTAGCAACTTTAAAATTATCTCTGATCCAACTCCAGCTTTTTTTCTGGCTCCTAGTTGTGTAACTTCTACAAAAATAAGGTCTTAAGTGTGTTGTGAGGGAACTAAAGAGACGGCAGAGTGCAAATCGCCTTACAGCACAGGGACCACTACCTTAGTGCCAGTGCAAGCAGGTAGGACTGCACAGCATTTTTAAAGGTGCCAAGTGCTGCTGCTTTAGCATCGTGCCAGGCCCAAAATAGTAAATCCCACTTCTGAGCAGAAAATTGCCTCGGGTTTGGAGTTACATTAGTTAACTGCTCATGGCTTCAGAGCTAGAGCAGAGCAGAGATGAAACTCCTGAGCATCTCTCTGCTGTCTTCTGGAAGTGGCGGTGGCGTTGGTATGTCCCTGGGTGCAGTGAATGCACCTCCTGCGCGTCGCTTCTGAATTTGAATTTCTGTATCCACTGAGTCGTGTGGCTGTAGCAAAGACTGTAACAAAACTGAAGACATATCCCGACAAGAAGTTCATTCAGGATACTATGCTGGTGCTGCTTATGCTGGTGCTGCTTGGCCACTGGAGAGTTAATTATTTTCCGTATTACCTGTGAAACGACTACGACCAAACAGGTTATTGAATGTATTACAAACTTGCAGGTTTTTGATCCCTGCAGCTGGCTTTGATATGTATGTCTGTCTGCCACTTCACTTGCTGCGTCTTGGCGTACGGAGCGCAGCGTCACAAAGAGTATCTATTTTTCATGAGAAAGAGGAAATCAGATGTCGTAACTGCCCTGCGTGAGTCTGAGCCTGCTGCCCTTCATCACACAGAAAATAACACCTTGCTTCATGACCAGGCCCACTGATTTAAAACTTAAGAAGCAAATTACTGCTCAGCTGTAGCTTGCTACAACCCAGTTCTGTAAAAGCAAACGCAGAATGTTGTTCTTCTCGTTCATTATGTTGAAAGGACGTTGTATTAGAATTTTTAATGGAACTTTTCGTGTAATGTATTCCTCCCAAACGCCTGTTTGAACACCTTTGGAGACAGCTGGATTAGTGCTCTCACTCGCTGATTGAGGAGCTCTCCGCTGCCCGCAGGATTTTGTCAGTAGCCGCAGTTAGCTTTCTAAGGACTTCCCTGGGACGAGGAGCCTCAGCACAGCGTCTCTGCAACTTACACAATTTGAACGGGCTCCAAGATTTCAGACAGGTGAGAAGGAGAAAGCCTCCCCCTGGGTTACAAACAGTGTTTGTTCTTTCATGTTAATTGGCTCTCCGTTCCTGGGAACACAGATTGTGCTGCTTCTCCTTTACCTCGTACAATGTCAAATCCCCAAAGCAGCCCTGGCAGCGCAGAAGGGAGCGAGCCATATGGGGCAGGTTGCAGTTGTTCCTTCAGGTCTGGACTGCTTCCACTGTGAACAGATGGACAATGGCTGACATCCACTAATGGTTCTCGATAGGTTTCTTCTGCTGTTCATCTCTATCTTCTTTTTCTCTTCAGCCAGAACGCAGACCTTCCTGGAAACGGTCTGTTAACTCCTCTTGACTAGATGGAAAATGATACTTCTTATTTCATGATAACCAGAAAATGCAGAGGATTTAATTCCACCCTGGTTCTTGTGGTTTTAGCACTTATATGAAGAGGGTGAGATCAAGAAGAAAATCCCTTAGTCACTTAATACAGATAACATCAGAGGAGAGAGGTTTTCTGTGTTCACTGGTTTGAAGGGAATTTATTCTTCCTTTCATTCAGCACACTGCGAGCTTTTTCACTTTTGTGTGGCTGTTATTTCCAGTATAGAGCTAGTGTAGCCATTCCATTTTGAGAAAGGAGCAGCGCGCGTTTGGCATTTCAGAAATGACTTTGAATGTTTGACACAGCTGAACTTCTTGTTCATTAAGTGGAACTTTAATCTACTGCTTTGATCCTTTGGTAAACCTTCTTTTCTACAGTAGATGAAGGTCCTCTATTTTATTTCATGCTTGCGATGACCACCATTTCTTAAAGATTAAATGTCTCCCTTTTGTCAATTATTCTTTTTTTCCATTTTCCCCTCAGAACCTGCTGAAAATGGTTCTCCAAAATGGCCTTTCTCTTTCACATCTACCAGAAAGCATTAACTTCCTACAGTGGGGAGTTACACAGAGGAAGTAATACATTAAAAAAAAAAAAAAAAAAAAAAGCTCTAATTATATGCAATTGCAAAATGAAAGTAGACTGATCTGTATGTGTGTGTTTTATTAACAAACGCTTTTCAGGATCTCAGTGAAAGAAGGAAATATTTAAATCCAAAGTCTTCCTTCCAGATTTGAAATAAATTGCATTGACTTATTTTGATTACACATTTTCAAGATCTATTTTTAGGATAAAGTTGAAATGTTGAGCCTGCTTTATTCAGCCATTCTTTTCTTCTGACATAAATCCCTTTCAGGATCTCCTAATAGCATCTGCGAGATTTACTATTGACAAAAGCTAAGATATTCCTTTGAAACAGAATCTTACATTTCGATTAAAAAGTGCACAAAGGTTTTAAAATGACGGCTTTAAAAACTGCTACAACGAGCGTTCCTATGAACGGTGCATGTTTGGTAATGAGGGAAAAACACACATGAACGAGCCAGCACACACAGCTATGGCGAAATAAGGAAAATTTGTAAGTACACAATCGCAGTATCTAGATGTAGGAATACTGTCAAATTGCATTATTCACTTTAAAAAGAATTCAGCAAGTATCTTGGCTCATGCTTAGATGATACAACAGTAAAACTTCCTCTTTCAGTATCTTCAAAGTCACATCTGCTAAAGATATCCTACCCTAATGTATCTAATTTGTGAAAGCCCAAGGTCATGCCCTTCTGATTAGAGATTCTGAGGGGAATAAAACTTGTACTTAAATTATACATATGGCTGTTAACAGATACACTTAAAGCAATGTATTTACTCTTCAGCACGTGTGCCTCCAGCTGACTCTTAAGAAGGCAGGAAACAGTTTGGGGGCTTTGAAAAATGCCATAATTCTTGGTGCAAAACAGGGAAGACTCTCAGCAGTGTAATGTTACTGGTTTTTTTGTTTGTTTGTTTGTTTGTTTTTTAAGTTATAGTGACATCAGTGCCAAATTGTGATAAAAGGTTGGGAATTGTTACATTCTGTACATTCTGGGGAATATTTACTTATATTGTAGCTGCACAAATCATAGCCCAAAAGATGTGAAGAGGACCGAATGTTTCGTGACCCAGAGGCGAGCCTGAAGACGTAGGAAATAAAATGGATGGGGGTAGCTGGAGTCAGCTGGTTTGCTCCTGGATTTTCTCATACCCGGTCTAAAACTAGGCCACTGAAAGCCACATAGAGGGGAAGGAAAAGAAAGCCCCGAACTCCGGGTGAAATCAAGCTTGATTTTCTTGCACAGAAACAGCATCGCATTGCGCTCTGCAGTTAAACTTCAGTCCCTCCTCAGTTATTTTGTTTCCTTTCCCACCCTGAGAGTCTTCCCAGCTCCTTCCCTAGAGCAGGTGCCTTGTGGCAGCTGTCGAAGAGCAGGGTGGAGAGACCTCGCGACTTGGGAGACAGGGTCAGATAACCTCTCTCCTTTAGCAGGTGCAAATCAGCTCGCTGCTATTGAAAGAAACGCAGTCGGCCAGTTACAATCAGCCGAGGACCCAGCCCTTGGTGTTTTCCCAGGAAACATGAATTTGTGATGCGTGCACGCGTGCACAGGGAGGCGAGTAAGGACGTCACTACCTACAGCCTGCGTATTCGTTAAGTCTGCATACAATCAGAGAAGAAAAAGAGCAAGCATATGAGTCCCTTCATGAAGTAGCGTAGAGAATACCAAACTGCAGTATTAATAACCTCCTGTTATTGAATACTCCATCTGTTCATCATGCCAACTTATCCTCACTTAGAGCACTCCCCTTGTCATAATATTTTGTACCACACTCCCCTCCCTCCTCGGAGCAGCAGCTCCACTTCAGAACTAAACATTTGCCCAGTCGCATAACCCCACCGAGGAAACGGTCTCATTGCCTGTGTCTGTTTACGTTTCTATATAAAAAAAAACACGTAGCTCAGCTCAGATTTCCTTTCTGAATTTTCATTTTCGCTATTAATTTTTTTTTCTCCCCCGAGATGCTTCCATGTCCATATTGCCGTTCGCAGACACCGCGCTTGCCGTCTGAGCACGCTCTATCCCTAATGCCTGCTCCTGCTGATACGTTGCCACATGGCAGCGAAGAAAAAAAAAATATAAAAATAAATCCCCATTTTCTCCCCAGAGCTTTGATACGTATACATTTCCCTATTTGCTAACACCTATAAACGTCAATAAAGCGGTTAGCCACTTTAAAGCGGTTAAAGCCGAGTTTATTCACGCAACCCCCCCCCCCGAGGCGCTCGGCAAGCTGCTGTCCTAGGGAAGCGTAAGAACTGGGGGCTGTTTGAGGGTTTTTTTTTTGTCGATGCCCGTGCCCCCTTCCCGTGGAGGCAGGAGGAGATGGAGGCCGGTCAGAGGCTGCACCACCACGTCCTGGGAGCCACCTCCCCATCCTGCCGGGTAACCCAGAGGACGAAGGGGAAAGCCCAGCCGGGGCCGAGTCGCCAAGGGCCATCTGTCAGCTAAAAGCAGCGGTTCCTAAACACAGGGGCTTAGCTTACAGAGGGGGGGGGGTCCCCAAACCCAGCCCCCCCCCCCCCAGGCCGAGCCCCGGGCCCAGCCCTTCCTCCTTCCCCGGGCCGGGCCCAGCCCGCCCGAGCCGGGCGGTGCCGCGCACGCTTTGGTTGGCGGCCGCCGCCGCCGCCGTTTTGGCGGCTCGCGGGTCCCTGTGGCGGGCGGGGCGGGGCGGGAAGGGGCCCCGCCGCCATCAGCGGTGGTAACCGGGGGTCCTAAGTTCCTGAAGTGAACCACCGATGGTTATTCTCAATAATTATTCTCAATAATTTCATTAAACGATCCATCAATAATAAATATTAAGAATAATCTCCTAAAATGAGCAGTCGAGAGAAATTATTAATAGTTATTAATATTTTCCCAAAACGATCCATAAATAATCATTATTGTTAATAATTACTAATAATTTCCTCAAGTGAGCCATCAATAATAATTAATAACTAATAATAAGTTTCTAAAATGAAGAGGGTGACTCATGAGGTTACATTCCGGGGGAACCCTGTTTGTTGTGAGGCGCATCAAGGGGTGAGATGAGTGTATGGGGAGCCCCGGGTCTGCCCTTAGAGACTGAAACGAGCCAAAACCCACCATTTTAGGTTCTGTTGGGTCTGTTGGAGAGCTGGCCTGACCCCACTCTCCAATCCCATCCTGCTTCAGATGACAGGAGCAAGATGCTGGATTTCTGACTTCCACAGGACCGGGGAAGGGCACATCGATCGCTGGGGATAACCAGCAGACCCTGTGCTATGGGACTCTGGAGCGTCCAGATCCTTTCCTCCAGTGCCTCAGTGCTTATAGGCAGCACCCAACGCCTCCTTAAGTGCGCACCATATCAAGTGTCTTGTTTTGCTTTTTGTTGTCTGCCCATTTACCATTTTCCCCCAGTACTATGTGAAAAAAGGAACTGTTATCGCTTAGGCTCCTGCTGTGGCCCTGTGTGGGGTGAGCGAGCAGGGCTGGGGTGAGGCGGTGCGGGGCCCGGCAGGATGAGCGGGTTGTGGTCTGTAATCACTTGTGAGGGGGAAAAGCCACAGAAAATAACAAACTGAGAGAAGGGCTGATGTTTGGGGAATCTGGGGGGTCGCAGTGAGCATTAACACAGTGTTAATATTGAACGCAGTGTTAACGTTGGATGCAGCGTTAGTACTGAACGCAGGGTTAAGGTTGAACGCAGCGGTAATGTTGAACGGTGTTAACGTTGGACACGGTGATAATATTAAATGCAGTGTTAACATTGGACGCGGTGTTGATATTGAAGGCAGTGTTAACACTGAACAGCAGCAGGTATCTCCCACTACAAAAGTTTCAAAGCACCACCGGGGCTGAGGGCTGCCCTCCAAATCCCGCCGCCCGCCCCGCTCTCTTCCCATCCCCTCCACCCTCTGTGCACCAAGAGATCGAGGCGGCGGCGGCGGCGGCGAGGAGCCAGCCAGCCAGCCCCGAGCCTCCGCCGGCTCGGAGGCGGCGAAGCCGTGCGCGTGCGCGCGGCGGGCGCAGGGGGGCGGTGCGCGCGCGGGCGCGGGCGGGCATGCGCGCGGGCGGGCGGGCGCGCGCGCGCCGAGGCGGCGGAGCCGAGGGGCGCCCAGGCAGCGGCCGCCATATGCCGCGGCGGCGCCCGCCTGCCCCCGGCCCAGCCCCAGCCCCGGCCCCGGCCCCGGCCCCGGCCCGGCCGTGCCCCCCCCGCGGCCTCTTCCTCCCCCTCCTCTTCCTCCATCTCCTCCTCCTCCTCCGCCCCGCCGCCGCCGCCGCCCGCCCGGGCGCAGCGCTTCAATGGGAAGTTCGCACTTGCTGAACAAGGGCTTGCCGCTGGGTAAGGAGCTCGCCTCGCCCCGGCCCGCCGGACCGCCATCCGGAGCGGGATCCGGAGCGGGATCCGGAGCGGGACCGGGAGCGGGATCCGGATCGGACCGGGGGAGGGGTGTGCGGGGAGCGGGGCCGGCCCGGCGGCTGCATCACCGCTGGGAACTTTGCCTGGCCGTGATGGGGTGCCGGGGTAGTGGTAGGAAATAAAATAGGAGTTGGTTCTTTCTTTTCGATTGTACTTCTTAATTTTATTTATTTATTTTTATTCATTTTTTTATTTTTTATTTTTAACTTTCCTGATTTTAGTTATTATTTTTTTATTTTCTTTTTTACTATCTTTTTAATTCCATCTTTTTATCCTTTTAAATTTCATCTTTTCCTTCTTTTAATTTCACCTTTTTTTTATCCTCTTAATTCCATCTTTCCATCCTTTTAATTTCATCTTTTCCTCTCTTCATCTTCTATTATTTTTTTTTTAATTTTACCTTTTAAACTTCATCTTTCTGTCTTCCTAGCGTTACCTCTCTCCTTAATTTTACCTCCTCAAATTAAAACTGGGGTGTGGGGAGGGAGAGACGTAAGGTTCCCAACTTGCCCGCCGCTCGAACTCATCCCTTGGAAATTAAAAAAATAAACCAGCAGCAGCAGCGGGCTGAACCGCCCCGCTTTCCGCCGACCTGGTGCTCGCCCGTCCCCGCGGCCCTTTCCCAAAACAGGAAGTTTCCGAGCGGCGTTTTTCCCCAGGAAAAAAAAAAAAAAAACAAAAAAAAAAAACAAAACCGCTCGAGGCCTGCCCGCTGCCACCGTCGCCCGAAATCCGCGGGCGGGTTGCGTGGCCCAGAGGTAAGGTTGTCCTCCGGGCGCTGGGCGTCTCTTCTCCTCCCTTTTCCTCTCCCCTTTTTGTATCTTTTCCTCGCCGTTGAGGCGCCGCCGGAGGCGTTTCGGGGCTGGCGGCTGGTTTTTGGGGTGACGCGGGTGTCGTGCGCGGGGCGAGGTTAGAGCTACGCCCCTGCGCAGGGTGGCCGTGCCTTATTGTGTGAACTCCTGCGGGGTTTTTTTTTTTTTTCTTCTCGCAGACCTAAGACAATGTCGAGCCTGTTTATAAACATTATCGTTTTGTAAGCAAATGATGCCGGGGGAAGGCTGCGAAGCGGAGAGCGGGCTTGTTTACCGTGCTGATGCCCTGCGCTCTGCTCTGCTGCTTTGTTTCCCTCTTAAACATTAAATTCGAAAGTCAGCTTTTGACCGATGGCACCGGGCAGGACGGGGTAACCGTAGAAAAACCCTTGTTATCAGCGGTGGTTTTCAAAATTTCACCTGTTGTAACCTAAATTAAACAATTGGACGTCACGCTATATTTTAATAACTGCTGTCCTTATCGGGAAGAATGTTTGCTTTTAGGCCACGGCGGAGCAGCTCGAGATAATCATCCCTGTAGCCTCGCTGAAAATAATGAGGCCTAATAAACCCGAGCGAGTGTGTACTTTTTACCCGGTGAATTAAAATCAGCTCTGATATTTGCGGTGTACGCGTGCGTTTCGAGTGCATCGTGCCGATTTCCTTCTCCGGGGTCTTAGGAGATGTAAATAGTCTTATTTAGCATTCCAGCCCCATGGCAAGTAGCCTGATGCCCCATTAAAATGTTTTGAATCTCGTCATTGTGTCCCCGTAGGAAGGGAACGAGAAAGCACAAAGAAAAATAAAATTCGTATGTAAATAATTTCTGCCGTGGGTCGAAAGCTCATTAATCAGCGCTTTATTTTTTTTTTTTCTGTCTTTGTAAATAAAGAAGGTTAAAAAGCTCATTATCAAGTAGACCATGCTAGGAGGGAGATAATTGTCCAGCGCATCTCTTTGTTCTATATTCGTATCTGTTTTATCTATTTTTAGCTGTGTGGTAGTCAAGCAGGCATGTAAAATTAGCAGCCCAAAGTGCTAACTTTAGTATATTTCATGCTGCTGCTCTTTATTGACCCCCCTCCTCCCCCAAAGGCAGCCAGATTTCACTATTTGAATGCCGTGGCGTTTGGCAAATAATACCCTCTTTTGGTTTATTATCGTGTCAACCGTTCGGGGAGAAAGCTGGTAACAAAATACTTTGCCCACGTGCAATTCTCCGGTGTATTTCAAAACAAAATGAAGCAGACAGCCCCCCCCCTGCCCTCGGCCTGCCGGTTTTCCAGTGTGACTGAGAGAGAAATAGGTGGTTGTGAGGTGGCTGCGATGCCTCGATGGGCTGGAGAGGCCAGTCAGAGGGCTGAACCTTCCCTCGCTTTGGTCAGAGACGTGAAATAACGTCAGCGAGGCGAAGGGAGTTTGTGTGTGTGTGTGTGTGTGTTTGGGCGTAAATGGGAGCAGCGTGCGTGGCGCGTTCGCTGTCCTGCTGGGAGCAGCCACCACCCCCCAGGGCAGAGTCCGCGTTTCTCCGTCAAGCGACGCGTTATTTTATGGCTGGATCGGCGGACGAAGTCGTCACAGCCCCCCCGAGTTGCCACAGTCGTGCTCAGCGGAGGAGCGTAGTCAATGGAAGCGCTGTTGGAAATGAAACTGCTACAACCACCCCTGTGAATTTCTGGGCTCAGCGTTGTCATGTGTAGTTAGAGGAGCTGGAGCGTGCGGCTCCCGAGCGCACAATGAACTACTTGTAAAAAGCTCATCCTCGTAAATAGTGTGCACGGGATGACACTTTATCATAACGCGGAGCTCCTGATAGCGTGACAAAACAAATGACAAGTGTCCCGACGTTTGTCAGTTTGGTTAGCTCTTGACTCGTCCTTCTGTATCATAAAGATAAATGGCAGCTGCTCTTTGTTAAAAACGCGCGATGCTTCAATTTACTAATCTCCCCGGTCCTGAGAGTTATAGTTTTATTTACAATGTAAACAGAGCGGTCACAGCGCGTAGCCAAAAGTGTGATCCGAGAGATTAGGGCCGGGCTGGGTACCGGAGAAGTGTTATCGAGCAGATACAGGAGCGTGCTCGCCAGCGTTGGGAAGGGTAAAGTCGATCCCTCTTCACTGAAGGAAGAACAGCTACCCCAGTTCGGTGGCTAGTCCCTTCTGGGGACAAAATCCACCTTACCCCCAAGGTATCTGTTGGTGTGAATGCCATAAAATTGGAAAAAAAAAATAATAAATCACTTATTTTGCCAGAAAATAGTTTGAACGGCGATAAGTGTCTGGAAGGGCACGGATTTAAATGTCTCGAGTGAAGAGGACTGGGAAGCAACGCGATCTGTAATTTGCTGACGTGAAATACAACACTCGCTCAGAGCCGTGCAGATACTCGGGGCCACAATTGCTCGTTGCCATTTTGTCTTCCCGTACCCGCGATGAATTTCTCATCGCTGCGTTTCTCCAGAGCGTCAGGGGAGGCTGGCTGCTCGTGTGTGTGCTGGAGACCCGCGTTTAAGAGTATGAGATTCAGGTTTTTGCCTCCCAGGCCAGCTGGGAGCACTGATGAGGTGATACTCTTCCAGCATGTGTCAAGCTTTCAAATCCCCCAGCAGTTGGCAGCATAGCAGCATAGCAGCCTCAGCTGAGGCTCCCTAACCTTCTGGCCCCATAATTATTTATTTAGCGAGGGAGTGGAGATGGAGTTACACGTTTAATACGTGTCCTAAAATTTAAGGTGAGGATACCAGTTGTACTACACGGCCCTTTAGTCTTAGTCCCTCTGCCGCACGCACTTCTTCACTCCCAGGCAGCGTGGAAAGGGATTTACGGCCTTGGGAGATGGAAGCTCCCAGCTGTGTTTTTGGATTTCTTTCTCCCCCGCTGCCATAGGAGCAAAGATGACGATTCATTTGAACCTTTGCGTTGATCAGGACAAGACCGCAAACGTTCATTAGAGAGAAACGTAAAATTCCCATTTCCAGCTGCAGAACCGTAACGCTCTGCTCCCTCTCGGCGTTCCTCCGGGAGGACTGGGGGAGCGCAGCAGCCTCCACTCGTGGTGGGCGTGCTGGGATCTCGGAGCTGCGATTACCATCGGGTCTCTTCCAGCGCCCGGTAATCCTCAGCCCGTCTTCCCGAATGATTAACGTGCTCAGCAGCGCTTTGGGAACGTGAGCGCATCCGGGCGCTGCCTGTCTCAGGCTGATGGACGACCCCATGCGGCAGCGCCGCGGGCAGGGGGAGGCAGAGCCGGTGCCTCAAATTGTTCGGGGTGCGAAAAAGCTGCCAGTCCTTGGATCACGCTGCTTCTTAGGTACTTGCGGGGCACTGCTCCTCGTCCTGCTTAGCTTTGCTGGTTGGAATGACCGCCAAAAACTTTGAATTGCTTTTGAACCCGACCGGAGAGCTGCCTGGTTCCTCAAGGAGTTAGAGACAGTCCTCAGGGAGGACAGGGAGCAAACCTCCCGAGGCACGACTGAATGCCCGATAAAAGGAAATCGCCCAGAAGGAACATCTGTATGGTAGATGGATAGGTTAATTATTTTTTGATGTGCAAAACATAACGTACTTATGTTTGCCGTAGTAGAGCAAGAATTTAATTTTTGAGGAAGATGATTATAAATTAACTTCTGTGAAATATTTTCATTTCATCTCAAACGTATTACGCTTCCTGTATTACTGTTCCATTTGCTAATTATCCAGTTTGTGTCTAATCAACCTAATTGAAAATTGACATTGTTTGATTGTTATTAGTTTTTTTTTCTTTGAACTAAATGTTCCTGTGCTACAGTGGGTTTCATCTTGGTGTTTATTTCGGACGATCATTGCTTATCTCTGCACTTCCATCTTTTCATCCCGTTCTCAGGGGGCTTTGGAGGGATTTCCTTGCCGTGTACCTGCCAGTGCAGCCGGCCTGAGGGGCTTCTCTACAGACAGCAGAGAAAGCAGATGGTAGGGCAGGGGGCAATCGTTTGGAGTAGTTGTAAAACCGAGGCTGTTTAGTAGAAAGCTCTCATTTCCATCCCACGTGAAGGCATTCGGTATTAAAACACGAGGTAGTGCGACTGTGCAATTTCACTTCACGTTTGCTGTAAGGCATGTTTTGGGAGTTGTATTTACAGGTCAGTGGACGGCCCTTATCCGTGCCCAAATCACAGTCAGCGAGTTGTGTCACCACCGGCAAAGTTACAGAGGGCTGGGATGGAAGGAGCCCGGGCCTTGTGGCCCCGTGTGCCCGAGCTCAGTTACCCCTCCTCTCCTTGCGGTCCCTTCAGAGCAGCTGTGATGCCGGCCCACCGCGAGGAAGGAAGCAGACGAGTTCCTTACAGGGCTTGAGCTGCAGCTCCGGGCTCCTGCAGTCCAAATTCCTCGCTTCTGGATGTGCACCGACCCACCCTGAGCAGCCCCAATATTGTTTCACAGATCGCATCTGGCGCTGCCGTACACACCCCACGATAGGAGCGGTGAGAGGCGCACCCAGCGGGATCTGTCGGGTCCCTGCCGTTGATCCACGCGTAAACCGTTTCGCTGCCTTTAAAGCAAGCGTGGCTTTTGCCACCTTCGACGCTCGGCTGGGACGTGACCTTCAGAAACGAGAAGTGTCTGTGGCTGGGAAACCGTGCAGGGACAGTCCGGCGTGCTACGTGTGGGCCTGAACGCCGCTGCCTGGTGCAAAAAGGTTGTGGGCCCCCATCTGCTTCGGGTGGTCAGAGCCGAGCCTAACCATAGGCGCGAGAGGTGCTGGTTTAGGGCAGATGAGGGCTCTGCTTTCTGTTCTGTTCGTGTCAGAGCCTTGGGAAGCCGGGCTGGCGGCTGTTGCTGCTGCAACGTGAGGGGTTGTGCCTCTCTCCTACCCTCCAAAATGCTGTCAGTAGCGATTAGCCCACGGCTGCTTTCTGATGACAGCAGGAAAGGCAAATGCAACTCTCCAAGGCTCTCCCGCTGCGTTCCCGTTGACCTGTGTTCCTTTCCTGAGGCAGGAGCCTGCACCGTAAAGCCCGTACCTGGCCACTTAGAGGAAAGGTGCTCTCCTGCATCCCACCTGGCCGGTGTGCCGGGCGGTCAGAAGGCAGCCAGGAGAGGAGCAGCATTGCAGGGTATTGCCATCATCTTCCACTGCGTGCACTTCTTTGCTTTGCAGACTGCCCTCATAGCCCCTGGGTGAGTCAGAAATTGGGTAATCCAGCCCGAAGGGAGCTGCAGGCAGCAGTGTGCTGATCCACAGGGGGGCTTGCAGGTTGGGAGCACTGCCCCCAGCCCTTCTCATCCATGCACCCCGACAGAGGTGCCGCTGGGGGCTGCCCTCCCCTCTCTGTTCCTTCCCTTTAATTTACAGTCACAAAGTTTCTCTTGGCTGCTTCAAGAGTTTTACCCGGACACGAATTTGCAGACTGAGGCGCTGATTTTTGAGCCAAACCATCCAGAATTACCGCTGCTTCTCCTGTAGTTGCAGCACGGCGTTCTCAGTCTCGTACAGAAAACGCGCGGCTTAGCAGAAACGGTGGTGCGGAGCCCTTGGTCGGAATTCCCAGATGAGTCAAATTTCATTAGATGGTTGCAGCCAGCTTGTCTCTTGCTGAGTACGTAGCTTTACTCTTTGCAGAGTCATGCAGGACAAAAATGTTTAGCAGAGATAACCACAAGCCAGGCTCCAAACTCTTAAACTGATATTTAAATATTTTTTTTTCTCTTTAATGTGTTGTAGCAGATATGTTAAGCTGTTTATTTTTCAACCGGATAATGAGCGTTTTCACATTTGTGGTCTACCAACCATCTTAATGCGTGTCTGGTGCTTCACTGAATAGTATTAATGTGTATCACAGCCTTTCTCATGTTGTTGATTTTCCCGTTCGTATAATCAGCATTACTGAGGGAAGGGATCTTCACTAATTGTGCTGTATGTGAGAGTTCCCATGCTGCCTGGAACTGGCTAGCCACCTCCTCACAATGTACTGTTTCCTGGGTGAGAAAGAGCGTGGAGGTGCTGGCCAGAGCCTCTGCAGCATTTTAGGTTTGATTTTTACATCCTTGCCGAGTTCTCTCCTGCGTGCTAAAAGCGGACCTCTGCTAGCGGAGCTCCTTTTTTAAACTGCCTTGTGCCAAGCTTTCTGTCTTTCACTTCTGCTGCAGGGTTTTGGCGTGGAAAGTCTCGTTCGTTTAGGCTTGTTTACATGAGCTTTTGGGGTGCTTTAAGATGAGAAAGTAGCATCTATTTCCATTAGCTCCAGTTGTTTGCACCAAAAAGACTCACTACCTTCACCCTCAGTCACGATTTGTAGTTAATACTGCAATCGCTTTATTCATAGGTTCTGTCAAACTTTGGTTGATTTGTTTTCAGCTCCTGTGGGTCGTCACTGCCTGTGTGAATTGTGTTGAATTTCCAGACAGTTCTTCGTGTGGGACCTTCTCTTGTTATCCTAAAACTAAAGCAGCCTCCTTCATCTGCCATGGTAGAGTCTGGTGGGCAGCAGCGTAGCCACCAAAGCCCTGCTCCTTTGTGATCTCCGGCCTCAGCTCAGCTAGGCAGCGGATTTTTATTTATTTTTTTTACAAGCAAAAGCAACATCTAAGAAAATAACTTTTTATCTGTGTAGAGCTGGATGTATTTTAGCCACGCCAGTCTAGATAAAAAGAATGTCTTGCATTTTTTAAAAGCTTGTGGGAGGAGGCTCACAATAGAGGCTCCATTGTGCTCTTAGTACTGAGAGTACAGGAAATCACAAATTAGCTATGACGAGAGTATTGCAGGGGAGTTTTAAGTTTACTTAATTCCCATAGTATTGTATGGTTTTGAAAGGGTTTCACAATGCATTATTGCCTTTCGGGTTTAGTTGTGTATGTTGTTTGTATTTGGCAGTCCTCTGTTCAAGGCTTTCTCTTACCATGTCTTTGTTCATGTTTTGAATCCTTGAATCCAGATGACTTTCCTTCTTACTGTAAATACAGAGGCATACGAATACACTTGGTATTTATCTCATGACCACCCTGCAGCCATCTAAAATTTAAATCTAGCATTATGTATTCAGCAGTGAGAAAGAGCTCCTTAGAGCAAGCGATAAGAAAGGATTTTAAGTAGGAATCTGGAGAACAGAAAGCTGCAGGCGCAACTTTTCCTCTCCTAGCAGAATTTGATTTTTGATCCTGCAGGATGTCGAGTCATTCCACTTCCAGCTCATATCGAAGGGAACTGGAAGGGGCTTGCAAATCCATGGGCTCCTGGCTGCATCCTACATACTGAGCCAAAGTTACTGCAGGATAACCCTATATGTTGTCCAAAGATTGCTTTGGCTCAGTACTTGCAACTGAGGAACAAGTTCTGTCTCTCAGTTGAGAGAATTATGATTATGAGGGCTCTTCAAGACCATGAATCTTTTTTTCCTAGTTGAGTGAATAAAAAAATTTTACAGTGCAGCGTATTTTACTGAGTTGGTATGTTAGAAACTAAAGTACGGTGTGTACTATTACTTTATTTTGCCTTTGTTTTGATGACTTTGCTAGGATCGTTGCTCTGGACTTGTTTGTCTGCCTGTTAAATTTTTTTTGTGATTTTTCTGAGCTTTGTAGCTCAAAAAAACAATCTGTTGACAAAATTAATGCTCATGTTCTAAAAGGAAAATATTTTCTTACAACCACAAAAATGAAAGAAAAAAAATCAAGAAACAGAAAATGAAGTTTTTTTGCCTGTCTTAGGGATACCATCATATAGAAATGATGAAGTTTTCGAAGTGTGCAATTCTAGCAGGTATTGAAATGAGGGTGTTTTTTGTGCAGGAATAAAAAGGGCCTCAGAAATCATCTAATTCTCTCTCAGACTTTCAAAGAGAATTAGTAAAGATTAGTTTTCATATTAGAAGACTAATTCAAAAAGAACATTAAACAGGGATTATTTTTATAAATAGTAAATAACCTCCTGTCATATCTAAGGGTTCTTTGATCACAGAAATGCATAGTGAAAGAAGCAGTTCATGAATACGCCTTATGATACCTGGGAAACTGCTCACATTTAATTAAGTGCAATTTTAAATCAAGTTAGTTAAGCTAGTGCATGCCTGTTTGAACTCTTTCACGTTTGCATTAGGACGCTTAGGAATCGGGGAAGCCAAATCAGAAGGTGGTAGTCTGCAATGACTTATACTGGGTGTTCGTGTTCTGGTGTCCGAGCATGCTTTAGTGTGAGTACAGCTCCTGTGGGGGATTTGTACCTCTTTATATAGGGAACTTAATTGAAGCACTTACATTAGGAAATTAATAACCAATATGGGAACTGAATTGCCTTCTCCAACTCCTTAGCTTCATTTTTTCCCCCTTTGGTTATAGAAGTTTAGCATTGCTCAAAATCTTGGGCGGGTAGTGAGTAAGATGAAGTGTGAACTTGTTGACTTTAAGGGGAAATTTGGTCAACTTACTGACTGGAGGACTGGAAGAGAGGGGAGCAGAGGCAGCAGTGCTGGCAAGCGTGCAGGTGACAACGGTGCGGCCTGGCTGGTCCTGGGGCTCTTTTGTCACTTGTGCGTAGCCTGCTGTGCGTTACATGCAGGTAACTGGTGACCTTACTTGTGAAAGCACTCTGAGATCTGGTGAAAACGCCGAATTCGAGATCGATTCTCTTATTAATGGTGCTCTGAGTCGGTGCTGGGTAGATGTTGTTGTGTCTTGCTTACTTACAGGTGAAGGGTTTGGGAGGCGAGGCAGTGTGCTTTCAGTTGTGGCCTGAATTAAAGTAAATGCACGTAGGAAAAGACAGCCTGTGGCTTGACGGAACGCAGCTCCGTACAAAACATGCTGCTGTGATTGAAAGCCTTGTTTTTTCAAATTAAAAATGTACTTTCCGCTACTAAAGCTCCTTCTCTTTAAATAAAGAAAAACAAACAGAAAAAAAGCCCCGTACCCAAACCATCATCTATATTTGAATTGGGAAGCTGTATTTTGCCAATTAGCTTGACAGGACACGCATGCAAAGAAACCAGCGAAACGCTGCTAAGTGCTGAGGCTGCAGCTACGCTGTGCCCTGAAACACTTGTGCTAGCACCGAGTACTCCCGACCCTGCAGAGATACGAAGGTTTGGAGCAGAGACATGACTGCGAGCTATTTTTACTTAACAGTTGAACTTTGGAAGAGAAGAAGTAAGGGATAATTTCTTTCAGTTGGAGTTTGCACGTTGTGTGACTATTAAAAACTTCAAGACGACTGCTGAGTAAAGACAGCTCCTTGAAGTGCCAGATGGAAAAGAGCAAGAGAACTGCCTGCTGTTTGACACAGAAAGGGGATTTTCGCAAGCCTTGTTTTGGGGTCTTCCCCCAGCCTGCCCTGTTGCTGTGCCAGGCTCTTTGCTGTGCTGCAGCTTCTGTCATGGGGGCCCATCCAGACATGAGATAAGTAGCCCCCTCATTAATTACACGACAGAATACTGACTTCAAACAGCATCTTCATCACTCAAGCAGCATCACCGTCACTTCACTCAGCAGGTCTGCATCACGGCTCCGTGCTGCTGGGATCAGCACGGCTCTGTTCCAGTTCCTGCTCGCCTTGTCCAGTAAGTGCTCTTACGGGCACGGCAAACATTTCTGCTATTCTAGAAATGCGCTGGCTTTTTTGAAAGCTGTCGTGGTTTGTGAAATACGAGTCTGACTGTTTGGTTTGGACGGGAGACCCCTTAATTCATTCTTTCGCAGGGTAGCCGGTCGCGTTATTACATCCATTTTATATGGATTTCGTTCAATGCCTATGTTTACACATAGCTGGGAATAATTGGAAAATGTGAAAAATGCGGAGTATCCTTCAGTTGGCTAAAATTTGAAAAAAGGGCGTTGTTTTTTTTTTTTTTCCTGCCGGCAGCTGGAAGGCAGCCAGGTGAAAGTTAACATTCCCACAATACCTTTTTTTCTGTGGGCTAATGGGCAAGTTCAGGGCAGCGTTCTTGCAGGCGGCTGGATAAACACCGGGCCGGCCAAGGCTGTGGCACGGCTATTG
Source organism: Anser cygnoides (assembly GCF_040182565.1). Classification (NCBI taxonomy): domain Eukaryota; kingdom Metazoa; phylum Chordata; class Aves; order Anseriformes; family Anatidae; genus Anser; species Anser cygnoides. The sequence goes on along the minus strand of NC_089876.1, from coordinate 7,122,510 downwards.
CTGAGCGTGGAAGCGTTGCCGTTTGCCCTCGCGGTTGTTGCTTTGTTGACGATTTTATGTCATTATTGTTTTCCTGTTTATATTTAAATAATATGTTATTTAACACGGAGCTGCTGAGGAGAGCCCGGCGGAGGCCCCTGAGCTGCTGCAGGGCCTGGGGCGCCTCTGCTGTGAGGAGAGGCCGAGGGCTGGGGAGAGGAGGCTGGGGGGGGTCCCAGCAATGTCCCTAAACACAGAGCCCTGGCACAGGCTGCCCAGAGCCTGGGGGGGCTCCTTGGGGATCCCCAGGAGCCGCCTGGACGTGGGGCTGGGCCCCCTGCTCGGGGTGGCCCTGCTGGGGCAGGGCTCGGAGCAGAAGGCCCCAGAGGCCCCTGCCAGCCTCGGCCGTGCCGTGGCTCTGTGGAGTCCTGTTCTGTTACCATTTAGGATATCGCCCGAGGCAGCGCTGTATGAAAAATCACCATAATCCAGAGATGACCTCATGCGTGGTAGTGAAACGAGGCAGCGAGTACAAAACTAACTTTCAGAAGCTTTCAAAAGCTTGGTAGAGAGGCGTCTGTACAGCAGTAGTGTCTTTCTGACAGTGGCTGAAAAGAGGTGAAGGGGTGAGAAGCAGATCTGCCCTTTCGTCTTGCTCAGCTTTGGGCACCCCTGGTCCTTCAGTAGGAGCAGGCGTGGGGCTGGGTGTGCAGCTGGCAGCTCTGGCTGGCTCCCAGCTTGCAGTCACCGCTACTGCTTCGAGCATTGGTAACTTTTATAATCTTAAAGCCTCATCAGATTTTATAAATACATTTTTTGCTTGTCAGAATTCACATCTTTGTACTTCCAGAGTCGCTAAGCAGTTTATGTTCTGCAAAAAATACTGCAAAGTGCATAACTTTGCATATAGTTTGATCTATTAAGAATATTCAATGCTTTAAGTATTTGTGCAATTTATTATCTTTTTGATTGCTAAATAGCAGTGCACTGTGTACTGCCTCAAAGTAATAGTGTCCTCTTGAAGTGCAGGAATAGTGGTCTTTCCACCCAGGTGAATGATCATTTCTGGGCTACTGCAAAAACTGTAGTAAGGCTGGGTGGGTTAGCTGTGGCCATCTAGGGACAGTTTGGGGAAGAGGGAGTCAGAAATGTGCAGAATTTTGGAGTTGCTAAATGTCTATAGCTTTATTGGGCTGTCATATAAACGTTGTTATTATTAAAAATCATCTTAGTCATTTAAGATCTTTTCAGCTTAATCCCTTTCTACAAGAACGCCTTTTTGCCTTTGAAGGGCAATTTTCCTAGAAAATTGAAGGTTTTTTATTATTGATGCTTATTTAAAAGGGTAGCAAGTGAGTGTCACATCTAAAAGTTCCATTTTTACTGAGTTCTGAATTGACAAAAGAAGAAAGTCACCGGTGAAACTCGATCTTTTGTGCTTTCTGGATAGGTTGCGACAAGGCCATGTAATTATTCTCCTTCATTCACTGATGTCCCTGAGGTCCTTATGCTCACCGAAGCTAGTAAATGAATGTAAAGTTCATTATATGTAGATTTTCCATTTTTCCATGCAGTGTGTAGGCCCGTTGTCGTGTAGTCTGTACGGTCACATAATTATGGAATCACTAGGATCAGTATAACCACTTGTAATGTTCCGTTCTCTTATTCGAAATACAGCAAAACAGTAAAATACAAGTGCACTAAGGTGTATTAATGGTGGGATTTCCAGCTCTCTGATCTGTGACCACAATTTTTCATCAGTTTTAAACCTCTAATGCCTTTAATATGTTTTCAGGAACTAAGTAGGAAGAAAAGCACTATTGCTTACTTGATTAAAATACAGACATATTAAGAAACAGAAATCTGTTGTCCTGTCTTCAATTTGTATTCATTTAGAACGCAGGTTTTATGGACCTTTTAGCAGGAGATTATTTATTTCTCTACGTTGTAAAGAACAAATACTTGAACTGCTGGTTTTATTGGACATAAATGCCAGTATTTTGGAACTGGCTATATTTAGATATATAGCATCCTTTTCTAGTTAACATTTCCTTGCCTCCTTGCATAAAGTAAGTCTGGTTATTCCACACACACACACACACAGATACATATATACATGTGTGGGCTACGTGCTCCCTAATTTTCAGCACAAACTTCAAACTTGTTTTTTGCTGTAGCACAGAGTGGTAGCATCCTTTCATCATCTGAGAAACCAAACTCCTCCATACACGTAAAATGTATTAATTACGTCAGATATGTGTGTTCACATCAGTGTGTGAGCTGCTTGGGTGCAGATGAGTATCTGCTCGCTCCCAATGCTCTCGGTTTTGCAGCTAACCCTCAAGCAGCGGGCTGCCTTACCCTGCAAGCAGCTCTGCTGCCTGATTGCAGAACCCCAGTGCAACTCCGTGTGAGTAGGGAACAAAAAGCAAGACCTTAGATGAAGACAAAAAATAAAATCCTAATGAAAGATGTGCACTGAATAGTAACTTGCGCTTTCATGTCTACCAACTGTGAAACCTCTGTAAGAATTGCTACTGTTGTGCGAGTGTTCCCTCCTTCTTAATAGAGGTGTTCTGTATCCTGTTTTTCTTGTTGACTAGAGAATGACAGCTTTTAGAAGTATTGTAATGATGAAGTGCCATTAGCTGTGTACCATTCATGTCTTAAATTGCATCCTTTGTTGTGTTCCTTGCTATTCTTGTAAAATAGTTAGGTATGGTCAGGATCTTGATTTCCAGCACTTCTGCTTTCTTTTTATTTTCTTGTTTTGTAGGTTATTCATTTTTTTGTTGAATTATATGTATTTCTGTGATCAGTTGGCATGGAAACATGGCTGCTTTATAGGCCAGTTGCTTTTAGCATTAATTTGCAGGTACTTGTTTTTGAATGTGAAAATGGAAACCATTTATGTTCTTCATCATTCCCCATCATTAATACTTGCATGCTTTCCGACGCAACATAAATTATCTTTCTTTCTGTCTTAAGGGGAAAAATGTACTTTTTTTTAAAGTGGAAAAAAAAAACCAAAATACTCTGCTGCTTCATGTACACCATATTAACACGGCAATACTTGGTATAAAAATAATTTCTATGTAGATAGCTTGACAGTACAGTGAAGCAAAGCCTAACACCAAATCTTACTTTAAAACCAGAAAGCTTATAACGCTTTTCACAAACTCAGAGTCTTTTTTTCATGGACCTATTTTCATGAACCTTACTTTCATTACTCTTCCTCTTTTGATTTCAAAAAGAGCCCTATTTTCTTAGAGGGGTTTGCTGAGTTTCGCTTGAAGAGAAGTTAGAGGTTTGCTTTGATCAGTAGTGAAGAAAATGGAGGAATACTTCTTGCTGTTCTGTGACTTTAGTTAGTGGGGTTTGCGGTTTCTGGAATACCTCGGTGTGGGCAGAAGTGAATTTGTAGGCTCTTCTCTGCTCACCGCTGCAGCGGTGACAGGACGCTTCAGTGCCAGCTGCTCGAGGAAAAACAAGTTGCACTGTCACACGTCTTCATAATGAAGAATAGCTGGACTACCGGCGTGTGTTCACATTTATAGAAATCTGAAACTGTCAGATTACGTGCTATTTTAAGTATAGGTAACTAAATACCTCATTTAAGACATATTATAAGCAGGTGCAGATTGTCTGCTCTCAGCATAGTAGCTTTCAAGTTCTTTAGGATCAGATTGAACCTCGTTTTAATTTCTAGTAGCTAAGACCGTTGTCTGAAGAGCTTATACAGATTGGATATGTGGAATAAAAATAAGATTTGAATTAATTTACTTTGGCTCCTACTTCTTCATCCCGTTCCAGACTTCCAGCGCTTTGTTTCGGTAACTGTTTCATAGGGAGCATACAAAACAAACAAATTCAATTGATAATGCTCTTAACTGTTTCACATACTGTTTTCTTTACAGAAAGACTTCAGTACAGGAGGTGAGGGCTTTCTGTCTTGCTCTTGGCAGTTTACAGATGAGATTTTCACTAACCCCGATGCAGCTGTGAAAGAAGTTAGGCTGTGCCGCTTCCTGTGTGACCGCGTCTCATCGCAGGCACAGAATAAACCCATTTCCCCCCTTTCCTACCCCCCTTCTACTCCATTCTCTCTGATAAACAAATAGATCTGTTAAGAGCAAAAAATAAATGGGTCCCACCCTCTCAGCATCTCGGCGTACTTGTCAGAGTAACTGGAGACAGGATGTCCTTCTTCCCCAGCTGTTGTAAACTGCTCTTTTTTGGTTCCCGTCCTCTCCTGAAGAGCCTGATGGCACTCCTGATCCAGGAAAGGCAGCAGAGAGAACCAGGGTGGGGAAAAAAATATGCTGTTAATCGGCTTAATTGCCATGCAGAATTACTTTTTTTTTTTTTTCTGGATTTGACTGATCACCTCTTATTTTCTCTCTGCAACTTATTTTTTTCATTACTCAACTTAGCGTCTTTCTGTGTTCTCAGTTGTTTGTCCAAGTGGCTGTCCTTGTTCGATTGTCCTTGGTTGTTCTCCTGCAGTGCTCCCAGCTCTCGGTTCTGCCCGACGGAAGACGTAAGCTCACGCAGCAGCTGCCAGTTGTGTGGTTTGGGGTTAGGTGCCCCCAGATTTCAGGATGAAGCTAGTACGCTGAGTGTGCTTGCTGTCGCTTGATCCCAGCTCTGTACAACAGTGGGAAGAGAAGGTTTGTCTTGTGTTCATTTATGGACTGGTTGGATGCAGTCCTCATTGAAACCAGAGGCTTCCCTTCTGCTGGGGAACGCTCCCATAGGCTTCTGTGGGCGTTTCACAGACCTCCGAGAGAATTGAAGTACCAACTGTGTTGTCCCTTAAGTATTTCTGACATAAGTTGTTACCCATTGCTCTTGTTTGGTTATATTTAACAGGCATTAAGGAATAAATAGTCCAGCTTAATTTGAGTATTTTATCTAAGCATTCTGGGAAGTACTTACACAAGTATGGAAAGAAAGGTATCAAAACGTAGGTGTCAAACCGTAACCAGAAAAAGGTTTATATTCTTCAAGGGAAAAATGACTATGGCTTTTATTAGCTGTGCAGCTTTCAGTATTTCCGTTCATCGTACAAGCCATTTGGCTGCGAGATCCTCATTTTCTAGCTTTGTACGATGCCTACCCCAAAGTTGGTTGTCTGCAAGGGAATAATGCAGTAACGGTGTTTAATGGCATTTTGTTAACAAGTTGCTATGTTGCAACTTCCACCCGAGGTAATTTCACAGTCACTAGCATTCAAGAGTTGTTGGCAAGCAAATTCCTGATGAAAATGCTTCTAGGAAGCCCGGATGGCATCGGTACTCTTACTGTGAGTAGCAGCTCAGAATCTAGGCTCCAGAGGGACACATTTTACAAGATATTTTGGTGATGTAACTTGTGTAAGAAATAATGATGCCAATTAATTATTTTTCCAAAAACTAATTGCAAATGCATGCAGGTGGAGTTGCCTCTTTAAGCAGTTAGCTCTCTGGGCAGCACCAGCTCATCCACCCCTTGTAGCTACCACATTTTATGTGCTGTGGGGTCCAGACCTGATAACTGATCCTCATCTGGGGTGCCTGTGGATGTCGGCTTTTCACTGAGAGTTATTTTCCAGATTTCATCTGCTGTTCTCAGCACTCATTTCCCTTCTTCCTTTTGTAACCGGGATGACAGTCCTGACCCGGGAGGGACAGAAGGAATGAAAAGATTGATCTTTTGGAATAAAGTCTCTGAGGCAAATACCGTGAGAGCTGAAATTTCCTATGAAGTCACTCTGGTGAAATAGCAAGTATGCTATCAAAGTACCGAATAAACACAAATAAAAACAAAAATAAAAAGTGGCAGTAACCAAAATTAGGGAGCAGAAGTAGTAACTTCTCATTTTATTACTTTTGCAGTGATACACCTGCTCTAATTTGGTTTGCTTTACATCCAGAAAATAAGGAAAAATCAGTCTCTTACGAAGACCTGCCTGTTCTGCTGTTGTTTCTGAGTCTCAGGAACAAGGATTTGTGTTTTCTAGCCACATTTTAGAAAATAGTCTAATGCTCTTGATTTCTGGGGGTTATCAGATTTTGCAGTGGGCAAGCAAAAAGTTGTAATTTCCCTGTTTTTTTCACGAATTACAGGCAGCAGGAAGCACTTAGACTTGATTTCCAGCATCTCTGCTGCGTTCATTTTTCAGACACCAGAAGCACTTTCAAAATAGACTTTAATATTTGCGTGAAGTTGGTGATCCTTTATCTTTGCATGATAAAATTCAAAGTGATTCGAGTGTTTCCTGTGCCGGTCTGCTTTTAGAAATGTGATGCCCAAGCAGGTTGTCCAGCATGCCGCTGTTTATCCTGCTGCTGACATTCCTCACGTTTCTGGTTTCAGAGTACGTAGAAATCCCACAGAACAGGCTGCCTTATTTTGGAAATTCTTCCTCGAGACTAATACATCGGTCTAGTCTCCACTTAACTCGCTTCTCCATCTGTTGTCAATCTCTCTCTCTTTTGTTTTGAAAGGAAGTCGCTGTGGTCCCTTTCGGTAACTGTCCATTTTTCACAGACTGCCGTGCTGCACAAGTCTGAGGCTGTCAGAGCGAGAGGGGGAGATGACATTTGGGTGACGCACATGTGCGCCGTGGGCAGGCTTCGTAAATGTCTCTGCCTGCAGGCTGGGGGACACGGGCGCTATAACAAGTTTATTTTTTTTTTAAGATCAGGCATAGATGGAGAAGGCAAGAATAAAACTGCAAACTGACATCTTAATGCCGTTTGCTGGGAGAGGTAATAGTGAACTCATTTCCAAAATACAGTGCTGGATCACACCAAGAACGTACGGTAGGAAAGATGACCTGTTAAGAAATCTTGCCTGTGTGACGAATGAAGGGTACCCTTTTGCCTTAAGATCTTGTGACTCTTAATAGAATCGATAATTCCTTTTATAACACTTTCTTGGAACTGGTGTTTTAGCGCTGATTAAGGCTTTATGCAATTTAGAGAGATGGGACATGATTTGTGCCCTGAAAAATTGATAATTTGAAGCCTTTATCTGCAGACAAAGCATTTTTATGCCTGTGAATGAACCCTTTTCAAGTTTAAAATGGTTAAACTACAGAGACTAAAATAAATGTTATAAAGCCTAGTGAAAAAATGCAAATACGGGTCATTTTTAAACACTTCTGACTTCTCACCAGATCAGTGGAAATAACTTAAAGCGTTCAAAAACCTTCTATAAACCCCTTTAGTATGTGGTATGTGTGGGAAGAAATATTTTGCTTGTCTCATCAAGTCATGGGAATAAGTCCCGGTTTTAACTGTTTTTCAGTACAGCTTTAACTGTGATATTGGGACCAGAGCCTTTGTAATTGAAACTCAGAATCTACTTGAAGAAAAGCTCAGAAGAACAGCTCTCTTACATCATGTGCTTTTATTATATTATGATTAAATGTAACACGATAATATAAACCCAGCCTTTGCCTTAAACTGCCTGTTTTATTTGGCACATTGGCTGTTGTTACTGGCCCGTTCTCAGGGAGCTTGTCATTTTCATACATCCTGTTTGCTTACCATCAAAATGAACATCTTTTTTAGAAAATCCTCTTTATTCAAGGTCGGTTCGGTTACCGTGGGTTAGGGTCCCGAGTACCCTGGATGGGAGGTAGGTGCATGACTTTGGTTTCATCATGCTGGCGACTTTCTCCTTTTCCCATTTTTACGATGGAAGTGTTCTCTAGCTTGCAATCCTCATCAGCCATTTTCTTAATATCGACGGAGAATGGCAGAGGTCAGTGGCTGTGGGAGGAACCAAAAAGGGGGAGAAATTAAGAAGAGCTTTAAGGAGCCCTTTGCACTCGTTGAGTGTTTCTCAGAGTTCCTTTGGCTTTCAGGAAAACACAGTGGAGCGTAACTGAGGAAAGAGAGTGTTAGCCTCATTTACCAGAAATCATAATACTGTGTTGAATTCCCCTTTTTTAATTACACCGGTCTTAAATATATAAACATATGTATAGCACAGGCTTTTGAGAATTTTAGCTGTAAATCTTAGGGGAAGTTCCTAGCTCCCCTTCCCTCTTTTCATCCCTACCCAAGAGAATCACTCTATTTTTGTCACTCTAAGATAACTGACAATAATAGCACCATGATTTTCAGCTGAAAGTGAAGAGCATTAGATGCTTTCCTAACAATACAAATAAAAAAAACTTACAAAATAAATGGAGAACTGTGTTCCAGAGGCAGAATACTTTGGTACTGTTATTTTTAGTATCACTGGAATGTGTTGTGCCGACCTCAAAAAATTAAACCTTGTGAAACTAATTTGATTATCCAAGGCCTCACACTTGCTTATCTTCATCCTTTTTGATAAGGAAAATAAGGAGTGCCCCGGGTAATAGTTTAACGTTCTTGGTCAAAGTACAGGTGTGCTGTTAGAGAAATTGCTTTCAGTGTTTGGGATCAGAATAAAGGAAGCCTTTGATGTTGGCTTTGCTTGGGTTATTGGGTTTCTTTCTCCGAGACAGCATCCTGTGCAACATCTAAAATACGAGAAAAGCACAAAGAGTCGCCATTACAACTTCTGAATATAGTCTGTCATATTTTGTAGTACATTATTGGCAGTGCCTTTCAAACATCATGTGAAATTAATGCTCCGAAAGCGGTTGTATTGATTACACTAGTAGATGGTATTTTTTTTCCCAAAGCGTACTTACAGCTCAGGTGGTGGTTTAAAACAAATCCAAACCTGCTGTAATAATATAGCTTACTGTAAGAGAAACATTTTAGGAGGAGAGGGGAAAAAAAAAGTCGTCTTTATTTCTTCCTAGTTCAAATACATAATATTTTACAGGCGGATCAAGAGCAGATCCTTGAGTGTATTACATTGTAAATTAACGTTATGTGGCTGTTCAGCTTTTATGCAATTCACGGCCAAGATGCTGATTCTGATAAGATGACAAACTAAGAAATAAAAGCAGTACTTCCTTTTATATTGAACACATGGGTGAAGGAGCTAGGCTAAGGGCTGCTGATGGATCGCGCTTCGCGTGGCGGTGCAGCCGCTTTGTGCCAGCCCCTCCGGGCTTGTGCTCTGTATCCGATGCATTGTCCTCAAAATCTCCAGGACCTCGTCCTTCTGTGGAAAGTGTTTCAGTAAGTCTTGGCACGGCCCGTATTGTTACTGGAATGGCTCGGGGAGTTAATCATGCTGCTCCTATTACAATAGTTGAAGCAGATTGTTTTTCCAGTTCCTGTCAGCAGGAGTTCTCTGGCTTTTTTTTTTAAGTCACACCCACCAACCTATAAAGTTTATGGGCTGAAATGTAAGTTCCATTGTATTTTAAACTAAAAGCTTGGGTGTGTGTGAGGGTGGGTGGTGGCTGCTCCCCCCCAGCCGCTGTTATCGGGCTCCTCTTTGGTGGCCGTGCCGAGGTGGCAGCAGCTGTGTCCCCAGGTGCGCTGCAGGGACGTCTTTGGTGCAGGCTTGATTCCTGCATTCGGTTCCCGCATTCGGTTCTCTATTTTGGGGCTTTGGCCTTGCCAGCGAGGGGAAATCGATGCCTAGAACTTGGTGTGGGTAAAAGTGAGGGCTGAAGTGTGCCGATTCTCACCTGGCGCATGTCGTAGGGGGCTTCTGCTGGTTCGGAAATAGCGTTGGCCTCAGGCACAGCCTGCAGGCAGGGGCACTCATCTCAAAACTGGAGTTACAGGAACAAATTTGGCAGCCTTGGCCAGGAGCTCTCTGCAGCTGGGACTAATGGGAGTGTACTCAGGGCAGTTCCACCATCGCTGATTTTTTTTTTCCTCTCCTTCTTCCTTTTCTTGTTACTTAATGCAGCTAAAAATACTCGAAGCAGACCTTTCAACTGTCCTTTAAAATGTTTTTGCCTTTCTCTGGGGCTTGCTTTCGTGCATCTGTTACTTGAAAACAGGGCTTCTGCGATGTTCTTTCTTCTGTGTGTTTTATTGCTGACACTTGTGCTTTCTTATTTTAGTACTTGATGTAGTAGTTACTGAATATTGTCATTTGCTTTTTAAACCTTGATAGACAATTAAAACATTTTACAGCAACTCATTATATTATTGCTTGTTCATTTGACGTTAAATAGGTGTGATTTATATTGTTTTTGTTCCTATTTTGAAAAGTATTGGTGAAGATTAGGCATATCATTATAGCCTGCTTCTGAATACGTTGAGTAATTTTTTGACAGATGTGTAATACTTCCAGTTTTCACCTGGATGTTTGAAGTACATGTGTAATTAGTAGGAAGTGTTGCCAGATGATTTTATTTCCCCGTAACGGAACTTTATTTCTGATCATTGGCTTTCAAAATCTGTCATGTGGGACATCTGTGTGTTGTACCCTGACAGGCATTTAGGATTTCATGTACATGCTGCCAGGTATCCGACAAATAAGAGCAGAATTACTAGATGTTTAATAAAGACAGGTTAGGGAACACTAATAAAAAAGACACAACAAAAATGCTTATCCACATGGTTATCAGACTAATATCTGAGAATGGCACATTTATTTTCTGTGTCACTGTGGAGGAGTAATGAGAAATCATGACTCCAGGTTCCAGTAACAGCAGGGAAATGTGACATTTTATAAACAGAAATTACTGGCTTATTTTCTTCAGATAGTATTAAAAGGGAAGATCAAATAAGCTGGTGGCATGGAAATACTCTCTGCTCGGGGCTTTGTACTGGATGCTGTAGAAATCTTCTTGGATACCCATGCTGATTTCTCACAAGTGGTAAAATAATGATGTGATGCATTCGTAAGTCTCTACCGTGGAAGTGCATGGACGAGGGTGGTAATTAGAGATAGCAGTGCTGTTGCTTATGTATTTTGTGTAGGGGAAAGAGCAGTGAGTGTCCCGGAGAGCGGCTGGGTGTATTTCGATCTTTGCAATTAGCAAGAGGATATATGTGGGTGTGACTGCTGTGCACATCATTGGGTCAGCACAGCGCCGGAAACCACTTCTATTTTTCTTGGTCTCTTGCAAATTAGAAAGAAAAGAAGGAAGATGGCTTGTTTTTACTGAGTTTAGGTAAATAAAAAAGCACAGTGCCATAATATTCGTCATCTATTCTTTTTCAGGGTACTTAGCATTTACCTCCAAGCTCTGCAGACTTAAGCAGAGACCGCATATATGCTTTAAGTGAAGCTAATGCTTAGTTTTCTCTTGTATGTATACTACGAAGTCCAAATCTTACTCCTTTGAAAATCAGCTTGGGATTGTTCCCATTCATTTCAATAAGATTTACAGCAGGTTCCCACAAACTTAAGAAGCATAGTTAGAAACCTTAAATGAGAAAAGACAAAAATTCATGTAATAAGAAATTCAGGCTTGCAAGGCTAGCTACCACTTTTTCGTATGCTCTGCTTGTTGGTGCTGTTCTTTATTTACCCCACACCCAAAGTCTTAATCCCACATCCCAAGTCATGGGAGATGACAACCTGCTTATGCTGAAAGCAGTGCCAAAAGATGCTGGATCCGATTCTGATGGAATCGGGACATTTGTTTTGCATATTCAGCATATTTACATGCTGGTAAGCACTCTTTTTTTCCCCTCCCCTCTCGCATCTATTTCACTGATCCGTGCACCTGCATTTCATTTCAAAGTTTATTTCTACTTGATTGCTTTTTAGTTTTGTTCTACCTTGAATCTAAATGTCACCTGAGGTCATGGCACACACAGGAACGAGCCTACCAAAACAAAGTCCGAAATTTAAAAATGCATTACGTGTCAGGAGCCATAACACATGCTTTTTAAGTATGGCGTTTCTGGGAATTTTAATAGTGCATTTTGGCAAATCTAATTCATAACAGCTTCTGTGTTCATGTTCTGAGAGGGATATTTTTTTGCTTGTTTTGACAACTTGTTCTTTATTTGAATTAATATTAACATTTATTTTTAAAAAACGTTATTTTTTTGGAGGACTTCTGGTAAACAAGTGACAGCTCTGACTAAATTTACAGCCTAGGTAAGAATATAAAGCGAAGGTAAATGCCAGAGGGAATTAGTCTCACGTTACATGTGCAAGATTGTAAATTAGTTGAATGTCCAACCTGTCATTTTAGGGTCTTGTTTTTGTAAATATAGATCAGATTTTTCAGCAGTTCGTATTTTGTTTAAAAACTGAAATCCCTTTGATGTTTTTACTGTGTGTAAGGGAAGTTTTGTAGGGAAAAATCTTTTAAAAGGACATTGTCAAGGGAGTTTTCCTGCTTGTTTAATCCTTGCACTTGTGAGGATACTCAGAAATGTGAAAATATAAACTCCCCTTCCCAAGGCTGCTGTCCTCCATTTGATGTACTATTGGTTTGTCATTATAGGGTTACTGATAAGTGTTGTGCTTTTTGGCATTGATGTATCTTTCAGAAAAAAGAATTGAAGCATTTGTTTTGAAAAAAGAACAGCACATTTAAAGAATTACATGGACTTTGCAAACAGATTTAAGAAAATGAAAGGTAGGTCAAATTTTGGGCCTACAAACCTGACAATGTCCTTTACTTATAACGTGTATGCCTTATTTGAGAGACATTCGTGATCCTAATGATGT